>NC_132929.1:24129353-24434050 GCF_047675955.1 Chlorocebus sabaeus | reverse complement strand
AACTCTTAAACAAGATAGGGCTCAATGTAAAGTTTTTGAAAATACACTCTGCTTTTGATAAATACTTGAAATTCTGCTTATTTGTTACATTGTTCTACATGATTTTACAGGGCACCCTTAAAGTCTGGAAATACAGGCAAATATATGTAATGGTACCAAGGATATCTTCAGTTAGTTTACCGAAATGTTTACTGAAGGGGGTTTCAACAGAGTTAAGAAAAGGTTCCATAGACAAAAAGTTGAGTTTAAAGGTACTGCTTTGGTATTTATGAAATTATTAATCTTAAAGCAAATACCGTAATATAGCAGAAAGGAAATGTTTCATAATAACTTTTTAAGTAGATAAATTTCTACAGGAGCTTTGTCTTTTCCCCATTTCTTAACTCCTTGGAGTTTGTACATAGATAGAGTTTACACATTGACATATTTAGCACTTTAATGATAAATACAGTCTCTTATATCAACCCTGCTTTTGTGTGTATGTATGTATATATACATATATCTGCATATCTATGTGTATTTTAAAATAAAGGAATAAGGTAAAATTATTTAACATAATCTTCTGGTAACTGGTGGCAGATTTGTAACCAGATCACCCTCATAATTAATCAAGTCTTAATTTTTTGCCTTCAGAGGTATCACCCTCATTCTTTAGTATAAACTCATTCTCGACAGTAGGAAAGTTCGCAGGTATAGGGTTCTAAAGCATATCAGTGTACATGTGCATGCACATGTGTAGAGCATGAGGAGTGAGGAAGGTGGTGGGTGTAGTGATTAGACAGCAGTTGGCACCCAGCAGGCCTTCTCCTTTTTCCCAAGATAAATAGGAGTTGTTGGAAATGGTAATTGGTACTTCGTATGACACTTTCTAAGGTAGTACTGGTCATCAAACATTCACAGATTCCCACTTCTTATGTGGCATTTGTGTGGGATGCTCTGGGAAGTTTACAACAAAAGGATTAGAGTCCACTGTTTGGGATGGGTAGGGTACTTGAAGTCAGTTTAACTTTATTATGTAGTGATATACAGTATAAAATACTGAAATCATAATTGCTGTTTGAAAATGAGGTCTTTTTCAAATTTTATACTCCACTTTACCTTTTTCTTTTGCAATGTCCTACAGGTAGAAATAGCTGTGCAAAATGCTCGTCAGCGATGGCTGGGAGAACTACCTGAGCTTGCAGAGTATCAAGCACTTGTGAGGGCAGAACAGAAAAAGTGGGAAGAACAACATGAGGTCTCTGTGAACAAAAGGGTAAGAGCTCTTCTGCAAAGAAACTTCAGGAGGCCATCTTGCCTGACCCCTTCTCTTACCTCAGTCCTTGGAATTTGTACCTACTCATAGAATTGTTGAAGGGTTAAACATGTTGATGCATGTTAAGCGGTAGCTCAAAGCCTAGCAAGTGTTCTTGTCATATCAAGTTGTTCTTAGAGAAAGATTGTATCTACCTATGAGGATAACTTAGAAACTATTTAATAGCTCCCATTCTATCTTGCCCTATCTTTAGATGAAATTGAGAACAGGTGTATATTTGTTTATTATCAGCTATACAATATCCTTTCACATGCTTAAAGATTGTTTTCTCTGTTGTGTCAGTAGTCTTATAACATTCTTGTTGGTAAATAGCCAGTTCTCCTTTCCAGAAATGTCATGTTTCTTGACCGGACGATAAAGATATTATAACTATGTGTACTCTTGCAACTTAATTACAGGTTTAAACCAATTCTAATCAAAATGCCAACAAACTGAATGTATTTGAAGTTGACAAAATAATTCTATAAAATGTTTTTGGAAAAACAAAAGGACTAGAAATTTTTTTAATGTTCTGGAAAAATTATAGTCAAGCCCTAACACGTAATGGAATATATTGGAAAGCAACAACTCAGACTGTATTGAGTCACAAAAGTAGAATTCATTTTAATTCAGTGCCATACAGATTTCAGAGGTAGTCCCTACTATAAATAAAAGCTTAATAAATTGTTTTAAAACAAGGGAATGAGGAATTATTTCATAATAGTCTTACGATAGCCAGGTAACACTTTGGAAAAATTAAGTTTACCCAATGTGTATCACAATAAACTCTAGGTTAATGACGGAATTAAACATTTTTAAATAAAAGTGTAGAAAAATTAAAAGAAAATTGAAGATTTCGGATCTGTACCATAGTAACAACTCAATTTTGAGGCAACATATCTAATAGCAAAGATAAAATAATAGGTTGAAATATGTTTTCTTTTTGTAGTAAAAAAGTAAAATTAAGGGGATAATAAAGATAAGGAAAATGGATCAAACGTGAGAAATTATTCTCTATACTTTTTAGTATGTCTGAAATATTTTAAAAGGAAATTTAAGAGGGAGAGAGAGACGAAACAATATGATTGTGAGGATATGTGTCTCAGAGCTCAGAAGTCAAGTAGAATAGTAAAGTTAAGTAAAATATAGAAAATAAAACAGGCCAAGAGATCTTTTCATAAGAACATAGAAGGCTGTATGTTTGTGAATGCAGACATATAGAAATGAGAGAAAATGTTTTTGTTGCTTCCCAAACTTCAGCAGGCCTGAGAACCACTTGCAGGGTTTGTTAAAGCATAGCTACCTGGGCTTTCCTCCTAGAGATAATGATATAGTAGGTCTGGAGGGTGTCCTGGGAATTTGCCCTTTTTTTTTGAGATCGAGTCTTACTGTGTTTCCCAGGCTGGAGTGCAGTGGCGCAATCTCAGCTCACTGCAACCTCCACCTCCTGGGTTCAAGCGATTCTCCTGCCTCTGCCTCCCAAGTAGCTGGGATTACAGGTGCCTGCTACCTCTCCCAGCTAATTTTTGTATTTTTAGTAGAGATGAGGTTTCACCATGTTGGCCAGGCTGCTCTTGAACTCCTGATCTCAGATGATCTTGCCCACCTCGGCCTCCCAAAGTGCTGGGATTACAGGTGGGAGTCACCACAACTGGCTGGAATTTGCATTTCTAACAGGCTCCCAGCTGGTCTTTGGACTATACTTGGATGTAAGTAGCACTATTCCAGATAATTATATCAGTCACAAAAAATAATGTCAACATGTTGTGCATCCTTCCTCCAAACCAAAAGAGGTCCAGAAAGGGCCAGTTCCATAGCATTGGCTATAGAGTTATTTTAAGATTAGAGTGATTAGTTGAGATCTGTGACAGTGTGAAGACAGTTTCTAGAATTCAGAAGTAGTTAAGTTGGTTCAGTGGTTCCCGAACTTTGCTGCACATTGGAATAACTTGAGGATCTTTAAAAAATACTGTTGCCTGGCCCCTACCCTTAAACTTTGTTTTCTATGGGCCCTGGCCTAGGCATCAGAAGTTTTAAAAGCTCCTCAGGTGATTCTAATGTGCAGCAAAGTTTGGGAACCACTGAGTTGATGAATACTGTCAAATTCTCTTTGTAGAACTTCACATGAGAAAATGCACATTTTGGTAAGGTTGGGCAGGTCATACAAATTCCGTGGAATCCATCACCTCTGTCCAAGGCACCTGAGAATGACTTCCAGGCATCCATTGCAACATGACCTGTTTTCTCTAAAAACACTATTTAAACATGTTTCACATCACTACCGAATTATTCTGCTGGTAGCAAAGGAATTTTGCAGTGAATTCTTTTGTAAAGCTCACCTTAGATACTGGGTTCCTTTAGCAGAAAATTTATTTAGTAGATACTCTATCCCATCATCCCAGCCATATATATATATATAGTATTGATTAATGGTAACCACCATTGTCTAGACCAAACCTTTGGAGATGCCCAATTCTGTCTTTTGACACTATTGTGTCCTTGTGCCTTCTTAGAATTCAGTTAGAAATTCAGTCAGGAATATTAAAAGTGAAAGGGACTCAAGGTCATTATCTACTCTACTCCTTTATATGGGTGAAGATGTTAGTGCTAAAGAGATTAAGTGACTTTTCCAAGGCCATGCATTCAAAAATAATAACTACATAACATTTATTGAGTCCTTATCATCTACCAGGCTCTGGGCTAAGTACTTTAAATGGATTATGTCCTTATGTCATTTAATCCTAAAGGATGCTATCAAATTGGCATTGTAATTATCCCCATTTTATAGATGAGGAAATTGAGACTCAAAGAAGTTGAGGAATGGGCCTTTAGTTCCACAGCTGGTAAGTTAATTCCAGCAGATTCTGTTCTGTTAAGCACCTGTGCTAGGCTTCCTCTGCAAATTGGTGTCAGGATTGGAGCTTAGGTTTTTTGATTTCCCTATTACTTTTTGGTTATGTACTATCTGTTGTTTTCTGTGATCCACTAGTTCTATTATTCTGTCATACAAACAAATTAGACTAATGAAAAATGACTTTTTCTGTTTGGTATTGTCCTTTAATGAATTGTTCTAGCCACTAAAAGTGCATTAAAATACAGTTACACTTATCAGCAAGTAATTATGCAGGTGTGTGCTATATTCCTAAGTAATAGTAAAAAGTCCTTATGAGTCCGTTTTTGCTTTAGTTAAAAGATACTTAATTTGTTGGAGGCATAGATAAAATTTGAGATTGTATCTGTATTAAAAAAACTAACATGAAATTTTTTCTCACATTAGTTTTGGCTAGTTATATAATTATATGTGTGAGTGTTTATGTGTCTATACATACACATAAGCACATATTTATGTATATATTTTGACCAGTTTAAGTATAGTGTAAGTATTACTGTTTCTAGAATCATGTCTTACCTGAAATCACATTTCCTTTTAATTTTGATTTTAAATTTCTTAGCTTCAGAGGTTAAACCAAATAGTTTCTTTAATTTTTTTGCAAAGGAGGAGAATCATAAAGACTTTTAAAATGCATGTTGTTATGTTCTTTAGATATCATTTGCTGTTTCTGAAGCTAAAGAGAAATGGAAGAGTGAGCTTGAAAATATGAAGAAAAATATACTTCCTGGAACGGAATTGGAAGAGAAGATTCATTCTCTTCAGAGGGAACTCGAATTAAAGAACGAAGAAGTCCCTGTGGTCATCAGGGCTGAGTTAGCTAAGGCTCGGAGTGAGTGGAACAAAGAAAAGCAAGAAGAAATCCGCAGAATCCAAGAACAAAATGAGCAAGATTACCGGCAATTTTTGGATGATCACCGAAATAAAATTAATGAGGTGCTTGCGGCAGCTAAAGAAGACTTTGTGAAACAAAAAACTGAACTGCTTCTTCAGAAGGAGACAGAATTACAAACATGTCTAGACCAGAGTCGTAGAGAATGGACTATGCAGGAAGCCAAGCGGATCCAACTGGAAATCTATCAGTATGAGGAAGACATCCTGACTGTACTTGGGGTTCTTTTAAGGGATACCCAAAAGGAGCACGTCAGTGATTCTGAGGACAAGCAGCTTTTGGAAATCGTGTCGACTTGTTCTTCAAAATGGATGTCTGTGCAATATTTTGAAAAACTAAAGGGCTGCATACAGAAAGCATTTCAAGATACACTTCCTCTGCTTGTAGAAAATGCTGACCCACAATGGGAAAAGGTATGTTCCTGAGAGCGAGAGGAGGTATTGAACACCAAGAATGATTATAGAAGTTGTATGTAATGTTTTTTCCTTTTTTCGTTTTAAAGTTTAGTAGATGTAAGTCTTATGTTTTTGTCAGTGGTTTAAAAAACTACTCTGTAGCGAATCCAAAGGTTTGCATGTTTTGTTGCCAAAAAACTTTACTACTTCATAGTGTCACAAATACAAGAAAGCTTTTAGCCTCTAAATGTCTTTTTCCTAAAGAATATTTAGGACAAATACCTAATGCCTGCAGGGCTTAAAACCTAGATAACAGGTTGATAGGTGCAGCAAACCACCATGGCACATGTATAACTATGTAATAAACCTGCACGTTCAGTACATGTATTCCAGAACTTAAAATAAAGAATATATGCTATTCTTTCTAAGGGCATGAAATTTCAGAAACTGAATGATTTTTATTCAAAATTCTGTTTTCTGGGCCTGACCACTTCATGAAATATGCATCATAAGAGTTTCTTAAAAGCTTGTGAAGAGTTTGGAAGCCTATTTATTGCCCACAATAAATTTATGTCTCATTTAGGCAAAAAATGCCAACCAAGTACAAAGAGTATTGATGTAGAAACAAGCAAATAAATATGGCTCACTCGCATAAAACTCTGAAGCCCAGTTTCTGGATGTACTATATATGTGCATATAGAATTAATTATATTCTTTTAGTTATCTAAGTACTCTCTGAGACCAGCTTTTAATTTGTATGAAAGATTCAGTGAAACCAAAGTCTTGCTACCTTATGATCAAAGCAATTAGGTATGCATGAAAGATCCAGAATGATATTCTGAGCATGGTGATTAGCCAATTTCAACATTTGGAATTAGAGGCAGGAAAAAAATGCCAGTAATATAAGGTTTGTCTGATAGAGTTGAAACTTAAGAGTTAAGTTCCATCAAGATATTGTGATTAAAGAGTTTCAAGGCCAGGATTGAGCATTTGGTATTAACACCTACTTGAGAGAGTTATAAACTAGAAGTAATAATCTTGAGTTTCAGTTCCATATTCGATGATAACTAGGTTATTATATTGGGCAATCACATAGTTGCTCACTAGAAAAATAAAATACAAATCCCTGGCCTAATTCCTTGGGTTTGGGTAGGATATGCATGGCTCAGCTTAGCCTTTCTGGGTCCTGCATTTGAAAGAGTATAAAATTTTAGAGCCAGAAGGGACCTGAAAGATCAGCTCACTCCATCCTACTTTACCCCAGTTGATATTTTTATCCTTGACCTCACAGAGATGTTGCTACTGAGTAGTTGCCTTCAATGTAAAAATTACTGGGCAAGATCACTTCCCACGAATACTGCTTAACACTTAATTGAGATTTTTTTTGGAGAAAATAATTAAAATAAGAACTTGGAGATAACTTAATTAAAATAAAATTATAGCAGATTTGGAGATGAGAAATGATGGGCAAATCATGTTTACATGCTTTCGTTTGCTTTCCTGAATAGGCAGTCTTTGTTACAAAAATCAAGAAACTATGACACCTTTCTCCTACCATTAATATATACGTATAAAATCAACCCTGGAGTCTTTTTACAGGGCTTATAATTGTGCAAGCAGTGTAAGATCATCTGTGTGATTTAATGAGGCTCGTGAGTCTATGGAGACAGAATCACATAATCTGGCTAAGAATTTAGATGTTTACAGCTTTTGTTGGGTGGGTCAGTTTCCATTCCTGAGAAAAGGATGGCTTTGAAATGCCTAATCTGGAATTTGTCATAGAAGTAATACTTGACCTTCTGCCGTTTTCGAGCTATCTTCACTCAGGACCTTGAGATAAAGCTGTGATTATAAAGCAGTGATTTTAAATTTGTTACATAGGTGCTGTAAATGTGAGGAACTGTAATTTATAATTTATTAAATCTCTAGTTTTAAAAATTGTTCATGGAAATTAAAACAAAAAAATGGTTTATTAATATATAAAAACAAGTCCTCATTAAAATAACTGAGACAATCAAAAGTTTTTTTAATGGAGAGGACGCAATGAGTGAAAAATACAGCTTTCAAGAAAATGAATGCCTTATCAAAATATATTAATACGGTAGTTCATAACAGATAAAGCAAATATCAAATGGAACAAAATTTTCAAGCAAACTTAAGGATGTGTGTTGTCTCTTTTACCATCAAAGTCAAGTTAAAACTAAGACAAACAGGTTGCTGCTTTTCTCCCTTTTCTGTCATCTTGACTTTTCTTCCCCACCTTTGAGTAAAAACTGGAAGCACTGACTGCATTTTGGTTCAGCTTTTCTTATTCCTTTTGGCGTCAAGCCCGTAGCTTCTTGATTACCTCTTCTTTATAATTGCTAACCTCTGCTTCTGTTGGACATTGTAAGTAGATTTTCTGACAGTCAATTAAATGGTTTCTCATAATCAAAATCAAGGCTTCTAGAATCAGGCATATATAATCTGTTTTAAATAATCAACAAGACTCCTTTCTCAGTACCACCTATTCTGTTCCTTTCTGATTTAGTAGTCATCTTAAATCTGAAAACATTGCCATAAAAATCCATTGATTTGGCTGAGTGTGGCGGCTCACAAATGTAATCCCAGTACTTTGAGGGGCTGAGGTGAGCGGATCATGAGGGCTGAGGCAGGAGAATCACTTGAACCGGGAGGTGGAGGTTGCAGTAAGCCAAAATTGTGCCAATGCCCTTCAGCCTGGGCAACAGAGCAAGACTTTGTCTCAAAACAAAAACCAAAAATGAAAAACCCATTGATTTAATAGCTGTATTGCCGTGACAAGGACTGGAACATAAAAAGCATTCAGTAAATATTAGTGAAGAAATGGTCTTGTGCAAGATGTTTAATTTAGCTAAACTTCGGTTTCTGTCCTTAACTTTGGCATTCAGCTGCCCTTCCTTACAAAATTACTGTGTATGTTAAAGTATTTAGAAGCATATGAACTACTGTATAAATTTAAAATAAATTTTTGCTGTTATTTTCAATTCATGAGAGGCAGAGGGTTAGCATTATACTTGCTAATTAAGTTGTTCCTTGCTGTAGTAAAAATGTTCTAGATTTTAAAGAACAATTCTGATTTTATATTGTCTTTCATGTGGTTTAATCACGTAAACCATTAAAAAATCTCAAATTCACATATATAATGTGCAAACCATATCTTCTGACTGTCTCATAGCCGCCTACCAGTCGCCTGTCAGACTGTTCTAATTTGGAAAGTTTCATAGGAGGCTAGTTCCTAGCACAGTGACAGTACTCATGTAACACCCTAAGAAAAATATTGGCGATAGATAGTTCAGGCAAGATTTTTTTCAGGAAGTGTTTTCTCTTTGTATTTTTAACATTAGCATTTTAAATATAAAATTGTATAAAGATTTTTACTAAGCATTAACTTTGAAGAAAATTTATTTCAGAGAAATATGGCCGAGCTCTCTAAGGATTCTGCCAGCCGGAGCACTGGCCAAGGAGTCCCTGGACCTGCTGCTGGACACGATGCTCAGCCCTTGGCCTTACAAGAAACAGAAGCAGAAGCTGGTAATTGGATTTTGTTCCCACCAGTCTTTGTAGCATCCATAATCACCCTTCTGAAGGGTTGCTTTGAGGGTAAAAGAAGATCATAGATGTGAACAAATGTGTAATACTCCTCTGACTTCATGTCTCTTCTTCCTAGATGTCATTTTGTGTGTAGAGAAGAAGGTTGATTTAGGCCCTCTTCTTCTATTTGTGGTTTTCCCTCCATTCACAAGTGATTTGTGTTACAAGGAGAATCATGAGAGTTTTAATAGAGCAGTTATGTTTTTATTCCCTGAAATCAAGGATTTGACATAAGAGAATTGCCAAGTAATAGAGACTTTTTCATTCAAATTACTGAAACTAATTTCAATCACTTTTTAATGGAAATCTTTCTGAAATGTATTAGATGATTTTTAATTGATTTGTGAGTTTTTCTGAGGGCATGGGCAGTGTGTTTAATCTCTTCCTTTCCAACATATGGCAGAGTGATGAATTAATAGTTTAACTGTTCCTTAATGACTTAGACTCTTCATCATGACAAAAGAATTATTGTACTGTACTAAGCCCCTTGTATTCAGAGCTTACTGAGGAGTATAGGACTTATATTTCCTATTCATGGAGATTTCTGAGCTAGAAATTTGCAAATCCTTTATTAGCTCCCATCCCTTTTAGCCTATTGACCCTTTGCAGCCTGCTCCTTTCCTCCCCACACAAATGCACAACAGCCTCTCTCTGCTACTTATTTGCTGTTTCCATTATAACCTGGAAAAGAACTAATAATTGCCAGCACCAATCATACCTACTAAGTGAATAACCTCAGTTTCCACACATTTCTAATTCAGTAGGCAGTGTTACCAGAATCTTAGAGAATCTCTGTCTGTACCGTCTCTGCGTTTCTCATTGTTCACAAACCCTTTTCCCCTACTTCTAGGTATTAGGTGGCTGAGAATATCTTATTGCCAATTCAGTGGATAATATTACCTTAATTTGTATTTTGCATCATACTTTTTATTTTACATCCTATTTGGAATAGCCTGAGAATTCTATTTTAATCTGTGAAATGGGTAGAAACAAGTTTTGGATGTTATTTAGCTTTAGGAAGTCCTATAAATATAATATAAAGGAATTAGTTTTGGCCAAAGACAAATCAGACTGTAAGAATATTTTTGTTTAGTCTTTTTTCCCTTAAAAACAAACACTTTAACAAATTCATTAGAAAGGATTAGATAATACAAAACATGTATTAAGTGATAAAGTCCTTTAAAATCCTACCACCGGAGAGTACCACTGTTGACTGTTTGGTTATATTCTCCTAATATCTCATTGTTATTTAAAGTACTTAAAACATTAATTATGAAATACTTAGTTCATTCAAAGAATATATGTATGCATCTGTAAGTTATGAAACCTAGCAACCAGGAACCCATTATTCAACTTAAGGCACAGAACCTCACCAATGCTGTTGACCACAGTTCGATCCCTGCAACTTCTCCCCAGTCTGAGCTAACAAATATCCTGATTTTCAAAAATTATTCTCTTTTTTAATGTTTTAATTATGTGCATGTGCCCTCAAAAAGTTGTTGCTTTTTTCTGTTTTAACATTATAAAAATGGTTTAATACTCATTGTATTCTTTGTCACTTGCTCTTTTCCTATTTAACAGCATACTACTAAGATTTATCTGTTGATGCAATAGCTCTAATTCATTCATGTTCATTGCTACATAGTATTTCAATGTATGAATATACTATAACTGATTTATCTGTTCTGTCGTCCGTGGTATTTGTGAGTTCCAATTTTACAGCAGTATCCTAGATGAAAAATATAAATGCGATTTATTGTACCGTTGTGATGCTTCGTTAATCCTTTAATGCTCATTAACATAAATGGCACCACTTAAACTAAAATGTCAGGAGAGAGCTAAGAATAATTTTGCTGGATCGATGACTTTACAGGAGGATTTTATATAGTGACCTCTCAGCCTGTGCCAACTTGTGTTCCTGCTCTATTATATCACTTACATTAATAGTCTACTTTTTAATCATTTTTGCGTATTTTAATTTTATAAATTTTATGTATTACTAATGACAATGGCTATTATTTGTTGCATACTTGCTTTGTGCCAGCTACTGTGCCAAACGGTTCATTTTTTAAACTTGGAAATAATTTCAAACTTATAGAAAAATAGCAAAAATAAAAATAGTTGCGAAGAACATTCACATTCCCTTTAATGAGATACACCTATTGTTAACATTTTACTTCATTCTGTGCTCTTATGTATATATGTGTATGTGAATATTTCTTTTTTTTTAATGAACCATTTGAGGGTAAGTTATATATACTTTGTGACCTTTTATATCTAAGTTCGTCAGACTGTGTTTTCCAGGAATAGGAATATTTTCTTGTATAACCTTAGTACAGTAAATTTAGCATTAAAGTATTGTATTAATCCACTCTTTGTGTTCTAATTTTGTCAATTGACCCAATAATGTCTTCTAGCATTTTGTTTTTTCTCCTCCAGTACAGAGATTTGTCTAGGGTCAGCTGTTAAATTTAGTTGTCATGTATCTTTAGCCTCCTTTAATCTAGAACATTTCCACAGCCTCTCTCTGTCTTTCATGACATTGACATTTTTTAGAAATATTCTCTGCTTCCACCTCCACTTTTTTTTTAACAGAACTTTTCTCATTTGGGGTTTCTCTGGTGTTTCTTCATGATTGATTCAGGTTTTGTTTTCTCGGCTAGAGCACTGCAAGGGTGATATGTTGTCACATCTAAAAATGTGTGGTGTCCCTATGTCTTTTATTGGTGAAGTTACTTTTCATTACCTGGTGAAAATGTTGTCTAATTTCTTCACTATATAATTACTGTTTTTTTTTCACCCTTGCAACTGATAAGCAATCTGTGGGAGACACTTTTAAGATCATGCAAATATCTTCCCCTCATAAAAACCTTCTCTTATATTTGGCAACCAATGATGATTCTTGCTTGATCCAGTCTTTACTATGGTGGTTGTGAAATTATAATTCTTCCAACTTCCTCCCTCTATTTATCCCAGTTGGCACTAAGCATGTTGAATCAAGAATCCTTTCCTCTCATTTGCCTGTGTGTTTATCTCTCTGTCCATCGATCCATCTATCTACCTACTTACCAACCCACCTACCTACCTACCATTCATAAAATTATTGGTATGACTCATAAATTCTTAATACTTTATAATTCATTACTCTATTTAATTAGTGCTCAGATTGTCCCAGATTCAGGTAGTGGAGTGCCTTCAAACTGGCTCCTATGTCCTTGCGACATGCCTATATTTTTGAGTACTTTCTTCCTTTCTGTCATAGGAAGATATTTCAGTCTTATTTTGTATATACCCTCTCCCAGTACTGGAGTCAGCCATTTCTTGAAGATCCTTGACTCCTTTTAGTAGGCAATGGTATCAAGATCCAGAGCAATAGATTTCATGACTATTTTTGAAGTAGATGGTAGTATCCAGTAGTACCTTAGACAAGTTGAGTAATATGCTCCAAGTCACACAGCCAGTAAGCAGTGGAAACAGTATGTAAACCCATGTTTCTCTCTCTTAAGCATCACACTCTTTCAGTCGTGCTGTAGCCTTTAGTCATGAGTCATCTGCTTTTCTTTCCGTCTTTTCTTTTTTATTGGTAGTTCTTAGTCTAAACTGATATAAAAGTTTTCTGTCATTTAATTTTTGCAGATAAGAAAAAGATCCTTGAAATTAAGGATTTATGCTGTGGACACTGCTTCCAAGAACTTGAAAAGGCAAAGCAGGAATGTCAAGATCTGAAAGGAAAACTGGAGAAATGTTGTAGGCATCTTCAGCATTTAGAAAGGAAGCACAAAGCTGTAGTGGAAAAAATTGGAGGTCAGCATTTAAAGTAGCACTGCTACCAATATAAATCTCTTTGATCCTTGTTGAAATGTTCAAATGTGACATTTTAGTTAATGTGTGCACTGATCCTCTTTTGGGATTAATGTAAACTAATTTGGATCTCATTTTTCCTAATCAAATTATTATTACAAAACTCAAAAGAGGAAGATTTCAGCTCTGATTAAAAGGTCACATTCCTTTCTCCCTTTCTTGATTGAACAGATGTTGAGGGCCCAGTATGCGTCAAGCAGGCTTCTAAGCACTGGGGATGCAGCAGTGAATAAACCATACAAAATTCCAGTTCTGGTGGAGATGTGTTCCCTTCCTTCAAGAAGCTTTTGGTTAAGTGAGGAGATCTAAAAACAGATTAACAAATAATTAAACATTGAATGCTATTGGCAGTGTGTACTTAAGAAGAAGGATTGTTAGTTCTACCTCTTATTAAAGTTAAGAAAGGTTTGACTAAGCCTTGAAAAACAGAGGTGTTTGCCAAGGAGAACAGCGTTTGAGATAAAGGGAAAAGGCATAAACAAGGGCGTGAGGGTCTGGACTGGCCTCCGTCTAGTCCATTCATCATAATGCTGTGAGGGCATTTGGAAAGGGATATCTTCTACCATTTCTCATTGCTCCTCCGAAGAAGGGAAGTTTTGGGGCTTAGATCGCTGCTCCTTCTTACCTTTCACTATTGCTTATAGCCTATACGCTATACTCTTTACATTTGAAATGCTTCTGATTCCTGAGCTGGTCCTATTTCTTTTACTGCTGGACCTTCATTGCATATGATGTTTGTATTCTGTCCTGTACTTTTTCCCAACATTCTTTGTAGTCTTACTCTCTTCCTTTAGGATTCAACTCAGAAGATGCTTTATCTGCAAAGCCCTCCTTGATTTTCCCTAGTCAGGGTGAAGTGGGCTGCTCGTATGCAGCCCTGTAGCATTGGCTCTTCCTCTGTTATCACTATTATCATTCTGTATTTTAATTGTTTGGTCACTTGTCGGATACCTTCTCCACATTCTCCAAGAATTTTCTGAGGAGAAGGAATATGCCATATCTTGTTCATCCTAATAGCCCTGGTGCCCACCACATACCAGATAATAAATGTTTAAATGGACAAAAAACAAAATGCCAGGGTCCTAAATAATGGTGTCATTCAGAAAAGACCAGCTTAATAAGTTTATTTTGTACATCCACTTCTTTCTCTTGCCTGGACCCTGGCAATAATCCCCTGACTCTTTATGCTTCTAGTCTTAGCCCCTCTAATCCATTCTGCCTAGGGTAGCTGAAGCAACCTTTTTAAAAAGTGAATCGAAACATGACACTCCTGTTTCAAGCTCTTCAGTGGCTTGCCATGGCCTTCAGTATAAAACCAAAAACACTTAGTTTAACGGGGTTTAAAAAGATCTTGGTCCAGCGCCTGCCAGCCCCTCCAGCCTTGTCTTCCCCTAGCTCTCTTAATTTCTCTCAGTAGAACCATAGCATGGATTTCATTGTTTTCTCCCTTCGCCAAAACATCCTGATCTCATTTGGCCGGCTAACCCCACTCATCTTTTCCCCAATACATTACTTCCTCAGGGAGACTTTCCTAACCACTGCAGACCTGTTTAGTCCTCCTGTTACATACTCCCCATAGTTCCTATGCTTTTTATAACATTCACCATCCTTGTAATTATTTGCTGTCTGTACTTCCCTTTGGAGAGTAGACTTTATAGCAATAAGGATCAAGTCCTGTTCCAGCACTTAGCACAACAGCTGCATCATACCACAACTTGGGAAATATTGCTGACTAAGAGAAGCCACCTGTAACTACCGCCGACTGCTTATTACTAGGGCACTTATTACTCTTATTACTTATTATTAAGATATAATAATTACTTGAAGGCCGGAAAGGGTTTTAAGAATTTGAGATTAAAAATTTAACAACTGCAATTCCTTTTGTGATTACTTAGCTCTTCAGTAGAGGGCAGGAGAGTAAATCAGTTATTTGTCCTACTGTAGATATATCTACAACATAGATATGTTAAAATATGAAAACCAAGACAATTTGGTTTACATAATACGGCAACAAGGGCAGTTGGATATGATTATTATTTATAAATAATATTTAGCACCATACTATTCTACACAGTGCTTTTTGAAGCTGATATCTTCTAAAACTCATAGACTTGCAAATCAAAGAAAGTTGATATATCACTCAAAACAATGAGTTGATACAAAGGGTCAGGGCCAGAATTTAAGCCAATAGTCTGAAATTTTTTCTTAATATAACTTTAGTGGGTTATTATATCTTTGCTATTGAGATCACTTATTTCTTAAATTCCATTTTTCCACTCTCTTGGTAGTGTTTATTGAAAAATAGATGGAGTGAGAGTGAGTTGTTTAAAACAAAAAGTTATATCCATCACCGGGGGAATAGAGTAATTTTGTTCCTCAACTTACGGTGTGTTGAGAGGGTGGCATCATAGGAAACACAAGATGCCATGTTCACATTTATATTGGTATTTCCAGGCCTTGTGTAAGTGTTGTGCATTTGTTGTTTTATTTCGATTATAATCTGTAAGTTAACATGTGAAGAAAGGTTCAGAAAGGTTACTTTTTCCTAGGCTTATCCACCTTGTAAACAGCAGAGTTAGAATGTAAACTGATGTCTCTGACTCTGAAATTCATGCGTTTTCCTTCATATCACATGGATTCTGTCAGTCTCCTCATCCTCTTTTTAAAAGTTCAAAGAATTGAAAATCTTACATTATTTCTGAAAAATACACCTACTTTAGGTTAATTTTCTTTTTATTTTATATTGAGGTACATGTTCAATGTTCGTTTATATGAGCATAAACTGTCTACCAGGATCCACAGGGAACATGGAATTAGAAAACCTAGTAGGTTTCTACAGAGCCTCAGCACAGTTGGAAAACAAAACACAGGCATCTGAAACAGTTGAAACCCAATTCCGGGACAGTGTGTAACCCCAAGCAAGAAGAAGATGGGATACAGATTTTAAGTGCTGAGAAAACAGAGCAAGATAATGGTCTGACTAGGGTTTCTAAGGGAACGAACATTACAGACGAGTGCCTGGAAATTACACAGTCTCCTCTATAAACATTTGTATTGGGAACTTAAGGGAAAAGAAGGCTTAAAAAATTTTTAACTGTCTAATGTACTATAAACTTTCTATTATAGAAGAGAATAATAAAGTTATTGAAGAATTAATAGAAGAAAACAATGACATGAAGAATAAATTGGAAGAACTGCGAACGCTTTGTAAAACACCACCAAGGTATGCTTTTACTATTTTAAACTGCTATTTTAAAGAAATCTAAGTACAAGTATCTTTAAATTTTTTTAAGTATCAATTTTTTTTGGTTATACAGCAAAAAGTATAAAAAAGAAGAAAATCCCCCAAAACCTTATTTCCTGAAGATACCCTCTAGTGACCTCTTGTTTTATATCATTTAAGCCTCTTTCTACACATACTCCACGTGCACAATGCGTTTTTAAAATAGAGACTCTAGTATAAGGTATTTTGTAGCTTTTTATTAATATTACTAGATAAGCATTTCTCTGTGTTATTAGATATTCTCCTACATATGGTTTTCAATACCTGCATACATTTTCATGTGGATTTACCATTATTTATTGAAGCAACCATAACATTTATGTCGTTTCCATTTTTCCCCTGTTTCAAATAACTGTATAGTGAACATTCTTTTATGTGAGATTTTTAGCAGTTCTCAGTTAATTTTATTAGAGTATATGGATACATATGTATTTTTCAAATGAAATTTTTCACTTAGCATTTCTGTTTCTGTAATCTGTGGTTTGTTTTTTAGGTCATTGTCAGCAGGGGCCATTGAAAATACTTGCCTACCATGCAGCGGGGGAGCCTTGGAAGAACTTCGTGGGCAGTACATTAAAGCTGTAAAAAAAATTAAACGTAAGTCCCTAAGAGATTCCCAAGATTTTAAGGATGGCTTGGGCCTTTTTTATTGTCGCTGTTAAAGGAAACTCAGAGTTTACCAGCAGTAGGGCTTTTAGGGAATTTTCCAAATTACCTTTTTCTTCAATCTTAGAAGAGATTATTGACACCTTTTCAAAATTATGTAGTCATTGATCATTTTGCCCAAATAATATCTTTGGGAAGTGACATGAGAATAGTCTTACGTTTATATGGTTGATTGTCTTGTTTCTTTTTGGATGCTAGTATTAAACTGAAAATTTAATAATCTTACAACTTAACTAATTTGTAGTAAAGAAAATGTCACATGGGTTTTAAATGAGCAATTAACTATTACTTCCTACCATAAACTTTTTTTTTTTTTTTTTGAGACAGAATCTCACTCTGGCACCCAGGCTTGAGTGCACTGGTGCAATCTTGGCTCACTGCAACCTCCGCCTCCCGGGTTCAAGTGGTTCTCTGGCCTCAGCCTCCTGAGTAGCTGGGATTACAGACGTGTGTCACCATGCCTAGCTAATTTTCGTATTTGTAGTAGAGACGAGGTTTCACCATGTTGGCCAGGCTAGACTCGAACTCCTGACTTCAGGTGATCCACCCGCCTTGGCCTCCCAAAGTGCTGGGATTATGGGTGTGAGCCACTGCACCCGGCCTCCTACCATGAGCTTTTAAGGACTTGGAAGTGGATCTAGTTAGCAATTGTTCTGTTGTTTCTGGTTATTGTTTCTCATAGCTATAAATTTATCAAGTCCTTGTCAGTACCAGGTTGTGTCAGCATATCCTGTAGAGCATTCTCCTGATGTGTGTTTTCCGTTTTGAATACTTCTTGGTTTTTAATTACAAAATTGCATAGAATGGATATATGTCCCAAAACAATAAGTAGTGTTTATATAGGAAAAATGTATATTAGCCTCTAAAATTAAATTTCTTTTTAACAAAAAGAGCAGGAAAAGTCTGAAGTTTCATATATGATCGGTAGATTCAGAATCACGTGTAAACGTTCTGCAAAGTTCATTCGATATTAATAAGGGAATTTGCTTCTCTGTTGTTACTGGTGCTAACAAAGGGCATATTGCTACAAGCAAAGCAACTTTTTGTTAATAATGTATGATTGGGCAGTGGAATTTTAAGCATGTTTTCATCCTAACATGATAACCTGTATATATGTGTGTATATTATGTTTTAGTTTTTTTTTAGAAAGTTGGTTAGAGGTTTTGTGTTGACATGTACTCCATTTCATTTTCCATTTCAAATAATGAAAAATAGTCTCCCAGTTAGTATTTTTGCATAGAACCACTAATTTTCAGATGCTTACTGACATTGAGAGGAAGATTCCTGTATGAATTGGTATCCTTACTATAACAGAGATGGTGAAATTCTAGATGTAGGATGTAGTCTTTGATTTATTATAAAAAAAAAAAAGTTAGCCTTAGCTAATAGTAGTCCTAATCAAAGCTACAGTGAGTTGAAAAAAAAAAAAAAACTTGAAAACTGTGGGCTATGTTCATATGTAAATTTCAGAGGCCAACTGTAAGTCCCATCACCCTCCTTGTAGTCTCATTTTGTACATATCTCTTATGAATTGTAATATTATATTTAGTTAGAGGCTGCTGCAAGAATTTTCAATAAATAAGGGAACTTAAATTTTCAGAGCATGAGAGAAGAATGAGTCTCTCCAGCTCATACTGCCTCCTTTTCTTCTGTCTTTGTGTTTGCTTTTTCCTTTCTTTCTGCTTAATCTTTTCTCTATATTTTATATTTCTCTTTTCCTAACTGGACATAATGTACAATCGAAATGCTAAGTTTCTGTGCCTCGTATTTACGGTATTTTCTTCGCAAAGTGTTTTAGGATATGACAAAGTTTAGCTGGGGAATATGCCATGTTTCCTTACTGTATGTAGCTGTCATCATTCCGAAAGAACTTATAGAGTACTTCTCATTTGAGTCTACCAAAATGATGATCTAAAATATTCCATTTTAATGACTGTGTAAAGTATAATGTTTAAACTATACTTATAATCACTTCATCTACCAGAAAATTGATCTGAAGTCTGCCCCTCCTGTTTCTGAAAAAGTGCTAATAAACATACATTCTGTGGGCATTTTCTCACTGCCCTATAGGTGACATGCTTCGTTATATTCAGGAGAGTAAGGAACGAGCTGCAGAAATGGTAAAAGCAGAGGTACTGCGAGAACGTCAAGAAACCGCCCGAAAGATGCGCAAATATTATTTGATTTGCCTCCAACAGATTTTGCAGGATGATGGAAAAGAAGGGTGAGTTCAGTCTGAACAATGTGTCCTGAGATTATCAGGACAACATGTTGTAATTTTTAAAGCATTTTCCTTAACCACTAAATGAACTATTTCTATATGATTAGCCATAGGGGTTAAGAGAGGTTTATGGCTGTGCTACCCGAAATGTTGGCAGAGCCAATAGGAAAACAGAAACCATGGGGCTAAGGCAAATCATTTTTTTCTTTAAACTATATTTTTAATGTTCTGGAATTCCCCACAGGGCTGAGAAAAAGATTATGAATGCTGCTAGCAAACTTGCTACAATGGCAAAATTGCTGGAAACACCTATTTCTAGTAAGTCCGAGAGCAAAACTACACAGTCAGGTATGTCAAAGTGAGTCACCAAATGGTTTTTCTATCTCTTCTTTTTTAGCTATTTAATATTTTCAGTATGAAAAAGGCAGGGAAGGTAAGGAGTGAGAGTTTATTTATGAAGTTGTGTATGTTTTAGTTAAACTGGAAGTTTACACAAAAAGAGTGCACAGTTTCCAATTCAAGTAGGCAAACTGAGCAGGCCCATCAGCTTCCTATTGCTGTTTCCATCCCTCAAAATGATAGAAGAGATTTTCAACAGCAAATAAAGAATGAGAAAAATAAGAAATTATAAGTAGGTTTTAAAAAGTTGCAATGGGCCAGTCATGATGGCTCATACCTGTAATCCCAGCATTTTGGGAGGCTGAGGTGGGAGGATCCCTTGATCCCAGGAATTTGAGGTTGCAGTGAGCTATGATTGTGCCACTGTACTCCAGCCTGGGTGATAGAGTGAGGCCCTGTCTCAAAAAAAAAAAAAAAAAAAAAAAGTTGTAGTGGATAGACCAGAAGCTACAAGAAATCCCTGAGAGAAAGAAGACAGTATAGGATGGAAGATGGAAACCTCAGTTCAAAACCACCAGGAGATGACCACTGCAAATAGGAACAATATCAAAACTGTTCCACATATGAGGGTGATATGTTCCAGGAGAAATAGAGGGCCTAGGGGATATGAATGGGGTAATTGGTTGGTGTTCTAAACCAACAGCAACCAGGTAGAGTTAATCCTCTCTTTATTTCTTCTTCTACCCTCCCTTCCCCAACCTCAATATTGAGCTGGGCAACAACAACAGGAACAAAGAATCTGGGAGCAGGGCAGTGCTCCAGGTGGCTAGCCATATCAAGCAGGAAATGGGAGCCCACGTGCCTTGGGAGGCTGAGATGGGAGGATCACTTGAGCCTGGGAGATCAAGGCTGCAGTGAGCTGTGATTGCACCACTGCACTCCAGCCTGGGAAACAGAGCAGACCCTGTCTTTAAAAAAAAAAAAAAAAAGTAAGAGTAACCAACAAAGACATAGAACATATAACTTTAAGACTGGTAAAGGAAAAACTTGGAAAAAAACATTTTCAATCTAACAAAATCAGGAAAGAGGAAAAAACCTAGAAAGCATGGGTAAGTACGACATAATAGTAGTTTGAAACATCGACAATCACACTAAATATAAATAGGTTAAACTCAGTTATTAAAAGACCACAACTTTCAAATAGCGTTTTTAAAAATACAGAAATCTGCTATTTTTACAAGAAGAACATCTAAAATTAAAAATCAGGGGATGGAGAATGATATACCAAGCAAATGCAGTGTTGATATTAGATAACTTATAGAGGTAAATGAAAGATTAGATAAATTAGAGTTAGCATTAAAAGGGACAAAAGTGATAGTTCATAGTGATAATGGAATAGTCTCCCAAGAAACTATAATTTTTTTCTTTCTGTAGATAACACAGCTTTATATAAAGCAAGAGCTGATAGAAATACATGCAAAAAACTGGTAAATTCCCAATCACACTGGGAGATTTTTAACATATCAGTGGGGAAATGGGGTTTTTGAACCTCTGGAAAACTTGAAGCTGAGATTGTTCAGGGGTCCGTGAGTCTGATGTTGGTAAACATTTCTCATGTACAAGCCAAAGATTATTTGTATAAATTTTGGAATGGTGATGTGAACCCTAGGTATGAAAAGGCAGTAGCATATAACAAGAAAATAATTTTCTAGATCTGGGGCAGCAGTGTGCACATAATGTCCCCAGTAGAGAAGCAAATCCTTTTCATGGACTCTAGGGACTAGGGCTTGCTACTCTGAGATACAGTGCCTCTAATTTCATGCTATATGGCTGCTTGGTCTTTGATTAGATTTAGTGTCTTAGGTAATTAAATCAGAAAGGCTATTTAGCTATTCTAGAAGTGTATGTGTAGGTATTGGGTGAGTGGGGTTCTTTGAGCAAACTTGTCGGAAACTCCATTCTTGACATCAGAATCAGGGCAGGATTGAAAACATTGTGGCTAGATCTTGAAATGCTATAGCATCTATTGCAGAAAATGATAGGTCAGGTGGATAGCAATAATAATAATATGTCAGATTTTAGTAACAAAATTACCAAGCTTTATCTAGTGGATATATGTAAAAGAATATTTTTTAATGTCCAGCATTGATGTATTTTCTTTAAGAATGATTACAGATTATAAGCATTCTTTGGGAATACAATATAAAAACATAATTTTTTCTTATTTTTAATTTTTTTTTTATTTTTTGGTTCAAGGATGAATCTTCCCTTTAAATATTAATTTTCTCTTAATTTCGTGTTTCCTTGCACTGCCCCTAACTTCAGAGATGCTGATTGGAGTTGAAAAATCAAAAAGAAATGATGTGAATCAGAAAATACCATGTTGTATTGAAAGCAAATCAAATAGTGTAAACACCATCACCAGAAGTGTGTGTGAACAGGCTCCCAAGAGGAGGGCAGCTTGTAACTTACAAAGACTGTTAGAGAACTCAGAGCATCGGAGCATAAAGCATGTGGGATCCAAAGAGACACATTTGGAATTCCAGTTTGGAGATGGTAGTTGCAAGCACCTACACAGTTTGCCAAGGAATGTTTCTCCTGAGTTTGTTCCTTGCGAAGGTGAAGGAGGCTTTGGTTTGCACAAGAAGAAAGACCTACTCAGTGATAATGGTTCTGAATCACTTCCGCATTCAGCTGCGTACCCCTTTCTTGGAACCTTAGGAAATAAACGCTCACCTAGATGTACCCCTAGTCCTTCTGAATCAGGATGCATGCATATAACCTTTCACGATTCTAATGAAAGACTTGGTTTAAAAGTATATAAATGCAATCCACTCATGGAAAGTGAAAATGCTGCATCTAAGAAAAGTCAAGGTTTGGATGTTCAGGAACCTCCAGTAAAAGATGGAGGGGACCTTAGTGACTGCTTGGGCTGGCCTTCCAGCAGTGCAACCTTATCCTTTGACAGTCGTGAAGCATCATTTGTACATGGTAGGCCACAAGGAACTTTGGAAATACCAAATGAATCTGTTAATTCCAAACAGTTTTCACCATCTGGTTATCTTTCAGACACGGAGACAAGTAATATGATTTGTCAAACAATGAAATGTCAGCATGATCAAACTCCATACCTGTCAGAAGAAACCACGTATTTGGAGCCAGGAAAGATCAGTGTGACTCGTGGACACCCATCTTATCATAAGGCTGATAGATTAAAGTCAGATTTCAAAAAACTGAGCAGTACATTACCGTCTTCAGTGTGTCAGCAGCCTTCAAGAAAATTAATTGTTCCGCTATCTAGCCAACAAGATAGTGGCTTTGATAGCCCATTTGTTAATCTAGACTAATTATGGTACAGTATTTAAGAAGAATCATTAATATATTAAGGAAAATGGAAGGGAGGACCTCATACTGAAAAAAGTTGTGAGCCCTGCCTCTTTTGAGATGTTTTCATAACATCTGTTATATGAGTAAAGCATTCTCCTAAAATTACTTGAGATATTTATATTGCCTTAATATTCCAAAGGCCTGACGGTGTATGTATAATCTGTTTTTGTGTGGTTCTTAGTTTTGGTTGCTAAACCATCTATTTTTATACTTATAAATTGACTCACTCTGCAGTGTTAACTTATTTAAATAAACTTGCATATGGTCTATAGAATTGTTATGAATTATTTTGTAGTTCAGAATACAGAAATGTCATATTGGCATCATGTTTGAAATTCACCCAGAAAAAAACACAAATTTTTATTATTTGTATGTATTAGTCGGATTTGGTTTTTGAAATTAGTCATGTTTAATGAGGCTATAAACTTAATCTACATCGACTTTTCCTAGAAATATCTACTCAAAATTTTGATCTTTGTTTTCAGTTAGAGAAAAGAGTTTTTCCAAGGTTTACTACAAAATACATAGCTGTGTCCTGGTTTTATTCTTTAAATATTAGTGTGAATTTTTTAGTTCTTGCATTATTTCAGATCACCGGTGACATCCAAAAACTTTGTCTCTTTTATGGCTTCACATTTGTTTTTTCATCTGAAATATGACCTTTTGAAAAATGGAGATAAGTTTTGTCATGTAGCAAAAAATGTAAAATGATTAGATTTTTACATTCATTTATAGTGCAGAACTGGCTAATTAATGCTCTAGGTTAAAGGTTATAATTCTGAACTGAAGAATACCTGCAGAAATGAATGACTACCTAAATATCATTGTTTTTAGGTGAATTCTTTTTCAGATCCCTAGTGATGGGTATGAACATTTAGCTGTATGCAAGTGCTTCTGAAAACAGTTAACTATAACTTTCTCTCACATATCCCACAACTACCATATTGTGGATTGTATTTGGGGGTTAATGTAGTGTATTTTTCCACCCAGAGCCAGATAACTTAGGTGGTGATGGGGAGATGGCAAGATGCATCCTCCGCCTCCTGACAACCATCTCTCAAAGCAAGAACCTAGAAGGAAAACTTTTTGGGCTTGGAAAGCTCTGTCACCTTAACTCTTGACCAGGGATAAATAAGTCTAAAAATTGACCCTGGACTTCAGTGCTTGAATTCACATACAGTTATAGTAAGGAACAAACCATCTTGTCAAAGTCTCACTTGTATTCCTGAAGATACAGTGCCCCTTCTCCACCAGTTAGGCTGTCATCTCTCACTCCAGAAAAAAACTCTAGAGCAGCCAAGTTTATGCTCCCTATGGATCTAGTTGGTGCTTGATTGTTTTAAGCCCTGGTTTTTACTAAACTTAGAATCTAGGCTCATTGCTCACCTACCTTTTCCACTTGGTTCAAAATCCATGTCAGTTATTTAAACTCTCAACATTAAGGTTGAAATTGGAAGTCCTTTTGCTTTCTTCTCCTTTTAGAGTATCCACAATCTTTTTTGATAGTTATAATCTCAATAGGATTAAGTTACTTTATGTCATACATCCGACATCCAATTGGTTGGAGATAGGGTGTGGTATAGGGTGTATGTCATAAAGTATCCTAATTCTGTTATGATAAATTGATAAATATGAAGGTATCAACTTAGTAGTGTGCAAATGAAGGGACTACACAACCAAACTATGACTAGTGATGTACATTGCTTTGAAAGGTCATGGCAGAACAAAAAGGAGGCAGGAACCCTGTAGATATCATGATCACATAAATCCCACTTTGTCATGATATTTAGTCCTTTTTTTAATGTTGCTGGATTTTTATTTTATTTTATACTATGTTAAAGATTTTCACATGTATGATCATGAGGGATATTGACTTCTTGTTTTCCCATGCTCTCTGTCTTCCTTTGGTAAAAGGGTAATACCAATCCCATAGGATTAGTCCGAAAGTGTTGCCTTGCCTCTGTTTTCTGAAAGAATTGGTGAGTATTGGTATTATTTCTTCTTTGTATATTGGATGGAGTTTACTAGGTGAAGGCATCTAGCCTGGGCTGGTGTTGGGGGTGGTGCAAGAGTGTGCATTTTGAGTAATGTATTTTCTTGTTATAGAGCTATTCATAATTTCCATTTTTTCTTTAGTTAGTTTTGGTAGTTTTTGGTTTTGGAGGAATTTGGCTATTTTATCTAAATTGTCTAATTTGTTGCCACAGTTGGCCATAGTATTCTCATAATCCTTTAATTTCAGTAGGCTTGATAATGATGTCCGCCTTTCATTCCTGATTTTGGTATTCTGTGTCCTCTCGTTTTTTTCTTAGTCTATTGAAAGGTTTATCAGATTTGTTGATTTGTTTTCCCCCAAAGAACTTTTGGGTTCTTCTCTTTTCTCTTGTTTTTCTGTTTCCAATTTCATCGATTTTTCCCTCTTCCTTCTTGCTTTATGTCTAATTAACTCTTCTTTTTTTAAAAAATGTATTTATTTTCGAGATGGAGACTTGCTCTGTCACCAGGCTGGAGTGCAGTGGCGCGATCTGGGCTCATTGCAACCTCCGTCTCCTGGGTTCAAGCAATTCTCCTGCCTCAGCCTCCCGAGTAGCTGGGACTACAGGCGTGTGCCACCATGCCCACCTAATTTTTGTATTTTTAGTAGAGACGTAATTTCATCATATTGGCAAGGCTCTTCTTGAACTCCTGACCTCAAGTGATCCACCCACCTCAGCCTCCCAAAGTGCTAGGATTACAGGCGTGAGCCACCATGCCTGGCCCTTTATCTATTCTTAAAGTGAAAGTTTAGGTTATTGATATGAAACTGTTCTCTATTGGTGTAGATGTATAAAGCTTTGAATTTCTCTCAAAGCAATGTTTAAGTTGCGCCTCACATGTTTTGATATGTTGTATTGTTGTTTTCATTTAGTTCAAAATATTTTCAAACTTCCCTTGCGATTTTTATTTTGACCCACAGATTATTTAGAAGTATGTTACTTCATTTCTAAGAATTACAGATTTTCAAAGTTTATTTTTAATGTTCTTGTTTTCAGAGAATATACGTTGAATGATTTCCATTCTTTTAAATTTCTTGAGACTTGTTTTATGGCCTGGCGTATGGCCTGTTCTGGAATGTAATGTTTCATATGCACCTGAAAAGAATGTATATTCTGCTCTTTTTCGATGGAGTGTTCAAAAATGTCAGTTAAGTTGGTTGATAGCATTGTTCAAGTCTGTTATAGCCTTGCTGATTTTATTCCTATTTGTTTAACTGGTGATTAAGAGTGAGATATTGTAATCTCTGGCTGTAATTGTTAAACTGTTTTTTCTTTCAATTCTGTGAGTTCTTGCTTCATGTATTTTGAAGCTTTGTTGTTAGGTATATATACCTTTATATCTGTTATACCTTTCAGATGAATTGGCCCTTTATTATTTTAAAATATCCCTCTTTGTATCTACTGTATTTCTTGTTTTAAAGTCCATTTTGTCTATAATTACTACAACCACTCCAGCTCTCTTATGATTACTGTTTGCATGGCATGTCTTTCTGTTTTTTTCCTTGTAACCTATTTGTATCTTTTAATTTGAAGTGAGTCTCTGGAAGACAGTATATTGCTGGATGTTGCTTTTTTTTTTTTTTTTTTTTTGTCAAAGAAGCTTTGATTGGAGTTTTTAGGTGCATTAAAATTTACCTAAAATTTGAAGTGAGTCTCTGGAAGACAGTATATTGCTGGATGTTCCTTTTTTTTTTGTCAAAGAAGCTTTGATTGGAGTTTTTAGGTGCATTAAAATTTACTATAATTGTTAGGTTTGCATTTTCCATTTTGCTATTTGGTTATGTGTGTCTTTCATTATTGAATTGCTCTTTTATTGCCGCCTTCTGCATTAAACAAATATTTATGAGGGTACCATTTTAGTTTTTTAAACCTATTTTTTTAGCTGTTTTTCTAAGTGGTGTCTCTACTTATTATTATAGGTATCTTAACTTATTACAGCCTACTTCACATGAATGTTGACTAACTTCTAATACAATATAGCAACTTTGCCCCAGGTTAGCTTCATTTCTTTGCCCCTCGTTTGTGCTATTATGTCTTATATATGTATATATGTGTGTGTGTATATATATATATTACTGTGTTATAATTATTGCTTTATACAACAAGGCAATATGTCTTCTAAAGAGTTTAAGAGAAGAAGAAATGTATATTTATAGTCCTTTTTATTTACTGACGTGGTAATCATTTCTGCTGCTATTTCTTTGTTCCCATGGATTCTAGTTGCCAGGTCTGTTGTCATTTCCTTTCATCTGTAGTACTTCCTTTAGTATTCCAAGTAAGGCAAGTATTCCAGCAACAAATTCTCTCAGTCTTTGTTGATTTTGGAATATATTTTAAATTTATATTTGAAGGACAGTATGTGATATATTTGGAGTTCTTGGTTGACTTTTTTCTCCAGCATTTTGAATATGTCATTCCATTGCCTTATGTTACCACTATTCATGATGAAAGGACAACTGTTAATTCTGTTGTTCTTTATATATGATGAATTGTTTTTCTTATACTGTTTTTAAGATTTTCTCTTTGGCTTTCAACAGTCTGAGCGTGGTGTGTCTAGGTCTGAATTTGTGTTTATCCTACTTAGAGTCTGTTGAGTTTCTAAGATTTCTAGATTTATCCTTTTAATAAAATTTAGGCAGTTTTTTGGCCAGTATTTCTTCAATTATTTTTTTCAGCCCTCGTTTCCTCTTTCTGGGGCTTTCATATATATTAATATGCTTACCATTGTGTCACAGGTCTTTGAGGCACTGTGCATTCTTCTTTAATCATTGTTTTTCATATTGGATAATTTTATTAATCTGTGTGCAAGTGTCCTGATCCTTCTGCCATCTCAATTCTGCTGTTTATTCGATCTAGGAATTTTCATTTCAGCTATCGAACTTTCTGACTCTAGAATTTTCATTTGGCTCTTTTTAAATGGATGCATAATAGTTGTACATATTTTGGGGATACACATATTTTGATACATGCATGCAATGTATAACGATCGACCAGGGAAACTGGGTCATCCATCACCCCAGTCACCCCTTCTTTATATCGGGAATCTGCCAATTCCTTTCCTCCAGCAATTTTGAGCTTTATAACAAATTATTGTTAACTGTCGTTACCCTACTATACTAGAGTGGTTGGTTAATGGATGCAAAAATATCATTGTATTTGGCTGTTTTTTTTTTTTTTTTTTTTTTTTTTTTTTGAGACAGTGTATCACTCTGTCTCCCAGGCTAGAGTGCAGTGAGGCAGTCATGGCAGCCTTGAACTCCTGGACTCAAGTGATCCTTCCCGCTCAGTCTCCCAAGTAGCTAGGACTACAGGTGTATGCCACCATGCCTGACTAATTTTTTAAAAAAATATTAAAGGTAAGGGATCTCACCATGTTGCCCAGGCTGATCTCGAACTCCTGGCCTCCCAAAGTGCTGAAATTACAAGCATGAGCCACCAGGCCTGGCCACATTTGGTTCTTTAATAGTTACTTATTTTAAAACAGCTACAAAGCAGCTATTACAAATATGTTTTAAAAATTAAGGTAAAATGTTAAAGAATTAAAAACGTGACTTTTTTAAACCAGAGATTCATCATTGATCATGTATTCCTTTTTTTTCTTTATTCTGAAAAAAAAAAAAAAAAAAAAAAAACCACATGTGCAGAACGTGCAGATTTGTTACCTAGGTATATTTATGCTATGGTGGTTCGCTGCACCTATTGACCTGTCCTCTTAAGTTCCCTCCCCTCACCCCAAACCCCCAACAGGCCCTGGTGTGTGTTGTTCCCTTCTCTGTGTCCATGTGTTCTCAATGTTCAACTCCCACTTATAAGTGAGAACATGCAGTGTTTGGTTTTCTGTTCCTGTGTTAGTTTGCTGAGAATGATGGCTTCCAGCTCCATCCATGTCCCTGCAAAAGACATGATCTCATTCCTTTTTATTGCTGCATAGTATTCCATGGTGTATATGTACCACATTTTCTTTAACCTGTCTATCATTGATGGGCATTTGAGTTGGCAATTAGCAAATGTCTTTGCTATTGTAAATAGTGCTGCAATAAACATATGTGTGCATGTGTCTTTATAGTAGAATGATTCATAATTCTTTGGCTATATACCTAGTAATGGGATTGCCTGGTCAGATGGTATTTCTGGTTCTGGATCCTTGAGGAATCGCCATACTGTCTTCTACAATGGTTGAACTAATTTACATTCCCACCAACAGTGGAAAATCATTCCTGTTTCTCCTCAACCTCACCAGCAACTATTGTTTCCTGACTTTTTAATAATCACTTAAGATGACTGGCATGAGATGGTATCTCATTGTGGTTTTGATTTGTATTTCTCTGATGATCAGTGATGTTGAGCTTTTTTTCATATGTTTGTTAGCCACATAAATGTCTCCTTTTGAGAAGTGTCTGTTTATGTCCTGTGCCCACTTTTTGATGGGGTTATTTGTTTGTTTCTTGTAAGTATGTTTAAATTCCTTGTAAATCTGAATATTAGAACTTTGTCAGATAGGTAGACTGCAAAAGTTTTCTCCCATTCTGTAGGTTGCCTGTTCACTCTGATGATAGTTTCTTTTGCTGTGCAGAAGCTCTTTAGCTTAATTAGATCCCGTTTGTCAATTCTGGCTTTTGTTGCAATTGCTTTTGGCATTTTTGTCATGATGTCTTTGCCCATGCCTATGTCCTAAATGGTATCTTCTAGGGTTTTTATGGTTTTGGGTTTTACATTTAAGTCCTTAATCCATCTTGAGTTAATTTTTGTATAAGGTGTAAGGAAGGGGTCCAGTTTCAGTTTTCTGCATATGGCTAGCTAGTTCTCCCAGCACCATTTACTGAATAGGAGATCCTTTCCCCATTGCTCATTTTCGTCAGGAAAAACATGACTATTTTAAAATAGAAATGATAAGACAATATTCCCTGTTGAGTCATTGTCTTCATATTTTCATCATATTTTTTTTCTTTTTCCTATATTTTTCTGGTAAATATTTTTTGTCTGGTAAGAACACAAGAAGGTAAGATATACTCTTAACAAAATTTTAAGTGCACAATACAGTGTTGTTAACTATACATACAGTGTTTTACCTCAGATCTCTAGAACTTTTTCATCTTGAGTAACTAAAACGTTATACCTGTTGAACAGCAACTCCCCATTTCCCCTGACAGCCACCCTTCTACTCTGTTTCTGTGAGTTTGACTGTTTTAGAAATCTCATGTGAGTGAAATCATGCAGTATTTGTCCTTTTGTGACTTATAGTCTTTATTCAACATCCAAGAGCATGCAGTTTTTCTTGACGACTTCTTTCTTTGGTATAAATCAGACTGTCTGTTTCTTTACATACCCTATAAATTTGTTGAAAACTGGAAATTTTATGTAACATACTATAGCAACTCTGGATTTGGTATTTGTTCCCCTGGGGGTTGTTATTGCTGGCGTATTATTGTTGTGTCGTTTCATTATTTGCTTAGACTTTATCTGCAAAATCCTCTATGGTGTGTGCCTGCTGATTTCTCCACTGTTGTTTTAATTTGCATTTCTAGTTTTTAGCTGGTCATTTTAGGGGATTTCTATGCATCTGTATTGCTTAATGATTATTCAATTATTGGTTAAAGGTTATATTCAAAAACCTTGAGTCAGTAGTTCTTTTTCCTCTGCTGATGTGTCTGTGCATTCAATGTTCAGGCAATTTTCCAGTCTTCCTCCACTTTACTTCCCTCTGAGCGCTTCCAGGTCTTTCTGCTCATGTGCACATCCTCATTAGTTCAGGGATATGTGGTGGGCGTGGGCCTTCTTAGGCTTTCCCTACATATGCACACAGCCTCCCACTCCAGCAGAGATGTGTGGAGAGCTGATTTAACCCCTTATTTCTAGACTTTCTTCCTGTTAATTTTAAAATTAGTCTGCCCATCTCTTGCCCCAAATGGGGCTACAATCTCAGACTAGCAGAGCTATGCATCTTCCCTGTTTTTGTCCCTCTAACTTTGCTGTTTTTAACTAACCCTACTACTGGGTATGTGCTCCTTTCCTTCTACTCCAAATCAAGTGAGCCCACTGTAGCAGAGAGGCTGCTAATGTTCACCGTTATTCCTACGCTGTCAGCACTACCTCGCTGATCAAGCTGGGGAGGGGAATGGGAGCAGCCCCTGGTAAGAACCCCTCAGAGTCTCACTGATCTTCCAAAGTTCAGCAGCTTCTTAATTTTGGTTGTTTCCCTTTGGTTGATTTTCGGAGCCCTGAAATGGTTGTTTTTGCTCTTTTTCCAGTTTTGTAGTTATTTTGGTGGGGCATGGGGGGAACCTCTTCACTCCAGCATCACCTGAAATTTCCTTATTTTTATTTATTTGTTACATACTGGAGTAATCTCTTTTCTGTATATTTACTAATTTTTTCTTTATTTTCCCCAACTTTTTATTTTGAAAATCTTCGTACTCTATAGAAAATAAACACCTATATACCCTGCATTTAGATTTACCAATTGTTTACTTTCTACATTTATTTTACATATTTCTGTAAATATACATACATATGCATATACATAGTATGTATATGTATATAAAAACACTTTTCCTTAACCATGAAGATTATTTGCAGACAGCCTGAGTATTCCTTCCTAAATACTTCAGCATACATTTTCTAAGAACAAAAACATTTTATTTCTTAAATACAATTGTCACATTTAGGACACTGAATATTGATAAATATTTATATACATATACACTTAAAAATTTTTTTTTGTTTAGGAGATGGGGTCTTGCTCTGTCACCCAGGCTGGAGAGCAGTTGCTCAAATCATTGCAACTGAACTGAGCCTTCAACTGTTGGATTCAAATGATCCTCTCCACTCAGCCTTTTGAATAGCTGGTACTGCAGGTACACACCACTGCACTTGGCTAATTTTTAAACATTTTTGTATACAAAGTGTCTCGCTATGTTGCCTGGGCTGGTCTCAAACTCCTGGACTCAAGCAATTCTCCCACCTTAGCCTTCCAGTGTTGAGATTGCAGGTGTGAGCCACTGTGCCCAGCCCACATATATACATTCTATATTCAAATTGCCCTAATTGTGACAATAATGTGTTATAACTTTTTTTAGATCTTTGCTGTTCACCTTCAAGCTGAGGACTTACCACTTTTCTTCGATTATGAAAAATGCTCAGCCAATAGCTATTCATTAAACAAATATTTATGAGGTGTCAACAACTGACTGTTCTAGGGTGATACAGTGCTTATGAAAACATGAGTTTCTACCTTCGTGGTTCACACTCTAGTCAGGGGAGACAGTAAATACACGTAACTTATGTAGTATGTTAGAAGTTGGTAAGTGCTATGGAGAAAATAAGGGCAGGTAAGGGTAAAAAGAGGAGTAAAGAGGGAGTGATTACAAATTTAAATAGAGTAGTGAGGGTTGGTCACGCTGAGATGGTAACATTTGGGTAAAGATTAGAAGGCAACCACTCAACTCCTCCACCATTCCTTCTGTTTCCTACTTCTGGAACTCCTCTTAGACATAGCCCCATCCTCGTTTCTCTTGATTGTTCTTTTGTAAGCTCTTATTTTTCTGTGCTACTTTGTGGAGGTCTTTTTTCAGTGGAAGTACTATCTTCCAGTTTACTAATTCTGTCTTTGTTTAATTTACTGAGTTTTGAAATTTCATTTCCGGGATTTCTAGTTGGTATTTTTACACCAACACTTTTTGTGAAATTTCTACCTGTTTAGCAATCTTGTTTTCTAATAGATTCTATTTATTTATATTTTTAAAGACTAAAAAATTCTTAAAAGTTACTTCTAGAGTAATTTATCATACCACTTGGGATTGAGTTCATATCCAAATTGTTGCTTTTTTTTTTTTTTTTGGCCTTACACAGAATTAGTTTCCCCCATGTGTATGGAATTTTGACTTGCAGTCTAACAGTGAAGAAGATTTTTTTTCTCCTGAGTTCTCTCCCACCACTCTGTCTGGTTCTTTTGGTTGCCTCCATATAGGCTCCATACAGTCCCCAGTCCAAGATTGGGTCTTACGTAGGTGGTTTCTGATCTACTGGGGCTAAAGCTAGTCACTGAGCCAGCAGGCAGCTTGGCCCAGTTCCTGGCTGCAAAGCTCTGCCTTTAACCTCTAGGCTCTCTAGATACGTAGTTTTAATATAACTTGTGGCCTCAGGTGGAGAGTGTAGCTTTTTCAGCCTCCCTGAGTTAAGGGACCCCTGCCTAGACTACTACTTTAGACAGCAAGCTTGGCCTTTGTCCCTTTCCTCAGTTGGATGCTTTTAGTCCTTGTTATTCTGCAGAAACTCCTGGCCACCTTTACTCCTTTTTTTTTTTTTTTTTTTTTAAGCCAAGTCTCACTGTGTCGCCCAGGCTAGGGTGCAGAGACACAATCTTGGCTCACTGCAACCTCCGCTTCCAATTCAAGTGATTCTCCCGCCTCAGCCTCCCTAGTAGCTGGGACTACAGGTGCGCACCACCACGCCCGGCTAAGTTTTGTATTTTTAGTAGAGACGGGGTTTCACCATATTGGCCAGGCTGGTCTCAAAACTCCTGACCTCAAGTGATCCACCCACCTCGGCCTCCCAAAGTGCTAGGATTACAGGAGTGAGCCACTGTGCCAGGCCTACCTTTACTACTTTCAGATACAAAACAGGTAGTACCTTACTTTTCAAGTCCTCAGGGACATTTTATGTTTTAAATGTCTTTTTTCTCTATATATTTTTTCCATCATTGTTATATGTTGGTGGATGTTGGGTCCTTCCAAAGTATAAACTTAGAATGCCATCAAGGACCTAAAGTCTGCTTTGCCATTAATTCTGTGACTTAGCTATTTCTGTAGCCTGTCTTGGGCCTCAGTGTTTGCTATTATTAAGGTTTAGGCATATGATTACCTAGAGATTCAGGTAAACCAGATTTAAAAGTATGTGAAGGCTGGGCACGGTGGCTCACACCTGTAATCCCAGCACTTTGGGAGACTGAGGTGGGCATATCACCTGAGGGTCAGGAGTTCGAGACCAGCCTAGTCAACATGGTGAAACCCCGTCTCTACTAAAAATACAAAAATTAGCCAGGCGTGGTGGTGGGTGCCTATAATCCCAGCTACTCGGGAGGCTGAGGCAGGAGAATTGCTTGAACCCTGGGGGCAGAGGTTACAGCAAACCGAGATTGTGCCACCTGGATGAAAAAGTGAAACTCCCTCTAAAAAAAAAAAAAAAAAGTATGTGAAGAATAGTGAGATAGGTAAATTGAGGCTAGAACATGGATGGTCTTGGATGTCAAAACTAAAGAATTTGAAATTTGGTTCATAGAAAATGGAGAGTTGTTGAAGTTTTGGTAGCATGATTTAGAGAGATTAGTGAAGCCATATTGTAGGAGGACTTGGAGGAGCAGAGGAAACAGCCAAGGAGCCAGGAGGACAATGTCCAAGGACAGTCAGGCAAGGAACAAGGCCAGAGCCAGGGTAGATGTGGTGGGAATGAAGAGGTGGCGAGGTTGAGAATATGACACTCCCATGCTTCCCAGGACCTATTGAGAAGTACTAGAAGGGATTTAGAGCCTGGGTATCTGGGAAGATTACTGTGCCATCAGCAGTACTGGGGAATCAAGGCAGGTTGGATTGAAGGGACCATGCCCTCCCTTGAGTACTGAAGTGCTCAGTCCTTTGGTGGGCACAGTCATGAAAACAACTAATTGACAGATACTAACTTAATGGTGAGCATTGTGCCAAGCCCTTCACTAACTCCTTTAATCCTCACAACAGCTCTTTGAATGAGGCTCTGTATAAGCACTTTATGGTTGGCTAAAATCAAGGCTTAGAGGAGAGAAGTAATTTGTTCATGGTTAACAAAAGCTTGCACCAGGCAAAGCCAAAAGTTATACCTAAGTGTTTTTTGGGTTTTTTTTTATAATAAGCTTTTCATTTGAGAATAGGTTTAGGTTTACCCAAAAGTTGCAAAAGTTGCAAAGATAGTACAGAGCCTCTATACCTTTCACCCAGATTCCTCTGTTGCTAATGTCTTACATCACTATAGTAACTTTTTCACATCTAAGGAACCAACATTACATTTAAATATATATATATATATATATATATATATATTTTTTTTTTTTTTTTTCTTGTGATGCTAGAGGCCATGGCTTTAATCCCTATACTGTCTTTACTTGGTTTGGCTTACAGGTGAGCCGGAATTTATTTTAAAGGGGAAAGTCCTTTTCTTTTTCCGCTCCTTCCACTTCCCCTCCATGCTTCCAAGCAGGAAAATGAGTTCAGCAGGCTCTTCCACGTGTGAAATCAGTTTAACTTGCTTTCTCAGCAGGATGTAGACAAGCAATAGATCTTATCTTACTCTTTAGCAGAGGTTTATAGAATACATTATATGAAGATTATGCTGCAGCTAGAAATTCACCAATACAACGGGAAAGCCTGTGATATAACAGAACCATCTTTTGTAATTTTAAAATTCAACCAGTGATAGTTCATCTCAAAAAAGACATTTAGAAATTTTCTAGTAGTAAATATGCCATTTTTAAATCTTTCGATATAATTGTGACAACTTTTCCCCTTAAGGACCAGACCAGGAAATTAATTAGAAATCAAAATGGTAAGCCATCATTAAGTAGAAACTTTGTTATTTTCAAAAGTAAGATAAATAAATTGGCTTCTTCTACAAAGGTCAGCAATAATCTCGAAGCTTTGAGAACATCTTAAATCTTGTGCTCTTAAAAATGTTGTCTGGTGAGTAAATTAAGTAGAATCAACAAAACTTTTAAAACGTATTTTTGGTTTTAGTTCAGGCATAGCCCTTGTCTGAAATATTTCCTCATTTGATTTCACAATTTTATCAATCATGTTGTATATAGAATGCACTGGATGAAATTCTGCTTCTTATATTTTCCTGACCCTATGCTCTTACACAAACTGTTGCCCTAGGAACAGTTAATAAAAATTGAAACACCCTATTTCACCCTATTCGATAAAAGTTGAAATATCCTATCTGTGTAAGAGCACAGGGTGAACTCAGTTCATGTATTATCACAATGACCCTGTAGATGTCAATGATTTTATTGACTACCAATTAGTTTTCCTGGAAAAGTTTTTGAAAATGTGGTCCAGTGTCACAATCTGCTCTGCAAGGTCTTCAAGATTATTCATTAAACATTACAATGGATCAGTTATCATATTAAGCTCTATACCTACACTTTTGTCTTATTTGTTGAAAATCCTTCCAACAATTTTTCAAACTAGGTCTTATTATCTTCATTCTATAGATGAGAAAGAAGGGAAGGGACTTATGCAAAGAGTCTCATGTGACTGAACAAAAGTCCAAGGAAGCTATGGATTTACTGCAAGGTGGATATGAACTCATTTGCTGGCCAAGCATTGTCTACAAATGAAAACAGCGATATATCTCCAGCATCAATATGGCATTGTTTTCAAATATATGGGGATGCCATTGTTATTGTTAATAAGAGGCCTTTATACTAAAAACGTTTCGGAGTTGCTGCACTGTTCTGAAAAATATGCTGTTAAAATTGGATCAGACCTGTACTGAATAGCTCAGATCTAGTTAGTAAAAAGCAGACTTCTCAGGTTAGAAGAGGTAGTGTCTAGGATCAAACTTTGGCATCAAATATGTTGCAAATCTTTATCACCTGCTGGTGAGCCTAGATTCCACATCTGGAAAATGGGAACATATAGTGGATACTGTTGGTTATCTACCCAACGTTATTACCTACTTCTTCCTTGTTGGCAGACCAAGGGGGACATAGCTGTCACTTCCCCTCATGACTCAGTTTCAACTCTGTTGCTGACTCCTATTTGGCCTGAGTAATCCCAGTGGCCTCAATTCCTGTTACAGTGACTTGTTTAGGGATGGGCATATGACTCAGTTCTGGACAACGGCATATAAGGGAGAGGCTACAGGGCTTGTAGAAAATGTTTCTTTCTAAAAAGTATTTTCTTCCACACGGGAAAGAACTGACTTAAAATGACAAATGTGCAACTTCTAGATCAGTGGTAAGAGCCATTTTTTGGATGTTACTGTGTCTGCTTATAACACCTGGATGTCCTGCAACCATCTTGCATGACTGTCTTCCAAATGAATAGCTGTTATGAATGTTATTCACAGAAACAAAAAGGCCTCAGGCATCTGGGAAGGACTGGCCTCACACATCATTCATAAGTAAACTCTTCACTGGCCTCCTATAAACAAGGACATGTCAATTGTTACTTTAGGTCTACAGTCTCAGTCTAGCTCCTAAAACTGAAGCCGCTTGATTCCACACTGATTATGTTACTTACAAGCTTGTCTTCCAGGTGCAGAACAAGGACAAGACAACATCAGTCATCTCCTCCACCTACCAGAGACAACTGCATAATTGATTCATTCTTTTCTCCCTTTTTTCTCTTCAAACATTCATCTTATCTCTGTTCAATGGAGATTTACTGAGCGCTAACTAAAGTCTCAAGAGAATATAACCATTCGCCGTACCTTCCCCCATTCCTGCATGCCTATCTCCCTTTAAGGAAATATATACATTCTAAACCTAAAAACCTCTTCAGGAAAACAGCTACAGATGCGCCTGTGGCTCATATTTTCCCAAATGCACCCTAAAACTGGGGTAATAAACCCCCATCGATTGAGACTTTTGCCTCAGTCTCTCATTTTGGTTACCAGTTCAAATGAGAATTTTTGCAAAGGAACTTAGGTAACTGGAAAATAGTAAGGACTCAGTAATGTTAGTTCTGAGCGACAATGATAAGGTGGTGCTTTTAGTTTCTTCAGGCCCCTAAATCTGGTGTGAAATCTCCCCCACTAAACACTGTCACTTCTTCTACGTTGTTTAGTACTCAATAAAAATTGCGCATGGATATATAAATCTAGGTCAATACAGAGAAACACAAATTTGTGTTCCCGGAATGCTGGGAGGTTGAGAAACACCTAAAACCAAGTTGTAAGAAAGGCACATTCTTTTCTTCCCCTCAGATAAAAATATATTTGGCCCACTCCTCCAAAAAGTAAGCAATACTCCCAACTGGAGAGAGAAAAAACATCTCACCTATTGAAAGCAAATTATCTTCCTCAAGTCACTTCCTGAATAAATACTATAGGAAGTTTACTTTCCAAGTCCTCTTCTCTGGAGCAAATCAGATTATTTACATGTATTTGCCTGCTCTGAAGAGAAAAACCCTTGAACACCCGAGGAAAGAAAATCTGTACTTGCTTAAAGTCAAAAAACCAAAGAATAAAGAAAGAGGTCTCCTTAGGAGAAATGCAAAGTTTTGTTCTTCTCAGAAGTCTTCAAAGATTTTAGAGCAAAATATATATAGGCATGAGAATTGGTATGGACACCATAAGATTTTAAAAAAGACCTCAAAAAATAAGGATGTTTTGGCTTTAGTCCCTCAGAGTAATTAATATGTTGCTGGAGCTGACAAAATCTGTGGCCAGATAGAAACCTGCTAACTTAAAAAATTTGGAATCCTCTAGCCTCCCATCTCTGCCTAAGATCAAGGCCAAACATCTGCTCTCCTCCCACTTCCCCAGCCATCAGCCTGTTTAGAGGAGTCGGGTCAGTTGTCTTGCAGAGAGGGTGCAAAGGTAAGTGGCAGAGGGGCCAAAGCCCAGTGCCAGGCTCAGCTTTCATAATGTGCTCTGTGATGGATGCTCAGAGTTCAGAACACCCAGCTCGCCAGAGAGAGGCTTTTGGAAACAACAGAGGATTGACGTTCTTCAGTACTCATTTTCCAGCAAAGACAAATATCTGATTATATAATAGAGAAGTTATGTCTTCTGGCACCCAAAGAACTGACCTACAGTGACAAATGTGCAACTTATTAAGCGAATTCCATTGAGCCTGCAACACATACTAGTCGTTTTCTCAAGACACGTAGTTGCTTTACCACCAAGAACCCTTTCCTCAATGGTTCCAGCTGGCAAAACTCACTGTCATTTGGATCTATCGCTTTGTAATCACACAAAGCTTCTCCATGGGTTTTTCAAAATGAAAATAAGTTGATCTGCTCTGATTTCCCTTTGCTGCCACGATTCTAGAGACCATAGATAATTGTTTAAGCCCAAATCCATAAGACAAGTTTCTGTTGGAGAAAAACCAGGGAAAGAGTCCTTCCGTGATGTATCTTGTATATGCTGGCTCCCCTGGGGTGGGTGCAACTTTGTTTGCTTAATCAGGATGCACACCCTAAGCAGAGACGCCTGGTTTTGATTTAAATGGGTACAAAATGTGTTCCCTTTGTTCTGGAGCTCTCACTAAAGCTAGTACAGAAACCTTGGCTCTATATGTTATTGGGGTTTCTCCTTTTCCCACAAAGCACATGGGATGGGTAGTCATGGCAATGGTGAGCAGGATTATTGTGGCGCATTAAGTTAACTGGCATGAATCATTGGTTTGCTGAGGAGGAACAGAATCATATGTGGAAATACCTTCCCGGGGAGTGTTGCATCACTGTCATCACAGACTGAGCTTTGGAGAGGCGTAGGAAAGGATAGCAGTGGCTGACTCCTCTATGTATTCTACTTAACACCCAAACTCACATCACAGGTGCAGCAGAGAGAATGATCAATATCTATGGTGACAATTCATCAGCAAGTCCACATTTTAAACAATAATATGTAAAAAGCCCCTTTCCCAGCTCTGGTCCCAGTTGCCTAATTCTCTACCCTTGAAGCAGAATTTGTTACTCAAAACCTATTTACATGAGTATAGATGAATAAATATCCTTTATTTTACATAAATCTTAGCATAGTATATCTACTGTTCTGTACCTCGCTTATATCAAAAATTTTAAAGCAAGCATATGAATAACATTGTTATGCTTTTTAGTACTAAAAATTGAAGACCTGAAAATAGTGAAAACTGGATCGAAAGATTAGCCACTTATACATATAGGGTGGTACTCCACAGATTATTTATAACTGAAGTGTGAGGCAACCTACTAGTGGAAACAGCCTTCCCTTTCCCAAGGAGGGGATGATGACAAAGGAGGACAGAGCTAAACAGTTGTACCCTGCTAGTCTCCCTCTCCTGCCTACGGCCTCACTTCTTCCCTTCCTCCAGATCTTCCCTCTGTGCCTTTCCCAAACCACCCATCCTGCTTCCCCACCAATCTTATTCCTCTTCTTCTGTCAATCAATCCCTCAGTTCTTTGCATCTACCCTTTTCACCTTCATCCCTTCTACCGGGTCATTCTTCTCGATTCCCTGACTTCGGCCCTTCCTTGCCTTCCAGGTCCTCTTTCTTTAATGGGAGTGGAGGAGCTGCCTGTGTCATTGGGGGTCAGAGAAAGACAAGAGTCACAGAAAAACTGAGTCTGGAAAGGGTAATACTGAGCTAGTGGGGATGTACAGGAGGCACAGGGACTGGAATGAGAACTGTGTTCCACTGCCTTCCCTGCCTGCCCAAGTGTAAGAAGTAGTGTTATCAGTCAGGGTTCAAACAGAGAAGCAGAACCAGTAGGACATAAAGATGACTAATATGGATAGATAGATATTAAGGAAGTTACTTATGCAATTGTGGGGGCTGGGTAAACAAGTCCAGAGTCTACAGAAGAGGCAGTCAAGAAGGGAAGAGCACAAGCAAGCTGGGACCCCATGTGTACAGGTCAAAGCTACTGTCCACAGGCAGGGTCTCTGTTCGTGTAGGGCCTTCCAGCCAGTTTAGTCAGGCCCACACAGGATAATTTCCCTAATTAAAGATCACCTGATTAGCAACTTTATTTATACCCACAAGTTCCTTCAGCACTGACATTGGTGTTCGATTGCATAACTGGCAGAAACATGTGAATGCAACAAAATGGCTGCTGTTTCCCTTCCATCCCCCAACTCTTGTAAGAGAGTGTCTCTTGTAGCCCAATCTGGGCAGAACCTATTAGCAAGGGAATTCTGGGGAATACAGTTTAACCCAAACAAGTTGAGCCACTACAAAATAATCAGAAACAGTTATCATAATGGGCAACTGCTGGGCAAATGACCCAGTTCTTGCCAGGCCAGACTCATCCTAGAGGAACCTGCAGCTATGGGCCACTGCACTGCTGCTTCTGCAGTGCTCCTTTATTGGTTGCCCTTAAAGAATGGTATAATGGAAGCAGAACATTCCAATATGCCCTCCCTCCTTCCCCAGAGCTCCCCAGCCCTTCAGAGTAGCACTTCAAGGAACAGTTGCTGAAGGGGAAGAAACTTCTGCTAATAATAATAATAAGCCTTTTCATACATGTTAGAATTGGAACTGTAAGTCAAAGTGGAGATGTTACAGGAATAATTTTGCATCTGCTTGTCAACTGTTTGCTTCTCCAGACCCTCTCTTCATCCTCTCTACCCTTCTGTAGACTTTGGGACTCTGACAGGTTTGAACTGCATCAACGGTGCTTCCTCATCCTCTCTCCAGCTCCCAGTTGGGTTTGGTCACCGAGTAGCGCTGGCAGGAGATAGAAGGGAAGAAGAAAGTGGAGTCCAGCTGTTTAATTCCCTGGCTTTGACTGTGCAGATTACTTTGGGCTGCCTATGTCCCTAAACTGAAGGGAATTCTTGCTTCAAGGCAGCCTCTGTCCACCAGTGCTTCTCAAGCTATACATAGTGAAGGAACAAGTTTTGTTGTTTTGTTTTCATCACCATTTCCTTATGGACTTACAGTTGAAATCAACTAATTAGGATTTAAACTCTTGTCAACTGACTCTAAAGTTAGTGATAGCCATTCTTTATCATTCTGTAACTACTAGGAAAGTCAGAAATGTAGACACGCTCTAGAAATACAAATTAAAGAACGTGTGTTCCTGGATTGTCCTGATGCCTAGCCTTCTAAGCCGACTCTCCAGTAGAACCTCAGTAGGGGCCACCTTCCTTTTCCTGCCCATGTCCCCTCTTTCCCTGAAAATGTCTCTCCCTGAAAACAGGAACCAGGGCCCAGATCTTCTTGGAAAACTTTGAAGAGGTAATGAATTTACTATGTTAAAATTATATTTCTTTAAAGTGGAAGTAGTAAACCAATGGGCCTGCGTCTTTAATAATATTAATATGAGGGGACCCCCACCTAAGGACTCTTTCCTTCAGCTTTTGGAAATCAGCTCTTGGGGTGGTACAAAGAACTTGGAACAAAGAACTTGGAAATCAGCTTTTGGGGTGCAAAGAACTTGGAACAAAGACAACATTCTGCAGTCTCTTTGGATACTGAACAACTCAAGGATCAGGAACACTGCAGTCGCTTTTGCCTTTCAGTGAGAATAGTGCTCAGAAGGAAGCTTCTCTTCTGAATTAAGGTTTAGGGGATCTTTTTCGTCACCATAACTTAGTTATAAATAAAAAGAAAACTAGAAATGGAATGTGCTTGTTTATTTTAAGGAACTGCTCTTATTCCATTAGTAAATGGCTTTAAAGAGTACAAAGACTCCCTAGCTTTAGGCGTGGGGCTTTATTCCACAGAGCAGAAGACTTTCACATGGATTTGGTGATTCCCTCACATCTTTGGGTTTTAAAGCAATTAAGTGGGATTGATCAGGAACAATAGACATAAGGCAACAGCTGCAAATATAATTTATACAGGATACCCAACTCGAGTTGTGGTATGTTCTCACTTAATGTTTTACTCCCCTCTAGTGGATTTTTATATAGCACATGATACCCTGAGTATGGTAAAGGATAGCAGATTTTAGGGGAAAAAATGGTTTTGCAATATGTTTAAAGCATGTTTATGTTTTATAGAATTTCTGTACAAGTCTATATAATTTTGGAGATTAAAAAAAAGGTTGACCGGGCACGGTGGCTCACACCTATAATCCCAGCACTTTGGGAGGCCAAGGCGGGCAGATCACAAGGTCAGGAGTTCGAGACCAGCCTGGCCAATATGGTGAAACCCCGTCTCTACTAAAAATACAAAAATTAGCCGAGCATGGTGGTACACGCCTGTAGTCCCAGCTACTGGGGAGGCTGACGCAGGAGAATAACTTGAACCCAGTTGGCAGAGGTTGCAGTGAGTCAAGATTGTGCCACTGCGCTCCAGCTAGCAGGGTGACAGAGCGAGATTCCATCTTAAAAAAAAAAAAAAAAAAAAGGTTAAAGGCCTGTTAGTTCACTTTTCCCATTTTGCAGGTGAAGAAGCTAAGTCTCAGAAAGATAACTCACCCAGGATGACACAAGTATAAACTTGATTCCCATGGCAGTAGAAAGCCTACATTTACCCACTCAGATGATCATCAATGGAGGAGACACTTATGCCTGGAGGAACTTGGAAATCAAATTCCGTAAGTATATTACGGGTTGTTGGTACTATAGGAGGGGAGGGGTTTGCATCAGGAAGGGAAGGTAAGTGTTAACAGGGAAACGTAGAGATGAAAGTATTGACAATGCAAGCTCTGAGTTGCTTTCCTTCTTGCTACTGCCAATCGGTGCAGCACCTGCTTAGAGATGTCCTTTGGCTTGGAGACCTCCCTGGTCTATATAGTCTGAATTCTTGCTGTATAATTTTTAGTTTTGTTTCATTCTCCTTAAATTTTCACAACCATTCTCCAAAGAATTTCTACTTCCTTCCACTCTCCTAAATAAATGTAAAGTTTTACTCTTTTGCATGAAAAGTTTTCATTTGTAATATGATACTAATATATATATATTTTAAAAACTTTCTTGATTATCAGAGTAACTCTTGCTCATTGTGGACAATATGGTAAAGTATTAAAAAGAAAAGTAAAATCCCCCACAATGATGGTTCACTTTAGGAATGTCTGATTAAGCTTCTGATAGACTGGTCCTCCCACAGATAACAACTATAAATTCTGGGCAAAATAAAAAACAAACAAAAATCTACCTGGAGACAATGGAGCCTGAACAAAATGAAATTTATTCTGGAGGGAGGTTGGCATTTGGGAGAAGGGAATGGTAAAGGGTAGATTTCCTGTGTTTTAACAGCTCTTTGCCTGAAGGCAGACCACAGTTGGTAGCTGTGGTAGTGTAAAAGCCTGTAGAAAATTGGGAGTCTTTCTGCTCTAAGGAATCAGAGCACAGAATTCAAGGCAACTGTAGCTACTGGAAAGTGAAGGAGGAATCCTAGAAATCATAAAACCAGGAAAGGGAAACCAAAAATTGTTCAAATCTTTGTTGATCCATACTTCATGGATGGACCAGATTCCAAGTAGCTTCCTTAAGAATAAAATAACTGTACTGAGATTTGGGTTATTGCCCAAGAGAGAAGAGTTTACAGTTTTAGTCTAACTAAGTCACTTGGCTGCTAAAAACAAAATAAAAAGTAATACTCTTTGGAGGAATATAACCAAATCCAGAGTCTTCTCACATAATTTTCACAGTGTCTAGGATACAATTCAAAATTACTCAACATAATAGAAACAACAAAAAATGTGATCTATTCTCAAGAAAAATCATAGTCAACACCGACCAAACCTGAGATGATCCAACTGTTGAAAGTAACAGGCAAGAATTTTGAAGTAGCTGTTGTACACATGCACAGTGATATACACAATGAATGAGAAGATAGGAAATTTCAGCAAAGAGATAAACCATGAAGAGAACCAAATAGGAATTCTTGAACTAAAAATTAAATTATCTGAAACATAACATTCACCACGGGCTTAATGGCAGAAGGAGATGACAGAGGAAAGAGCCACTGAACTTAAAAATCGAATCAATAGAATTATCTAATGTGCGATAGAGTGGTCAAAGAAACTTAACAAAGAAAGCAAGCAAGCATTAAGGATTTGTGGTACAAAGCCAAAAGGTTTAACATATGTATAATAAGAGGCCCAGAGGAGAGGAGAAAAAGAAAATCAAACAAAAGAAACATTTTAAGAGTTAATGGACAAAATTTCCCCCTTTTTTTTTTGAGACGGAGTCTTGCTCTGTCACCCAGGCTGGAGTGCAGTGGCGTGGTCTTGGCTCACTGCAACCTCTGCCTCCTGTGTTCATGCCATTGTCCTGCCTCAGGCTTCCGAGTAGCTGGGACTATAGGCACCTGCCACCACACCAGGCTAATTTTTTGTATTTTTAGTGGAGACAGGGTTTCACCATGTTAGCCAGGATGGTCTCCATCTCTTGACCTTGTGATCTGTCCGCCTTGGCCTCCCTAAGTGCTGGGATTACAGGCGTGAGCTGCCATACCCAGTCCCCACTTTTTATATGAATTATAAATTTACAGTTTAAAAAAGCTCAGCAAACTCCAAGTCATAGCATAACCAAAGTGCTGAAAACCAAAGACAATGAGAAATTTCTGAAAGCAGGCAAAGAAAAACAACAAACTATATATAAGGGAACAATGATTTGAATGACCACTGAAGTCTCATCAGAAACAATGAGACCAGAAAACAGTTAACCAACATCTTTAAAAAGCTGCAGAAAAAAAATCCTTCAAAAAAAAAAAAAAAAAAAAAAGGGAAAGGAAGAGAATAGGAGAGGGGAAGGGAAGGAAAGGAAAGGTAAGCACCAGAACTAGTAACTAGAAAATATTTTTTCTCTGTTTCTTTAAAATATGTATAACAATTTTAAGCAAAAATTATCGTCTCATGTTTGTAATGTATATAAATTTAATGCATATGACAATTATAGCATAAAATAAGGGATGGAGGTGACTGATAAGTGGACTGTATGGTTGCAAGTGTTCTACAATTTACATGAAGTGATATAGTAATATTATATCTTGATAGCAGTTTGGATTACACAGATGTTTGCAGTATTCAAAACTCAACAAATGTACACTTGGGTTTGTACATTTTACTCAGGTTTTACATTTTACTTCAGGTTTGTAAGTTTTAACTTGAAAGAAAAGTACTACAGACAATGTTGAACTCTAAATATTAACAATACGGAAAGTACTGAACTCTAACATGCATGCTGAAACATTTAGAGGGAAGAGTATGGATGTCTGCTATTTATTTGGAAATACTAAAAAAAATAAGAGGGATTGATGTGGTTAGAGGGATCAGTAGACAGGGGATAAAGCAAGTATAGTAAGATATTATTCAAATATTCTAGGTGGTAGGTATGCAATGGTTCACTGACAAATTATTTTAACTTTGCCATATGTTAGAAAATGTCTATAATAAGGCTGGGCATGGTGGCTCATGCCTGTAATCTCAGCACTTTGGGAGGCTGAGGCCAGAGGATTGCTTGAGCCCAGGAGTTCAAGACCAACCTGGGCAAAGTGGAGAAACCATGTCTCTACCAAAAATACAAAAATTAGTCACGTGTGATGGTGCATGCCTGTGATCCCAGCTGCTTGGGAGGCAGAAGTAGGAGGATTGCTTGAGCCTGGGAGGCAGATGTTGCAGTGTGCTGAGATTGCGCCACTGCACTCCAGCCTGGGTGACAGAGTGAGAACTTGTCTTAAAGAAAAAGAAAAAGAAAAGTCTATAATAAAATGCCAGCAATATGAGGTTAAAACTGCATTTATAAAGATTTATAGTAATCTTCTCCTTTGTTTTTTTCCAATGTAATATTGATATTTATTACTGGCTCTAGGAAGACTTTAACATGGCATTAGGACACATTTTTCAAACCCAACTGTAAAAATAAACATAGGTGTTAGAAATGTTTTTAATACAGAAATTACTAAAAAGAAGAAACTCCCAAAATTTTATCATCCAACAGCATCACTTTTAATATTTTGGTGAATTATTTTTCAGTATTTTAAAACATGAGTATATAATATCTTTCATTGTGGTGATTTTATTATGATATTAAATATTTTTATAAAATATAATGTTTTGTTTTGTTTGAGACAGGGTCTCACTTTGTCACTCAGGCTGGAGTACAGTGGTGTGATCACACCTCACTGGAGCCTCCCCCTTTTTAATGGCTTAATTGTCTATAGACATTGTATTATTTGACCTGAATGAAAATATAGAAATAAGTTAACCTCTTATTTGACATATAAATTGTTTTCAGCCTTTCACATAAATGTTCACATAAAATGAGATCGCAGAGCAAGAATTAAAAATTAAAAGGGGATCAGACTTCTCACTTGCAACAAATAAAATTAGAAAACAGTGGAACAGTGCTTTTAAAATTCTGATGGGAAAAGACTTTCAATTCATAATCCAGTACTCAGACTGCCAATTTAATAATAATGCAATGCCTTTAAAAATTTACTCTTTCCAGGTTCAATAGCTCACACCTGTAATCTCAGCCCTTTCGGAGGCTAAGGCGGGCAAATCAGTTGAGCCCAGGAGTTCCTGACCTACCTGGGCAACATGGTGAAACCTCCTTTCTACAAAAAAAAAAAAAAAAAAAAAATACAAAAATTAGCGTGCGCCTGCAGTCCCAGCTACTCGGGAGGCTGAGGCAGGAGGGTCACTTGAGCCCAGGAGTTCAGTGCTGCAGTGAACCGTGATCATGCCACTGCACTCCAGCCTTGGTGACAGATCAAGACCCTGTCTCTATTTAACAACAACAAAAATTACTCTTTAAGAAAAAAAAAAAAAAAAAAACTATTTTGGGATGTGCTTTCCCAAAACAAGTTGGCAAACAAAGAAAGTGGAAGACAGGATCCAGGAAACAAGGATGGAATGCAACACAATGGAAAAAGGAAGGGAATTCCCAAAGACAAAAAGGAAATTGCCAGGGTGGTTGTGAAGGGAAGTTCCAGCAGTACAGTGATTATGGAATGCAGCCCATCTAGAATCATGGAAAAGAATGGAGATACTCATGAAAGAGAGTTCTTGAAGAAAAATGAAATGTATAGAATACCCAGTGAGTTTGAACTTGAGAGAATAGTTTTAGTTCTGTTGGGAAACTGAGGATGTAATGATGAAATGATGATGGATGAAGTTTTCTCAACTTAAAAAAAAAAGTTGAAGAAATGTAAAAGGCAGTATTTTTTCCAGAGAAGGAGTTGTATATGGAAATAAATATTATCATTGTATGCTGTAGGCTTATCCCTGAACGATAGTTATTTTATCATAATAATGTAAACATGTTACACTCCTTAAAAAAGAATAATAAAACTATATTGAGATTATCAGGGAAGAAAAGTGTGTGTTTGTGAGGAGAAGCAGGGTATGTATGAGCAAACTCCTTATTTTCTATAGTTGAAAATAAATAGATAATATCTAAAACTAAAAAATATTAAGAAAAAACAGTATAAAGCTGTTATTTAGAGGCTGGATGTGGTGGCTCACACCTGTAATCCCAGCAATTTGGGAGGCTGAGGCAGGAGGATTGCTTGAGCTCACGAGTTTGAGACCAGCCTGGGCAGCATGGTAAAACCCCATCTTTACAAAAAAATACAAAAATTAGCCGGGCAGATGGTACATGCCTGTAGTCACAGCAACTTAGGAAGCTGAGGTGGGAGGATGGCTTGAGCCCAAGAGGTTGAGGTTGCAATGAGCCAAGATGGCGCCACTGCACTCCAGCCTGGGAGACAGAGCCAGAACTTGCCTCAAAAACAACAACAAAAAGATGTTATTTAGAAATTTGGAGCTAAGCATGTTCTCACTTATAAGTGGGAGCTAAATGATGAGAACACGTGGACACATAGAGGGAACAACACGCATGGGGGCCTTTTGGAGGGTGGAGGGTGGAGGGTGTCAGGAGGGAGAGGATCAGGAAAAATAACTAATGGGTACTCAGCTTAATACCTGGGTGATGAAATAATCTGTACAACAACCCCCATGACACAAGTTTATCGATATAACAACAATCCTGAACTTGTACCCCTGAACTTAAAATGAAAGTTAAAAAAAATAAATAAAAGACATTTGGAGGTAAATACTAGAAAACAGCTAAAGGGATTGAAAATTGCCCTGGGGGACAATACATTGTTGCCCCGGGGGATGAGAATTGGACTAGAAAAAGCTAGGCTAGAATTTTGCTGTTTTTTCATTATGTCTGCTTTTTATTATGATTTTTTAAAACTCTCAATTATGGGAGAAGTGTATATATTCCACCAATCCAAGCTAAGGCACTTCCAGGTTGCAAAAATCCCTGAGTAGGGCTTACAAAACTTAACCACGTCATCCTGAAACTCCACATAGTTTCACTGTGTGGTTATACAATAGTTTTTAGCAGGCATGGTCACCTAGACCTGACATCTGGGTTCTGGGTAGAATTTCTTACACCATCATCACAAGAGCCATCCCGTGACATTGCCCACAGACCCTAAAATAATGACTAATTAGCTCAGATGTACAGTTGAATTCCTGCTGTGAATTTGCAGGCATGCTATCCAGTTAAAGGTTGGGAGGGGCTGAGAGGGCTGCCCTGGGACTACCACATTCCCCCTTGTGGAGAAATGTAAACAGAAGCTAGATAAAGGCTTCAGGAGGATGTTGTGGAAACTTTTAGGTTCGGGATAGGGTTGGCATAGATGGCTGTGAAGTCCCTCCACCCTGAGATTCTATGAAAGACTTTCTTCTTCAGGCCTTGCTTAGAATTGCTGCAAGTTAGTATTTAGGGCAAGGATTAGAACCCAGGAAGAGATGTGAATTATCTCTTTACCTCTCTTAGTTTTTCTAACAGCATTGAATACATTGAATATATTCCCACTGCATTTCAAATGTTCCTAGTGTGTTTGAAAAGCGTGTGTATTATCCATTGTTGGCAATCTATGTTTTATATGTGATCATTTGATAAAACTTGACAAATGTGTTGTTCAAATTTTAATTTCTTGCCTGTTCAATTTGTCAGTTGTTTTAAGAAGTATGTGAAACTCAATTTCTTCTTGTAGTCATCTCAATTTTTCTTTATATATTTTGAGCCTATCTTATGTTCATGTACATTTAGAATTCTTATTTCTTCCTGATTTCTTCCTGATTTATTAAAACTTTTGAAAACTATGTAGTCACCTTTGTTATCTTCACTAATATTCCCCTCTTTCATTTAAAATTAATACAGCTATGCCAGATTTTTTTGTTAGTATTTACCTGATATATTTTTTCCATCCTTCTACTTTCAACCTTTCTGTCTTAGGCTCATACATTCCTTCTGGGGTTATTTTCTTTCTTTCTGATGTACTTGAGAAGTTCCTTTCCCACTGTCAGCAATGGACAGATAATCTAGACAGAAAAGCGACAAAGAAACATCAGACTTAAACTGCACCACAGACCAAATGGACCTAAAAGTCATCTACAACACATGCTACAGAATACACATTCTTCGGAACTGCACATGGAACATTCTCCAGGACAGAACATGTTAGGCCACGAAACAAGTCTTTGCAAATTTAAGAAGCTAGACATGGTATTGAGTATGTTTTATGGACAAAAGGGGTACAAATTAGAAATACACAAGAAGAAAAACTTCAGAAACTTTACAAATACATAGAAATTAAACAATATGCTCCTAAATAACCAGTGGGTTAATGAAGAAGTTAGGAGGGAAATTTAAAAATTTCTTGAGGCAAATGAGAATGGAAACTCTCACACCAAAACCTGTGGGACACAGCAAAAGCAGTTCTGAAAGGAAGTTTATAGCAATAAATGCCTACATCAAAAAAAGAAGAAAGATTTTTAATAAACAACATAGTGATGCACCTGAAGGAACTAGTAAAGCAAGAATGAACTCAACCTAAAATTGGTAGGAGAAAGGAAGTAATAAAGCTCAGAGCAGAAATAAACAAAGTAGAGACTAAAAAAAAAAAACAACAATTCAAAAGGTCAGTGAAACAAATAGTCATTTTTTTTGGAAAGATAAAATCAATAAACCTTTAGCTGGACTCAGAAAAAAAGGGAGAAGACTTAAATATGTAGAATCAGAGATGAAAAAGGAAACATTACAACTGATATCATAGAAATACAAAAAATTGGATGACAGAGGCTTGGCAGAAAATTAAAGAAATAAAAATTTTTTAAAATACAAAAGATCAGCTGGGTGCAGTGGCTCATGCCTATAATCTCAGCATTTTGGAAGGCAGAGGCAGGAGAATCACTTGAGCACAGGAGTTTCAGACCAGCCTGGGCAACATGGTGAGACACGCCCCCTCCATCTCTACAAAAAATTAAAAAATTAGCCAGGCATGGTGGCAGGTTCCTGTAGTCCTAGCTACTGAGGAAGTTGAGATGGGAGGATCCCTTAAGCCCAGGAGTTCCAGGCTGCAGTGAGCTATGACCAGGCCACTGTACTCTAGCCTGGGTGTCAGAGTGAGACCCTTTCTCTCAAAAAAAATTTTTTAAGGAATACAAAAGATCATAAGAGACTTACCCCACCCCCACCATTTTGCCATGCCTTTATAAAAATTGCAGATCACAAGTGACTATTATGAACAACTGTATGCCAATAAATTTGACAACATAGTCGAGAAACAGATAAATTTCTGGATGCATACAACCGTCAAGATTAAATAAAGAAGAAATAGAAAATCTAAACAGACCAATAATGAGTAGAGAAATCAAATCAGTCATAAAAAGGCTACGATCAAAGAAAAACCCAGGATCTGATGGCTTTGCTGCTGAATTCTAACAAACATTTAAAGAAGAAAGAATACCAATCCTCCTCAAACTATTCCAGAAAATTGAAGAGGAGGGAATACTTCCAAACTCATTTTACAAGGCCAGCATTATTCTGATTCCAAAACCAGACAAGAACGTAACAGAAAAAGAGGAAACTACAAGCTGTAGCCCTGATGAACACAAATGCAAAAATCTCGAAGATACAAGAAAACTGAATTCAACAGCACATTAAAAGGATCATTCACTGTGATCAAGTGGGATTCCTCCCAGAGATACAAGGATAGTTCAACACATGCAAATCAATATATGTGATGCACCACATTAACAGAAAGGACAAAGCCATATGATCATTTCAACCGCTGCAGAAAAACCATTTGACAAAATTCAACATCCTCTCATGATAAAAACTTTCAACAAATTAGGTATAGTTAGAATGTACCTTAACACAATAAAGACCATATATGACAAACCCACAACAAACATCTTACTGAATGGAGCAAAGTTGAAAGCTTTTCCTCTAATATCAGAAAAAGACAAGGATACCCACTTTTACCACTTCTATTTGACTTGGTACTTAAAGTCCTAGCTAGAGCAATTATACAAGAGAAAGAAATAAAAGACATGCAAATTGGAAAAGAAGAATTCAAATTGTCTCTGTTTGTGGGCAACATGATCTTATATATAGAAAGCCCTAAAGACCACCAAAAAACTGTTAGAACTAATAAACAAATTAAATAAAATTGCAGGACACAAAACCAACATACAAAAATCAGTAGTATTTCTATACACTAATAGTGAACTATCTGAAAAAGAAATCAAAAAAGTGATTCTATTTACAACAGTTACCAAAAAATAAGTTACATAGGAATAAACTTAACAAAGGTGAAATATCTCTACACTGGAAACTATAAAATAATGATGGAAGAAATTGTAAAAGGCACAAATAAATGGAAAGATATCCTGTGTTTATCGACTGGAAGAATAAATATTGTTAAAATGGCCACACTACCCAAAGCAATCTACAGATTTAAAACAAACTATCAAAGTACCAATGAAATTATTCACAGAAATAAAAGAAACAGTTCTAAAAGTCAAATGGAACTACAAAAGATACCAAATAGTTGAAGCAATCCTGAGCAAAAAGAACAAAGCTATAGGCATCACACTACCTGACTTTAAAATACACAAAGCTATAGAAACTGTAACACCATGGTACTGGCATAAAAGCAGACATATAGACCAATGAAACAGAATAGAGAGCACCTTTGGGGAAAAGACAGTCTTTCCAATAACTGATGTTGGGAAAATGAGATATTCACATGTTGAAGAATAAGACTAGACCCCTACCTCTCATCATATGCAAAAATCAACTCAAAATGGATTAAATACCTAAATGTAAACTTGAAACTCTGAATTTACTAGAAGAAAACATAGAGAAAATGCTTCATGACATTGGACTAGATAAAGATTTTTTAAGACCTCAAAATAACAGTTAAAAGCAACAAAAGAAACACATAGGCAAAGGGGATTACATCAAATTAAAAAGCTTTTGCATAGCAAAGAAAAGAATAAACAGAATGAAGAGGCAACCTATGGGTTGGGAGAAAATATTTGCAAACCCTGTACATCTGACAAGAAGTCAATATCCAGAATAAATAATGAACTTAACAGCAAGACAAAAATAAAAATGCAGATAAAAAATGAACCAAAGACCCGAATAGACATTTCCCAAAAGAAGATATCCAAATGGCTAACAAGTATGTGGAAAAATGTTCAACATCACTAATCATCAGGGAAATACAAATCAAAACCCTAATGAGAATGGTTATGAATGCCTATTATAAAAATTTAGAATGTCTGTTATACAAAGGACAAAAGAAAACAAGTCTAGAAAAGGACAAACTTACACACTGATGGTGGGATTATAAATTAGTACAGCCATTATGGAAAACAGTATGGAGTTTCCTCTTAAAAAAAAAAAAAAAAAAAGCAACTGCATAATCCAGGAAGTCCACTACTGGGTATATACCCAAAGAAAATTGAATCAGTATGTCAAGGAAATATGTACACTGCCATGTTTATTTCAGCACTATTTATAATAGCCAAGATAATAGCCAAGAAATGTCCAACAAAGAATGAATGAGTAAAGAAAATGTTAAACAATGGAATAATACTCAGCCATGAAAAAGAATGAAATTCTATAGTTTATGACAACATGGATGAACCTGGAGGACATAATGTTAAGTGAAATAAGCCAGACACAGAAAGACAAATACCACATAATATCACTCATGTTGAATCTAAAATAAAAAGTTAATATCATAGAAGTAGAGAAAACATTGGTTACCAGAGACTGGGGGTAGGGGGACAAGGAAGGGAGAATGGTGAGAGGTTGATCAATGGGTACAAAGTTACTATAAGATAGGGGAAATGAGATCGGATATTCTATTACACAGTAAGGTAACTGGTTAGTACTAAGGTATTGTATATTACCAAATAGTCAAAAGACATGTTATTGAATATTCTTACCATAAAGAAATGATAAATTCATGAGGATGGATATGCTATTAACAACTACCTGGATTTGATCATTGTATGACATATACATATATTGAAATATCAAATTGTGTCCCATAACTATGTATAATTACAATGTGTCAATTTAAACATGAAAATAATAAAAATCCAAAAAATAAGAAGTTTTTCGAAGTAAACATATGTTGGAAGTTAATTCCTTCAGTTTGTCTGAAAAACTTTTTTAAATTTATTTTTTACTTCACTCTTAAAGGATAACTATTCTGGGTATAGATTTATAAATTGGTGATTATTTTCTTTCAGTGTTTTGAGGCATTATTCCATTGTCCTGCTTTTATTGTTGTTGAGAAATCAGCCTTTGGTCTAAATATTTCCTTGAAAGTAAAGTAATCTGTTCTTTTTACTCTCTGTTGATTTTCTTTCTTTTCTTTCTTTTCTTTTCTTTTCTTTCTTTCCTTCCTTCCTTCCTTCCTTCCTTCCTTCCTTCCTTCCTTCCTTCCTTCCTTCCTTCCTTCCTTCCTTCCTTCCTTTCTTTCTTTTTTTCTCTCTCTCTCTCTCTCTCTCTCTCTCTCTCTCTCTTTCTTTCTTTCTTTTGGGGGAGTACTTTTAAAATCATTTCTTTAACTTGATGTTGTATATTCTCACTACAGTGCATCTAGGTTAAGATTTGTTTGCATTTATGCTGCTTGAGATTCACTGGGGTTCCTGAATCTAAAGATTCATGAGTCTAATGAATTCTGGAAAGGTTTCAGCTATAATCTCTTCAAAATGTTGCCTCTCCCCATTACCTCCACAACTCTCATTAGATATAGTTCGAACTTCTCAAACTGTGCTCTATGGCTTTTGATTTCTATTTCCTGTTTTCTATTTCTGTATCACTTGAGTTGCATTCTAGTTAATTCCTTCAGCCCTGTTATTCACTACACGAAGTTTCTTTTCAGCTGTGTCTAATCTGCTGTTTAAGTTGTCATTGAATTTCTAATTTTAGTTTCTAAATATTTAATGTAGTTTCAAAAAATGATTTCTATTTTTGATAACTCTTATTCCTCATCATGTTTTTAATAGCTCTCATTTTTTCTTTAACTATGTTAAACAGTTACATTAATTTTTAATTGTTCTAATATACCCTGTCTTTGTAAATATAATTCTGTAGTCTATTATTTTGTCTACCTCTAACTCATGATGGGCTTTTTTAAATGAGTATGGTGATGTTTTTTGTTTCTTTGTTTGTTTTTAACTTTTAAGTTCAGGGGTACAAATTCATGTTTGTTACGTAGGTAAACTTGTATCATAGGGGTTTGTTATACAGATTATTTCATCACCTAGGTATTAAGACTAGTACCCATTAGTCATTTTTCCTGATCCTCTCCCTTTTCCCACTCTTCACCCTCTGAAATGCCCCAGTGTGTGTTGTTCCCCTCTATGTGTCCGTGTGTTCTCAGGTGATATTTTTTAAATGAGAGCTCGAGTACCTTGGAACTTTGTCCTTAGAAATTCACTGAAGCCTGGGTTTAATCAAGTTGTTCTCTGCAAAGATCTGTGCTCTGTGCTCGCTTCTGTGACATGTTTAGAGGCCTTTCCAACCTGAGAATGCTTTAAATGCATTTTGTGTTTGTGTGTGTGTGTGCGCGTGCGCGCGCGTGTGCACGCATGTGCATGCACGTGTCCTATAGAATTTCAACTCCAAACTATGATTTGGGTTAGGAATTTCAGGACATTTAATTTCTTTCTACCTGAGGCAAGTTTCATAATCTGCTTCTATGAGGCGTTTCTTTGTTTTGTACTTTGTTCACTAAGGGTGTTACCTTTCAGGGGTCTAATTTTATGTGGGGGTCTGGACCTGACTCACCTTGTATGGGACCTGTGCTTTTTCTCCTGTGCCCTTTTTTTCATAGGCCACCAGGGATTGACAAATGTGCAACCTTTGGCTTCAGTGCTTTCTCACACTCTCAATTCATGCTTTCTTGTTTCTTGATTTGAGGCCTCTGAGGATTTTCCTAATTTTCTTGCCATATCAACTACTCGTCTGATGACTGTGACTTTAATGAATATATATATTTTTATATATGAATATATTTTAATATTTTAAAATATATTGTACCAGGATTAATTTTTGCCATTTAGTTTAGCATATTTCTTTCACTCTTGATTTCTTTCTTTTACTCCCTCTCTCCCTCCTCTCCACTGTTGTCTTTGTTTTTTCTTTCTCATTATTTCATTTTTCTTTTTTGTCATTCTATTTTTCTTTTCACATGCCCTTGATATTTTCTTTTTTCCCTCTTTCTTGTCCTCTTACTATTCTTGCTCTTGCTCTTTCTTGCTCTTTATTTCATTTTATTTTCTTTCCTTTTTCTATCATTCATGCCATTTTTCGAAGAAAAGCCCTCAGAATTGTTTTTGGTTTAATACAGAGTATGTTTTAGTAATCTCTTTTTATAAAATTAGTTTGACTATCACTAATTAGGACAATGAGGTTCTGTGTCATTGGAATGAAGTACTATTTATTGACTATAATGCTTTTCATATACTAAGTGCTCAATAAATGTTTTTGTTTGTGAATGAAACTTTATTAAATATTCTGACTCTGCTATGGTGAACACATTGTGAGATCCAAATGTTGCCAAGTAGACTGTACCTGTGACTCAGTCAAGCCTAACCCAAACTGACAGAGAAATTGATGGAATGTTAATTGATAGCAGCTGGATGACTGGCATGAGCGCAGCCACAGGAAAGGGCCAAAGATCTCTCAGTGAATATAAAACTTACATTTATCAAAGGACCCAGAGGCTTTTTAATGAGAATGACCTCTGGTTAAAATTAGAGTAAAAGAGAAATAAAGATAGTAATTTGGGGACTTTGGGTTCTAGCATATTTTCCACTTAATAGCCACTGACTTAGAAAATGAAACTCATGGAATTCTCATAATAGTGGTGACTTGGCTTTAATGATCCCAAACCCCAGTAGGTGGGTTCATGACTTGTTGGTTAGCAACAATGGAAAATATACTTAGTAGAGAAAACAGGAATAAGTCCCCAAATTTAAAAAATATCATTATCAGTGTTTGGGCTGATAGAAAACAGGTTGTGGATACTGAATTTGCCTGTTAGGGTGGGCTGAGCGGGGGTAGCTTATTCATTGGAATTGAAAACAACTCTAGATGGATTTGAGGGGAATAAGATCAGAGTTTTTGTGGATCACAAGCTGGCTGTACATCAGTAAAGACCTCCCATTGTATGAAAAATTCTAAGTTGATACTGGAATAAGTGACAAGGCTAAACCTATCATAGGTCCCAGGATGTGTTTTGGTGGGGACCCTCCGGGAAAACGTCCTTTTGGGGCTTGAGAGTTCCCCAGAGAAATGAGTGATCACCCTGTCCACTAAATGAGGTCTCTGGTCTCTTACTATAAAACTGACTGATGCAACTTGATTGTAATATACTAGTTTGACTTTGGGTATGTTCAAAATATTAAAGCATGATAGTGTTTAACTATATACTGATGAGTTGTTTTATCTATTTGCCCTCCCCAATACATAGCTGTATTTCTGTAGCATTTTACAGCAAATTCCTGAAATTATTGCATTTTATCTGTAAATACTTCAGAATACTGGCTACCTCTGAAAAGGGTTAAGGTTATATCTGGTTGGTCCAATAGAGGATGCCACAAGTCATGAGCCTGGTCTATGATACTTCTTCCTCATCTGCTAATGCTAACATATGCATAGTAGTTTCTATATATGTGTCAGGAACATTTTAAGTGCTTCACCTTTTCTAACACCCCTGACAAACTTGGAGGGAGTCCATTTTCTTGGGGTCCCATAGGCTATCAGAACAACTCTACCTACGTATCCATCAATATGTGCTCCACTCTGTTAAAAGTGCTAGAAACTGCAACCCTTTGGATCTGTTTGGCTAGCGTTTCTCTTTTTTTCATTTTCACTGTGACTCAGAGGATGAAGGTGACTTACTGCTTGCTTATGTCTTACCTATACATGAAAAGTGTTTCTCTGGATAAAAGATCATTCATTCAGAAGACAAATAGCTGTTTTCGTTCTTGGAACCTGAAAGATATTTCTTTTTTTTTTTTCTTTTTTTTTTTTTTGAGACAGAATCTTGCACTGTCACCCGGGCTGGAGTGCAATGGTGTGATCTTGGCTCACTGCAACATCCGCCTCCCAGATTCAAGCAATTCTCTTGCCTCAGCCTCCCAAGCAGCTGGGATTACAGGTGCCCACCACCATGCCTGGCTAGTTTTTTGTATTTTTAGTAGAGACGGGGTTTCACTATGTTGGCCAGGCTGGTCTCAAACTCCTGACCTTGTGATCTGCCCACCTCGACCTTCCAAAGTGCTGGGATTACAGGCCTAAGCCACAGCACCCGACCGGAACCTGAAAGGTATTTCTTCACCAATTCATATTTGAAGACATCTTTAATTTTTTTTTTTTTTTTTTTTTACCATTAAACAGTATTTACTTCAGTTGTGGGCTCTGCTTCTCTGGGATGATTATGAAGAAATGGAAGACGGCATGTCCAACATACAAACTTACTTTGGAATTTACCAGCTTGCTTTCCTTTGAAGGTGCAAGGAAAGTAAATCAGTAGGGTACATTACTATATCCATATACTAGAAATTAGTTACCTACTATGGTATTCTTTTAGGTTGGAATATTTTAGACTGGAAAAGGAGTCTTTCCCAACCTTGTAATCCAAGAAAGTTTGACCACTGGTGTTTTGACTGAAAAATAAATTTTGAGAGTTATTTGGATTTTCAGGAGAACAGATGAAGAAATGGTGTAGTGTTTTAAACATATTATTTTGTAGTTAAAAATTATGAATATAAAGTCTGGTCTCTTAGAATTCAGGTGTACAAAGAAGAGTCTTTCCTTAGAAACAGGCCTTGAGCAGAGACCAAGCTGCAGGAAAGATGGCCCTGTGCTGCCTCCCTAGAGGGCAGGGACAATGAGGGGGACTCTGTATTCTGACAGGTACCAGTATCACATGCTACCACAATTCAGATAACTTTAAAATAAACTTTGATATCTGATAGACACATTTTTTTGCCCAGATACTTCCTGGCTATTATTGCATACTTTGTCCGGAAGAAAAATTTTAATCATTAGTTAAAAGTTTTAAATGGTGTTTGACTTCTATGGAATTTATTATTAATTAGGTGCAACTGACAGTTTTGCATTGATGAATTTTTCAATTTGAGACATACTGCATTTGTCCTTTTAATTTTTTATGTTTTTAGACAAGTTTTCTTGTATTGATTTTGTTTTCTTTATATTGCTCCCGCATATTCCTTAAGTTTATTTGTAGGTATTATACATTTTATGTTGTTTTCTACATTGTAATTTCTAGTGGACTAATATTGGTATTATAAGAAACCTATTGGCTGGGCGTGGTGGCTCCAGCCTGTAATCCCAGCACTTTGGGAGGCCAAGGCGAGTGGATCACTCAAGGCCAGGATTTCAAGACCAGCCTGGCCAACATGGTGAAACCCTGTCTCTACTAAAAATACAAAAATTAGTCCGGCATGGTGATGCGTGCCTGTAATCCCAGCTACTCAGGAGGCTGAGGTGGAAGAATCACTTGAACCTGGGAGGTGGAGGCTGTGGTGAGCTGAGATCCCCCCACTGCACTCCAGCCTGGGTGACAGAGTAAAACAAAAACAAAGCAAAACAAAAAGCCTATTGATTTTTATGTATTAATTAGTACGATACTGGTTGCTTATTAGTTTTAATAGTGTTTCAGTTGTTTTTCTTGTTCTTCCAGAAAGGCAGTTATCAGAAGTAAATAATAATGATTTTTGCCTTTTCCTTTCCAAAATATATATTCCTTGTTTTCTTAGCATATATGATTGTGTTGGCTAGCATATACGTTGTATCTAGAGTGATATTAAATCATATGGTAAACAGGATTCATTCTTGCTTTATATCTAATTGAAAGGGAAATGTCTTTGCAGCAGTATTCTCGAAGTTCCTGAAGATACTGTTTAAAAAACAGTAGTCAAATATATTTTGGAAACACATGTTAATATATTAAAGGTTCTGAAATATCTGTAGTAAAGAGATTTGTTTACATGTGATTAATTTATTGTTACCATTTCCTAAATGTACTTAATAATTTAATAATAAACCGTTAATCTATCCCTTCTTTTTTTTTGAGACAGGGTCTTTGTCTTGCTCACGCTATAGTGCAGTGGTGTGATCATAGCTCACTGCAGCCTTAACCTCCCAGGATCAAGTGATCTGCCACGTCAGTCTCCCAAGTAGTTGGGACTACAGGGATACACCATCGTGCTCAGCTTATTTTTTATTTTTGGTAGATACGGGATCTCACTATGTTGTCCAGGCTGGTCTCAAACTCCTAGGCTCAAGTGATCCTCCTGCATTGGTTTCCCAAGTTGCTGGGATTACAAGCGTGAGCCACTGTGCCTGACCCCTTCTTTTTTTTTCTTTTTTTTTTTTAACACAATGACTATAACCTTATTTAACCAATACTCTACATATCGAAACATGCTATTGAATATTGGTTGGAAACAATTTTTTTTTTTTTTTTTGAGATGGAGTTTTGCTCTTGTTGCCCAACCTGGAGTGCAATGGCATGCTCTCGGCTCACCTCGATCTCTGCCTCCCAGGTTCAAGCGATTCTTCTTCCTCAACCTCCCAAGTAGCTGGGATTATAAGCGTGCACCACCACACCCAGCTAATTTTGTATTTTTAGTAGAGAGGGTGTTTCTCTATGTTGGTCAGGCTGTTCTTGAACTCCTGACCTCAGGTGATCTGCCTGCTTTGGCCTCCCAAAGTACTAGGATTACAGGCATGAGCCATCATGCCCAGTGGAAACAATTTTAAAGACCATTTTACATAAATTTATTTGATTCCTATTTTATTAGTAAATGCTAAATTTTACCAAACGAATTTTTAGTAATCAAGATGATTGAAATGTCTTTTTTCCTTTGATAAATGTGATCAAAATATTGATATATTTTTTGGTATTAAACTATTTTTGAATGTTTAAAAGAAACCATTCTGTCCAGGCATGGTGGCTTACGCCTGTAATGCCAGCACTTTGGGAGGCTGAGGCAGGCGGATCATGAGGTAAGGAGGTCAAGACCAGCCTGACCAACATGGTGAAACCCCTTCTGTACTAAAAATACAAAAATTAGCTGGGTGTGGTGGCACGTGCCTGTAATCCCAGCTACTCGGGAGGCTGAGGCAGGAGAATTGCTTGAACCTGGGAGGTGGAGGTTGCCGTGAGCTGGGATTATGCCACGCCACCGCACTCCAGCCAGGGTGACAAAGCGAGACTCTGTCTTGGGAAAAAAAAAAAAAAGAAAGAAACCATTCTATGACCATGGGGTTTCATTTCTTTAATATTCTTTCATATTTCATTTGCTAATAATTTATTTAAGATTTTTAGGTCTATAGATCTTAACGATAACAGCCAGGCATTAATGATCTAGGATACTTAGATACAAGTAGCCTGCTAACTCTTTCTAATTATGTTACCAAAAGTAACCAAGACATTGGTACCTAAATCCAAAATACTGAATTATATTCAAGTTATATTCTTGATATATATAAATATAATCCCACTTGATATTTTTTCTGTAATTCACATCTTTTCCAACAAAAGACTTGATGTGAAGTTTCATCAGAAAATTAAAGAGAATTTCAGTTACCTTCACTATCAATTGCATAATTATATATTTTAAATCCCTGACATAGAAAAATTACATATTTTATCCAATTTTACTCAGTTTTAAAAATAAAGATTAGGGGAAGAGACGGGAATTGATAATGATTTGTTAATCATCTGTGGCAAACCATGCTTGTCAAATGATGACTTAAATAAGTAAAAAAGTTCTGGGAGAAATAAATGTATTATATAACAGCAAGTCCTCACTAGATTCTGAAATAAACAGAAAATAAAATTATTCCGATATATTTTTTGGAAGAAATATTTCTTTGCACATTCACAGGGGAAGCCACTTGGGACCTGGTAGCATATCTGCTTGGTTAATTGATGTTTGAGATTCATATAGCCATCTCCTCCCATTATGTGATAGGATGCCAAGATTCCTTAATAACTGCTGATGTCAATTTTTTATCGTTTTGGTTTTTCTTGCTATACGTCTATGAATAAGAAAAAAATCAACACATTTTAACAAAATCCTATACATGTGTTAAAAAAAAAAAAAAAAAGTAAAGCCCAAAGTGCTGAATCTAGGCCTTCGCTTAATAATAATCACATATATGAGATGAGAATTTTGGAAACATTTCAATTGCAGGTTCAACTTGGATAGCATTATTAGTGCATGTAATTATAACCTACATGCCAGTGAGCATAAATGAGTAACCAATAACTTGTGAACTTCTGTTGCTGATTGTATCTGTAAGGTTTGAGTGCAAGTAACAGAAATCTCCCAGTAGCAGAAGACCCCATCCTCCATGTTCCTCCTCCGTCCCCACAGATCACTTTTAATATTTCTATGTGTCCTTCCCCCATTTTCTGTAGGTCTTTGCTTTTAACCACCCACACCTTTCCAGAGGACTGCCCTCGGGTTCCTGGAGCCACTTTGTCTGCAAGCACAGGGCATCCCCTGCGCCCCACAGTATGGTTCATACCCAGTGACGACAGTGTGAGGGTTTGACAGCCCAGCTGTCTTACCTCAATTTAGGACAACCTCTGAGCTGTAATTTCTCCTCCAGAGCACTTCTGAAGGATCTGGCTGGGTGGCCCTAAAATTGTACCCTCACTTGACTTTTTCCCTTTCCTAATTCCACCTCCTTCATCTCCTGAGTGGTTTTTCCTGGAAGCACTTCCTTAATCAATCATTGGCACATAAATCTTCATCTCAGAGTCTGCTTCCAGGAAAACTGACCCAAGACACAGCATAAGTATTTTCTTTAGAAGAAAGGGATCTAATGCAGGGAATTGGATGCTTATAAAATCACTGGAAGGGAACAGGAATCAGAGGCCAACGTTAAGCTTAAAAATATCCTGCCATACTCAGAGGGCTGGTGTATTAGTCCATTCTCACACTGCTATAAAGAAATACACAAGACTGGGTAATCTATAAAGGAGACATGTGTTTAATTGACTGTCAGTTCCACATGGTTCCACATGGCTGGGGAGGCCTCAGGCAACTTACAGTCATGGCGGAAGGTGAAAGGGAAGCAAGTACCCTCTTCACAATAGCAGGAAAGAGAAGAGTGAGGAGTGAAGGGGGAAGAGCACCTCATAAAACCATCAGATCTCGTGAGAACTCACTCATTATCATGAGAACAGCATGGGGGAACCACCCCCATGATCCAATCACCTCCCACCAGGTGTCTCCCTAGACACGTGGGGATTATAGGGATTACAATTCAAGATGAGATTTGGGTGGGAACACAGCCAAACCATATCAGCCAGAAAGCTGCTGTCAGCACGGGCACAACTACCTCTCAGTAGCCAAAGCTGGTGACTAGACAGCAGATCACAGCGCCTGGCCACTATCTTGTAGAAGCTATGTCTTTAAGACCTTGATTCCAGCTATAACCCCTAGCATCCACAGTAAATTTGCATCTGACTCAGTTCCAGCTTCCTCATCTTGCAACTGCAGATAACTTGCTATTTTAAATGTAGAATCCAGCTGCAAGGGAATATGGGAAATGTAGTTTTACTTTCCAGTCTCTGCAGCTTAAGAAAACACCCTGGAAGAAAGATGGAAGCTGGTTGCCAATTGCTCATAATCACAGCTCTAGGGATAAGAGGAAATGAGTTAACATGCAGTCACTTCAGGGACCTTGGGCATAGTGGTTTTTTGCCTGGAACATGTGTCTGCTACTCTCAATTCCTACTCTACCCCAGAGTTGGCTAATTGATATTTATCTTTAGTTTTAGATGAGTGTTTCTCAAACTGCAGATATCACTAATTGAAGGGTCATAAAATCAATATAGTAGGTATTTACCACCAAGATGGGAAAAAAGTATAGAATCTAAATCATATTTCTTAGTGTAAGATGGTCATGGTCAAAAGACTTGAAAAACATTCCTTTGAATGCAACTCCTCAATTCCCTGGTATTTTAAGTCTGAGTGTGATGCCTTTCTTGGAAACACTGTAATTTACTCATTATAGTTCTTATCACACACACATGACCATGTGTGCATGTGTGTGTGTGTTTGGGTGTGTTAAATGTCTGTGCTCTCCAGCTCCCCAGAGGTCAGGTACTGTGCTCATCTTGCTATCTGTAACCTTGGCACCAGGTCTGTCACAGTTTTTATACTTGTTTTTTTAAGTATCTCTTGAATAAATAAAGGAGAAAATGATTGTTACAAACTTTTGTATTACTTAGTCACTCTTGGGATTAATAAGTAGACTTAAGGCTCAGAGAAGACTTTGAGCAAGTGCATAAGCTAGAAATAAGATTAGTAACGGGGACACTGAAGCAAAGTAAAAAAATATCCCAGCACAGATCAATCAGGTAATACAGAGCAAGAGCATCACGGAACTCACAAGGGAGAAACTCTAACTAGCCAGCGTGGAAATCACTCCCGTAGCCTCACTGCAAAGGCTTGTTGCCTGCTTCTTAGCAGAGAATAGGAAGCATGCAGGAAACTCATTCCAAACACGTACGTATAGTTCACTGAATAGAGATTTCATTTGAGTGTAGGTTCAGTTTTTCTCAACAAGTCTTTATACAATTCTCAGTAAGTCTTGAATTAATGAATTCCTTAATGATAATTATGTGTAGATTCCTTTGCTGACACACCTATTTGACCAGAGAGTGAAGAATCTCATGAGTAAAGCCAGTAAACAGGCCCTTACCCCTTAGAGAATTCTGCTGGGTGAGGTGTGTGTATAACTGTTGTGTTATTTAGTGAAATGTACTGATGGCTAATTGAGTAATAGTATGATAATGTATTAAAAAATAAATTAATAAAAAATTAATAAAGCCAGCAGAATTCTTACAACTCTGGAAGATTTTAGACACTTTTTGTAGATCAGAAAGCTCAGACACAGGGAGAACAAGTAACTAACTTGCTCAAGGTAGTAGAGGTGGTGCACAGCAGTGAGGACTCAAACCCAGATCTGTCTCATTCCCAAACTATGCTCTCAACCACTCTGGCAGAGCAAGTGGTGACTAATTGTCTAATCCTTTTTCTAGCCCTTAATTATTGCTTTCTGCTTCTTTGTGGCATGAAATTTATTTTAATTTTTCCTGAGGTTGATGGCCCATGACATGGATTCCACACTCATATACTAAAATTGCAAAAATTGTGTGGATGGCCAAGAAAAACTTCCCTTTCAGATTGCAATCACTTGGAAACATTTCCTTTACTGTCTTGAGTTTGCATTTATGGTTGGAATGCATAGGCATTCCTAGTTACTTTGCTTGTTCATTTATTTTAAAAAATGTGTTCTGTACTTAACCTGTAACTTAATGTTACAGGCAGAGTTCTAGACATTGAGGATATTGACAAAGTCCCTGCTCTCACAGATTTTCATTCTAGTTGGGGGAAATAGACAACTAAATTTAAATTTGAAATAGGTAACATGAAAAGTAGTCATAACTACAATAACACAGCAATGTTGGGAGACAATGACAGCTGTTTATGTGTGTGAATGTGTAATATATATTTTGTAGGGTAGTCAAGGAAGGCTTTTATGATAAAGTGGCTGCATTCATGCGTTTTCGCACTGCTATAAAGAACTACCTGAGGCTGCATAATTTATGAAGAAAAGAAATTTAATTGACTACAGTTCTGCAGGCTTAATAGGAAGAGGCCTCAGGAAACTTACAATTATGGCAGAAGGTGAAGAGGAAGCAAGCACCTTCTTCACACGATGACAGGAGATAGAGAGCAAGGGGGGAAATGCCACACACTTTAAACCATCAGATCTTGTGAGAACTCACTCACTATCATGAGAGCAGCATGGGGGAAATCTTCCCCTACAATCCAATCACCTCCAACCAGGTCCCTCCCCCAACATTGGGAATTGCAATCCAACATGAGATTTGGGTGAGGACGCAGAGCTAAACCATATCAGTGGCATTTGAACAGGGACCTGAAAAAAGTGAGGGAGAAGAGTCCTGTGGGAATGTGGAACAACACCTTCCAGGCAGAGAGACCAGCAAGTATAAAGGCCCTGGGGTAGAAGTGCACTTGGTTTGTCTGAGAAACAGCAAGGAGGCCTGTGTGACGACAGTGAAGTGAGTGAAAGGAAAAATGGTAGAGATGAGGTAAGGGCAAGGTTGTATAGGGTCTTGTAGGCCCTGCTAAAGATTTTAGTCTTATTCGGAGTGAGACCTTATATTTAATAATTAGAAATAATATACTCTAAATTACTTTTCAGAAGGATCATTCCAGGTGCTGGGAGAAGAATCCAGTACAGGGAAGCAAAAATACATGGGAGGTGGGAGCTAGACCTGAGAGGAGGCTATGGCAGTAACCTTGGATTGTCATGGACTGGATTAGTATAGTAATGGAGGAGCTGGAGAAAAGACGTGGTAGTCTACATATAGTTTGAAGATAAGCTTATAGGAATGTCTTATGTATTCCTGTGATATTAGATAAAGAGAGAAATCAGTGATGACTCCAAGATGCTTGCCCTGAGAATCTTGGAGAATGAAGCTGTCATTTACTGAGAAGTGGAAGACTATGGAATGAGCAATTATTTTTTTCCAGGGGCAGGGGAGAGGAGTAGTGAAATCAAGCATTTGGTGTTGCTCATGTTAAATTTGAAATGTCTATTGCTGTCCAAAAGGAGCTTTAGATATGCAGTTCTGGTGAGTGAACAGGGCTGGAGAAATTTCAGTTGGGAGTTGTCAGCATAGAAATGAGGCTGAATGAGATCATCTGGTAAGCAAATATAAATAGAGGAAGGATGAGAGTCTTAAGATTGAGCTCTTGATATCACAGTCAGAAAGATGAGGATGAACCAGCCAATGTTTCTGAGAAGGAGTAGACAGTGGTGGAGGAGGAAACCCAGAAAGTGTAGCATCCTGAAAACCAAGTGAAGAAAGTGTTTCATGAGGACTGAGAGATTTAGTAGAATGGGTTGGATGGTTGAGGACTGACCATTGGATTTGACAACACTGAAATTGTTGACAACTTTGATAAGAGTTATTTATGGCAATAGTGGCATTGAAAGAATGAGAGGAGGAGTGGAGATGGCAGGTAGAGATCACTCTTTCTAGGAGTTTTCCAGAGAAATGGGCTGGAGAAAAGTACTAATAGAGACTTTAATTTGCTTTTTAAAGATAAAAAAATGTTTGCTTGTTAATGGTATTTATCTAGTAGAGAGAAGAAATTTGGCCTTATTATGAATTGTCTACCTTAAAAAAAAAATGCTTTTTTTAGAGTTGGGGACTCACTGTCATCCAGGCTGGAGTGCAGTGTCAGGATCATAGCTCACTGTAACCTCAAACTCCTGAGCTCAAGGAATCCTCCTACCTCAGCATTCTGAGTAGCCCTGATTACAAGCATACAGCACCATGTTCAGGTACTTTTAAAAAACTATTTAGAGATGGAATCTCACTGCATTGTCTAGGCTGATTTTGAATTCCTGACCTCAAGTGATCCTCCCACCTTGGCATCCCAAAGCACTGAGATTACAGGTATAAGCCACTCCACCTGGCCACTGGTTTTTAAATTCTACTTTTTGTAGTAACCCATAGCTGTTAACAATTATGGCTTGTTTATGACTTGGTTCTTTCTCTAAGCTTGAGGAGAACATATCATTCCAAGTCATTTTAGTTGAATGACGGCTTTGAGGCCTAGAGATAGCTTACATTTACATTCTTAGCACAGTTACTCAGCTTCTGCTTTACCTGAGAGATTTTTGATGACCATAAACGTTTTCACTCTGCTAACTATGAAATTATCCATTTCCATCTATCATTTCGCATTGTAGCCTTAAAAAGTAATTTTTTTTTTTTCCGAGACAGACTCTTGCTTTGTCACATAGGCTGGAGTGCAGTGGCGCAATCTCGGCTCACTGCAACCTCTGCCTCCCAGGTTCAGGCGATTCTCCTGTCTCAGCCTCCCAAATAGCTGGGATTACAGGCGCCTGACACCATGCCTGGCTAATTTTCATATTTTTAATAGAGACAGGGTTTCGACATGTTGGCCAGGCTGGGCTCAAACTCGATTTCAGGTAAATTTTAAAGACATATCTACGCTAAGAATTCTCTTGCTCCTTTTCTAGTTATAAAAGAATGTTTTCTCCTTAATACAGAAATATTTTGTTTTTCTCTATCATGAGATATTTAGCTGATAAATGTCCGCCAATTGAATACCTGAATTTGTATACAACTGGTATCCTTGCCAAAAGTGGATGCAAGACTTCCAGATCACTTGCAAATCAGGCTCTTTTAGAAGATCTCCCTCATTGTCTTTTCTGGAAACATATTTAAAAACCATGTTTAATCAGAACCAAAGACAGTTTTATTTTCTGTTGAAAGAAAATTAACATTTCTTATCAATGTTAGTGGGTTGTGATAAAGATTCACTCTTCCCACTGTTTTTCATTAATGGTCAAGTTTGTTTCTGACTTCTCTTTTGCTTAATCCCCTGTGGCATAGAGTCAAGTGCGTATTTTTTAACATACAACTATTTTCTCTACACCCCAGGAAATGTGAACTGTGTGTCACATCCAGTAAAACATGGTGCCTCCACCATGGAGTCTGCTTTATTTGAACATTTAATTTTTGCTTTTCAGGGTGTTATAATTTTACCTTTCTTGCCCAAACTAAGGCAGAATGAGTGGTTCTTTTAAGTCTTCTTATTCTAATATTAGATTTCCCAAAGTAAATTCCCTCTTTACAATGCATAATTCTAGATTTAAATATGATGTAAAAAATTCTACTGTCTTTGTATGCTGATTTAATGTTTCTCCTGTGTTAAAAGCAAGATTGAAAACGGACATGCAGATGGACACAGCCAAAGAATCAATGAGCTTGGAAGATATGGCAATGGAAACTTCCTAAACTGAAATGGAAAGAGAAAAAAGGAGAATAATACAAAAGTCAATATACTTTTAAAGGACCAGGATTTAAAAAAAAAAAAAAAAACCCCAACCAGAACAGAACACCTAAAATCTGTGGGACAGTATCACAGTATGTGTATACATGCAATCAGGAATCCCAGAGGGACACCAAACCACAGATTCAGAAGCTCAGAAAATAACAAGCAGGATAAATAACAAAAGGCTACACTTACACGTATTATAGTCAAACGGCGACAAAGAGAAAATCTGACAAGAAGCTAGAGTGGAAAAAAAAACAAAAAACAAAACCTCATCGACTTCTCATCAGAAATTATGCAAGAAGAACATGAAGTTTTTAAAGTGATGAAAGAAAAAATCCTTAGCAACCTGGAGTTCTTTTTCTTTTTTAATTTTTAATTTTTGTGGGTACACAGTAGGTGTATATATTTATAGAGTGTTTGGGATATTTTGATACAGGCATATATGTGTAATAATCACATCTGGGTGTATGGGTTTCCATCACCTCAAGCATTTATCCTTTGTGTTACAAACAATCCAGTTACATTCTTTAGTTATTTTTAAATTTATGATTAAATTATTATATCACCATGTTGTACTATCAAATACTAGATCGTACTCATTCTTTTTAAACTATTTTATGTACCCATTAACCATCTCCACTTTCCTCCTACCACTCCTCGATGGCCCTTCCCAGCCTCTGGTAACCATCATTCTACTCTCTATCTCCATGAGTTCAATTTTTAAAATTTTTAGTTCTCACAAATAAATGAGAGCATGAGAAGTTTGTCTTTCCATGCCTGGCTTCTTTCACTTAACATAATGACCTCCAGTTTCATCCATGTTGTTGCAAATGATGGGATCTCATTCTTTTTTCATGGCCAAATAGTACTCCATTGCAAATAAGTGTCACATTTTCTTTGTCCGTTCATCTGTTGACAGACATTTAGGTTGCTTCCAAATATTGGCTATTGTGAACAGTGCTTCAATAAACATGAGACTGTAGATATCACTTTGATATACTGATTCCCTTTCTTTTGTATATATACCTACCAGTGGGATTGCTGGATCATATGGTAGCTCTATTTTCAATTCTTTCAGGAACCTCCAAACTATTCTCCATGGTGGCTATATTAATTTACATCCCCACCAATAGTCTAGGATGTTCCCCTTTCTCCACGTCCTCACCAGAATTGATTACTGTCTGTCTTTTGGATAAAAGCCATTTTAATTGGGGTAAGATGGTATCTCATTATAATTTTGATTTTCATTTCTCTGATGAGCAATGATGTCGAGCACTTTTTCATATAAATGTTTGCCATTTGTATGTCTTCTTTTGAGAAATGTCTAGTCAGATCTTTTGCCAATTTTTAATTATTAGATTTTTTTCCTATAGATTTGTTTGCACTACTTATATATTCTGGTTATAAATCCCTTGTGAGATGGATAGTTTGCAAATATTTTCTCCCATTCTGTGGGTTGTCTCTTCACTTTGTTAATTGTTTCCTTCTCTGTGCAAAAGCTTTTTAACTTGATGTGATCCCATTTGTCCATTTTTGCTTTGGTTGCCTGTGCTTGCAGGTATTACTAAAGAAATCTGCCCAGTCCAATGTCCTAGTTTCTCTAATGTTTTTTTATAGTAGTTTCCTAATATGAGGTCTTAGATTTAAGTCATTAATCCATTTTGGTTTGATTTTTGGATCTGGCCAGAGATGGGAGTCTAATTTCATTCTTCTGCATAGGGATATTTAGTTTTTCAGCACCATTTATTGAAGAGACTGCCCTTCCCACAATTTATGCTCTTGGCACCTTTGTCAAAAATGAATTTATTGCAGATGTATCTATTTGTTTCTGGATTCTCTATTCTGCTCCATTAGTCTATGTGTCTGTTTTTAAGCCAGTACCATTCTGTTTTGGGTACTATAGCTTGATGGTATAATTTGAAGTCAGGTAATATGATTCCTCCAGTTTTGTTCTTTTTGCTTAGGATAGCTTTGGCTATTCTAGGTCTTTTGTGGTTTCATATAAATTTTATAAATTTTTTCTATTTCTGTGAGGAATGTCATTGGTATTTTGATAGAGATTGCATTGAATCTTTAGATTGCTTTGGGTAGGATGGACATTTTAATGATGATTCTTCTAATCCATGAACATGGAGTATCTTTCCATTTTTTGGTGTCCTCTTTAATTTCTTTGATTAATGTTTTATAGTTTTCATTGTACAGATCTTTCACTTCTTTGGTTAAGTTAATTCCTAGCTATTTAATTTTATTGGTAGTTACTGTCAATGAGGTTAATTTCTTGAATTATTTTTCAGATTGTTCACTCTTGACATATAGAAATGCTACTGATTTTGTGTTTTGATTCTGCATCCTACAACTTAATAAATTTTTTTATCAGTTCTTATAGTTTTTTGGTAGACTCTTTAGGTTTTTCCAAATATGATCGTATCATCTGCAAACAAGGATAATTTGACTTCTGTCTTTCCGATTTGGATACCCTCTATATCATCTGCAAACAAGGATAATTTGACTTCTGTCTTTCCGATTTGGATACCCTCTATTTCTTTCTCTTGTCTGATTGCTCTAGGTAAGACTTCCAGTGCTACATTGAATAACTAACAGTGGTGAAAGTGGGCATCATTGTCATGTTCCAGATCTTACAGGAAAGGCTTTCAGTTTTTCCCCATTCACTATACTAGCTGTGGGTCTGTCATATATTGCTTTCATTCTGTTGAGGTATATTCCTTTCTATATCCAGTTTTTTTAGGGCTTTTATCATGAAGGGATGTTTAATTTTATAAAATGCTTTCTCAGGATCAATGAAATAATCAAATGGTTTTTGTCATTCATTCTATTGATATGATGTATCACATTGATTGATTTGCATATGGTGAACCATCCTTGCATCCCTGGGATAAGTCCCACTTGGTCATGATGAATGATCTTTTTAATATGTTGTTGAATTTGGTTTGCTAGTATTTTGTTTAGAATTTTTGCATCAGTATTCATCAGAGATACTATTCTCTCTCTCTCTCTCTCTCTCTTTTTTTAATATATATTTTTGTCTGGTTTTGGTATCAGGGTAATACTGGCCTTGTGGAATGAATTTGAAAGTATTCCCTCTACCTCTGTTTTTCAGAATAGTTTGAGTTGGATTGCTATTAGTTCTTTAAATATTTGGTAAAATTCACCAGTGAAGCCATCATTTCCTGGGTTTTCTTCACTGGGAGATTTTTTTAAATTGTAATTTTAATGTTAAGTTTTGGGGTACATGTGCAGGATGTGCAGGTTTGTTACATAGGTAAAGGTGTGCCATGGTGGTTTGCTGCGTCTATCAACACATCATCCAAAATATTAAGCCCAGCATGCATTAGCTATTTTTCCTAATGCTCTCCCTCCCTCTACCCCATTCCCCAATAGGCCTTAGGATGTGAGAAAAATCTCCTGCTGGGAGATTTTTATTACAGCTTTGATCTCATTACTTTTTATTGGTTTGTTCAGGATTTGGATTTCTTCATGGTTCAATCTTGGTAGGTTATATGTGTCTAGGAATTTATCCATTTTTTTCTAGATTTTCCAATTTATTGGCATATAATTGCTCACAGTAGCTTCTAATGATCCCTTGAATTTCTGTGGTATTGGTTGTAATGTCTCCTTTTCATCTCTGATTTAATTTTTTTTTTAAAGACAGAGCCTGGCTCTATTGCCCAGGCTAGAATGCAGTGGCAGGGTCTTGGCTCACTGCAACCTCTGCCTCCCGGGTTCAAGTAATTCTCAAGCCTTGGCCTCCCAAGTAGCTGGAACTACAGGCATGTGCCACCACACCTGGCTAATTTTTGTATTTTTGGTAGAGACAGAGTTTCACCATGTTGACCAGGCTGGTCTTGGACTTCTGACCTCAGGTGATCCACCTGCCTCAGCCTCCCAAAGTGCTGGGATTACAGGTGTAAGCCACCATGCCTGGCTTGATTTAATTTATTAGGTTCTTCCCTCTTTTTTTCTTATCTAGTCTGACTAAAGTTTTGTCACTTTTGTTTATCTTTTTAAAAAAAAAACTTTTTGTTTCATTGATCTTTTGTTTTCTTCATTTAATTTCATTTATTTTTGCTCTGATCTTTATTATTTAATTTCTTCTTCTAACTTTGGGCTTATTTGCTCTTGCTTTTCTAGTTCTTGAAGATGCAGTTCGGTGTTTCTTTTTGTTGGTTTTGTTGTTGTTGTTGTTGTTATTTTTGAAGTTTTTCTCTTTTTTCGATGTAGGTGCTTACAGCAATAAACTTCCCTTCTGTTACTGCTTTTGCTGTATCCCATAGGTTTTGGTATGTTGTGTTTCCATTATCATTTGTTTCAAAATATTTTTCAGTTTTCTTCTTAATCTCTTCATTGACCCACTGGTCATTCAGGAGCATATTGTTTAATTTCCATGTTTGTATAGTTTCCAAAATTCCTCTTGTTATTGATTTCTAGTTTTATTCTATTGTGATCAGAGAAGATACTTGATGTTATTTCAATTTTTTGAATGTTTTAAGACTTGTTTTGTGGCTGAACATATGGTCTATTCTTGAAAATTATCCATGTCCCCAGATGAAGAATGTGTTTTCTGCAGCTTTTGGGTGAAATGTTCTGCAAACATCTATTAGATCCATTTGGTCTATAGTTCAGATTAAGTGTGATGTTTCTTTGTTGAATTTCTGTCTGGATGATCTATCCAGTGCTGAAATTGGAATGTTGAAGTCTTTAGCTGTTATTGTATTGGGGCCTTTCTTTCTGTTAATGTATTGGGGCCTTTTATAGGTGAAGTGTGATTCTTGTAAGCAACAGATCATTGGGTCTTGTTTTTTCATCCATTCAGCCACTCTATATCTTTTCATTGGAGGTTTAGTCCATTTGTATTCAATGTTGTGATTGATAAATAGGGACTTTTGTCATTTTATTATTAGTTTTCTGGTTGTTGCGTGGTCATCTCTTCTTTCCTTCTTTCTTGTCTTCCTTTTAGTGAAGGTAATTTTCTCTAGTAGTATATTTTAATTTCTTGATTTTTATCTTTTATGAATTCACTGTATGTTTTTAGATTTGAGGCTACCATGAGGCTTGCAAATAATATCTCATAAACCAATATTTTATACTGATGACAACTTAAAATTGATAGCATAAACAAACAAGCAAAAGGAAATCTAATAAAATCTCTGTACTTTTAACTTTATCTCCTAGCTTTTAAACTTTGTGTTTTTTCTTTTTATATCTTATTGTACTGTCCATGTCTTAAAAAGTTTTTGTAGTTAAGTAGTTTACACACAATTACAGTTTTATAACATTCTATGTTTTTCTGAGTATTCACTATAACCTCTAGGTTTTGTACCTTCAGATGATTTCCTATTGTTTCTTAGCATCCTTTTCTTTCTGATTGAAGAACTCCCTTTAGCATTTATTATAGGACAGGTCTGATGTTGATGAAATCTCTCAGCTTTTGTTTGTCTAGGAAAGTCTTTATTTCTCCCTCATGTTTGAAGGCTGTTTTTGCCAGATATACTATTCTAGGATGAAAGTTTTTTTTTTCATTCAGCACCTTAAATATGTCTTGCCACTCTCTCCTGGCTTGTAAAGTTTCCACTGAAAAGTCTGCTGCCAGGCATATTGGAGCTCCATTATATGTTATTTGTTTCTTTTCTCTTGCTGCTTTTAAGATCTTTTCTTTATTCTTCACCTTTGGGAGTTTGATTATTAAATGCCTTGAGGTATTCTTCTTTGGGTTAAATCTGCTTGGTGTTCTATAGCCTTCTTGTACTTGAATATTGATATATTTCTCTAGATGTGGGAAGTTCTCTGTTACTATCCCTTTGACTAAGCTTTCTACCCCCCACCTCCTTTTTAAGGCTGGTAACTCTTAACTTTGCCCTTTGAAGCTATTTCCTAGATCCTGTAAGTGTGCTTCATTCTTTTCTCTTTTGTCTCCTCGGACTGTGTATTTTCAAACAGCCTGTCTTCAGACTCACTAATTATTTGTTCTGTTTGATCAATTCTGCTATTAAGACACTCTGGACTGGGCATGGTGGCTCACACCTATAATCCCAGCACTTTGGGAGGCTGAGGCAAGTGGATCACCTGAGGTCAGGAGTTTGAGACCAGCCTGGCCAACGTGGTGAAACCCTGTGTCTACTGAAAATACAAAAATTAGCTGGGCATGGTGGCAGTTGCCTGTAATCCCAGCCACTCAGGAGGCTGAGGCAGGAGAATTGCTTGAACCTGGGAGGCAGAGGTTGCAGTGAGCTGAGATCATGTCTCTGTACTCCAGCCTGGGTGACAAGAGCAAAACTCTGTGTCAAAAAAAAAAGAAAGAAAAGAAAAGAAAAAAAGGAGATTCAGATGCATTCTTCAGTAGGTCAATTGCATTTTTCAATCCTAGAATTTCTGCTTGATTCTCTTTAATTACGTCAATTTCTTTGTTAAATTTATCTGATAGGATTCTGAATTTCTTCTCTGTTTTATCTTGAATTTCTTTGAGGTTCCTCAAAACAGCTATTTTAAATTCTCTGTGCGAAAGGCTACATATCTCTGTTTCTCCAGGATTGGCCTCTGGTGCCTAAGTAGCTTGTTTGGTGCGGTCATATTTTCCTGGATGGTCTTGATGTTTGTGAATGTGTCATTGGTATTTGGGCATTGAAGAGTTAGGTATTTATTACAGTCTTCATAGTCTAGACTTGTTTGTACTTGTTCTTCTTATGAAGGCTTTCTAGGTATTCAAAGAGACTTGGGTGCTGTGATCTAAGTTTTTGGTCACTGCAGCCATATCAGGGTTATAGGGCACCTTAGGGCCAATAATGCTGAGTTTCTTGTAGACTGGTGGAGGTACTGCCTTAGTTATCTTTGATAAGATCCAAAAGAATTATCTAGATTATCAGGCAAATACTCTTATTCTCTTCCCTTACTTTCTCCTAAACACACAAAGTTTGCCTGTCTGTGCTGAGCTGCCTGGAGCTGGGGGAGGGGTGACAAAAGGACTCCTGTGGCCACCACCACTGGGACTGTGCTGGGTCAGACCTGAAGCTGGCACAAGACTGAGTCTTGCCTAAGACCCACTGTAGCCACTACCTGGTTACTGCTTATGTTCGCTCAAGGCCCTGGGGCTCTACTGTCAGGAGGTGGCCAAGCCAGCCAGTCTTGTGTGTTTCCCTCTAGGGTGGTAAGTTCCCCGGGGTCCTGACAAGTCCAGAGATGCTGTCCTGGAGTCAGAGACCTTAGAAATCTACCTGGTGCTCTATTCTATTGCAGCTAAGCTGGCACCAAAACCATAAGGCAAAGCCCTTCCCACTCTTCCCTCCACTTTCCCCAGGCAGAGGACTTTCTCCCTGTGTCTACCACCACCACAGGTTCCTGGGGGAGTACTGCAGAGTACCACCAATATTCACTTAAGGTCCAAAGGTTCTTGTGGTGAATGTTTCCAGGTCTGGAACTCACCCTTCGTGGCAGTGGGCCCCCTCTGGCCCAGGAAGAACCAGAAATGACATCTAAGAGCCGAGGCCTGGAATTGGGGATCCCAAGAGCCTGCTTGGTACTCTCCCCACTGTGGCCAAGTTGGTACCTACGCTTCAAGACAAAGTTCCCTATATTCTTCCATCTTTTTTTCTCAAGCAGAAGGAGTCTATCTTCATAGGCACCACAGCTGTGAATATGCTGGGTTGCAAGTGGAACCAGCACATCTCAGAGTGTCACCCAAGGCTCATGGCATGTACTACCTGGTTACCACTGCTGATTATTCAGGGCCCAAGGGTTCTTTAGTCAGCAGGTGATGAATCCTGCCAGGACTTGATCCTTCCTTTCAAGGCAGTGGGTTTCCTTTTGGCCCAGGATATGTCTAGAAATGTTGTTTGGGAGCTAGGGCCTGGAAGGGGGGCCTCATGACTCTGCCTGGTGCCCTATCCTTCTGTGGCTAAGCTGATATTCAAGATGCAAGACAAAGTCTTTTTCACTTTTCCCTCTCTTCTCAGGCAGAAGGGAGCGGTTACTTTCATTGTTGTGAGCTGCCTTGCCTGGGGTTGGGGCAGAGGTCATGCAAGTACTCTGTTAGCTGCCCCAGCTGGTATGTCAGTAGGTTGCATAACCCCCAAGTCCACTGGCTGCAAGCCCAGCAGAGCCCTAGGAGTTGCCTAGGATTTGCAGCCCCTGTGACCTATGTTGCCTTTCAAATTTACCTAGGATCCCTAGCACTTTAGCCTGTGGTGGTGAGGGTTGCTGAACCTCAAGTTCCAATTGCTAGGATGGGTGATTCCCTTCTGGTTAGGGGTGATCTAAATGTTCTCTCTGTGGGTCTCAGCTGAGTTCTGCCTGGTGTTTGCAGCACTGAGTTCCAATGCAAAATTCCACAATCACTGTGCTCTTGCTCCCACAAGTGTACAGATTCTCTCTTCTGTGCCCTGTGGCCATTACTGAAGAATTGGGGAGGGGTGGTGTTGGCAATTCAAGATGGTCTTTCCTACCCTCTTCAGTGCCTCTTTCAGTGATATGAAGTTGAAACCAGGTACTGTGATCACTCACCTGATTTTTGATTCTCATGAAGGTTCTTTTTTGTGTAGAAAGTTGTCAAATTTGGCGTTGCTGTGGGGAGGATGATTGGCGGAGGCTTCTATTCAGACATCTTGCTCTACCTCTATTTAGAGTTTTATATCTAGTGAAATTATCCTTTACAAGTGAAGGAGCAATAAAGACTTTCTCAGGAAAGCAAAAACTGAGGGAATTCCTTGCCAGCAGACTGTCCTACAAGAAGTGTTAAAGGATGTTCTTGAGGGAGAAAGAAATTGATATAGTCGGAAATGTCAATCTACATAAAGAAAGGAAAACATCAGAGAAGGAATAAATAAAAGTAAATTTAAATATTTTATTTTTCTTATTTTTAATTGATCCAAAAACAAGCTGTTCTCTTAAATTAATAATTGTGGCAATGTAGTGGGCGACTATGTCTAACGGGTAAGTAAAATGAAGAATGGCAATCTCGTAAGTGACAGGAGGGAGGAACTGGGACCTTCACTGTATTTGAAGTGCTGTAGTGCTTTTTAAATGTAGGCTTTAATTAGTTTTAATGGTGTATTGCAAACTCTAGGTCAACCATTTAATGTTTTATAAAAAGAAGTATAGTTGATATTTAAGAGAAGATAAAATGAAATTACATAAAATGTTTCTTAATACCAGAGAAGGCAAAAAAATTGGGAAAAGAAAATAACAAATACAGTGAATACAAAGCAGTTAAAATCACGGTAAATACATTTATATTATATGTTTTTAGTTAAAGTAGAATTGTTTAGAACTGATGCATACTGTTGCCTGTTTTAACCAACTTTTTCATTAACATCCAGTGCAGAGTTCCAAACAGGTCAGGAACACCTGACCTATTTTTAAGCATCTGCTCTGTTTGTGGGACATGGAGGAACAACATTGCCCTCAGCTTGGGGTTCCTTTGCCCATTTCTGGGCCTCTTTCTCCTTTGCCATCTCCTTTGTGAAACTGACTTAACTGGAACCCACAGAACATTAGACTGGAGGCAAATACTGGACCAACTTAGGGAAAGAGTTTTTCCTGCCAGAGAGAGAGCCTGTGCTGACTGTTCAGTCTCATTCTTCTGCCCCGTAGAGCCCTCAGGAAAGATGTCTCACTCAGAATTTTCTGAAAAGTTAGTGTACATGGCAACAATGATCAACCCTTGGGGAACTAATAATATGATTTATATCCTGGAATTCCATGACACCATCAACTCATGCAAATAACAAGCAAGTTCTGGCTTCCTGTCTCCCCTCCCCAGGAATAATCTAATTACCAGATGCACTTATCAAATGTTAGTTTTGCCAAAAAGTATACATCATAAAGCTTCATGACTTGGCTGTTGATTTAAGCATTCACTGGATGACTAGAGTCAATTTAATGTAATGTTAAGGGCTGTCACCAGCGCATGGCCTTCAGAAGATCTCCGTGCTTTTTCTTATTTCTTATCAAGCATATTCTTCGTGTGATAACTTCAGATGCCAATTGGGCATAAAACTATGCATGTGATTCACTCACGTATCAATTTGTTACTGAATTGAGTCCATTCTATATGCTCTATGCAGAATTAACATTCAAGTTAATCACAAAAATGTACTTTTTTTAGTATAGTCACAAACCACACAATGATGCTTCAAAGATGAATTGCATACCTCAGTGGTCCCATAAGATTATAATAGACTGAAAAATTCCTATGCCTATTCATGTCATATCTGTCATAGCATTGTAGTGCAATGCCTCACTCATGTGTTTGTGGTGATGCTAGTATAAAGAAACCTACTACACTCACTACCAGTCATAGAGTAGCAGATACAGTTATATATAGTACATAATACTTGATAGTGATAATAAATTACTATGCTACCAGTTTGTATATTTACTATATTTTGTCGTTATTTTAAAGTTTATTTCTTATACTTATTTTTTAAAAAGTTAAATGTAAAACAGCCTCAGACAGCTTTTCAGGAGGAATTCCACAAGAAGGCATTGTTATTGTCACAGGAGATGACAGCTCCATGCCTGCTAATGCCCTTGAAGACCTTCCAGTGGGACAAGATGTAGTGGTGGAAGACAGTGAAATTGATGATCCTGACCTTGTGTGGGTCTGGGTTAATGTGTGTGTCTGTATTTTCATTTTTAACAAAAAAGTTTAAAAAGTTAAAAAAAGAAAAATATAAAAAGCTTACAGAATAAGGATATAAAGAAAGAAAACATTTTTGTACAGCTACACAATCTGTTTGCAGTTTATGTTATGTTATTACAAGAGTCAAAAAGTTAAAAAGTATGTAAAGTAAAAAGTTACAGTAAATTAAGGTTTATTATTGAAACCTTATTTATTATTTATTATTGAAAAAATACAATTTTAAAGAGAAATGTAGTGTAACTTAGGTGTACAGTGTTGATAAAGTCTACAGTAGTGCACAGCCATGTCTTGGGCTTCTCATTCACTCACCACTCACTCACTGACTCACCCAGAGCAACTGCCAGTCCTGTAAACTCCATTCGGGTTAAGTGCCCAATATAGCTACACCACTGTTTATCTTTTATTCTGCATTTTACTGTACCTTTCATATGCTTAGATATAAAAACACCATTGTATTACAATTACCTCCCATATGTCGTACAGTAACGTGCTTGCTATACAGGTTTGTCGCGGAGGAGCAGTAGGCTAGACCAGATGGCCTAGGTGTGTAGCAGGCTATGCTATCTAGGTTTGTGTGAGTATACTCTATGATGCTCACACCACATCACAGAAATTGCCTAATGACACATTTCTCCGAATGTATTCCTGTCATTAAGCTATGTATGACTGTAATGAAAATCAGTCGCCGAGGACTACGACATGCCTGAGTGACCAAAGATGCATTCCGTTTTTCCTGGGGATTCCAACAATGTCAGGCAAAAAACAGTCTCTGCCTTTATTTTCTACACACAACAGATACTGATCAGTTCATTTTCCTTCAGAGGTTTGCCGAGTGTTTATCATTGTAAATTATCATCATAATTTACTGTAACTTCAAGCCTTTCGAAAGATATTTAAATATTTCCCATATTTTTGTGCATTCGGATGCTTTCATAAAATTACACTACCGTTTCTTAAACTGCTGTTCCGTGGGGGTTGAATGTTTGCCACATATTTTCTTGTTGGAACATTGAGAAGTGTATTAAAATAGGTTTAAAAGATTTTTAATATACTAATATACATAATAAGTTTCCAAAGAAGGGTGTTTTATTAAATACTTGGACAGTGTAATAGGACACTCACTCAAAGTCTTTGCATGATGAATTTAGTAGTAAACAGGCAGTTATTAATTTTTAAAATGTAATTTCATTTATTTACTCTTCTAGAACTTGTAATTCAAAAGGACATGTCACATGTCCTCTTTGGTGATATACTACAGTTGTATTGGTTCAAATCAAGAAAGAGATCACATGTTGTTTCCCATCATGACGTATGTGATACTAAGTTCTTTGTAGATGGAACTCAGCAGTTTGCTTCCTCTGTGTCTGCTGGGTGTTTCCTGAACGTCTGCAGTGCCTGCCTTGAATCTGTGGGTTTATTTGCTCGTTGAAAGGCATTGCGCTTTTTGATCTTTCGGAGTTAAATTTCAGTGACTTGTGAGCTCTCTTGGACCCCACTTTCTCCTGCCTGGGTGTGATGCATTTCTTTTGGAGCCTGCCCTAAGTGCTTTCACAGCCCTCGTATCCCTTTTCCTTGGATATCATAGGGATTCTCTCACATGTACCATACTTCCACTTGCACCTATTTCCAGCAGGCCAGACAGTGAGTCACGGGAGTGAGTGAACTCTCCGCAGGCATCCAGGTGATCCTGCAAACCTTTCAGTAACACCTGCCTGTGGGAGGAGTCCACGGGTCCCACGGACTAACAGCCCGACTTTTCATGATCTTCGGCTTCCTCTTCCACCTTCCAGTCTTATGAATCCTTAGGGAGTGAGATGTTCAAGGCAGCCTTTTTTCTTCGACAAATAGGTTGTCTTTCAGTTTGAGGAGTTAATAAGGTTCTCTTGCTTCTTGCCTTTTGCAGTCTTTTAAATCTTTGCAGTTTTTGAAATTCTCTTTGTAAACATTCCCAATCTCATCTCTCGTATCTTCTTTATCTGTGTTGTATTTCCTATTATTGATCGCCTATTTCTATTATACATTTTTAGTTGATGTTTCCAAAGGAAGCCATGATCATGTATTTAAACTCTGAACACGCAGAGAAAATTACCCTAGTAACCTTGTTTGTGTTATGTTTGCTTTTGTGCATAAGGCGATCACCAGTCATGGAGGGATTAAGCTTGAAGATAAGACTTCTAGCCTTAGGAAACACTGAATATTCTGGTTTATTAGAAGAGACGAAGAGATTCTTAAGACAGATAAAATACTTAGAGTAGGAATCCAGGAGGGAAAAGATTATTGACGAAGAAGTGGAAGTTGAAAGTATGACAAGAAATTGTTCAAAAGAAAAACGAAATTACATCCTTTAAGCTGTATGAGATTCAAGAGTTTGGATCTGTAGAGAGAACATTCAGAAATAAAGCAGTAACATCCACTTCTTGCTCCCAAATATTAAGGAGGCTTTTCAAGTGTGGATGGATTATGGAAACCTGTTATCCCAGCCTGAGGAGGAAGAGACACATCCATGGCAGTTGGTGGAGACTCCTTGTTGAGAAGAACAGAGACAGCCACAGCGAGCCACACATGGTGTGTAGGGAAGAAAGCATTTCTCATGGATTATGTTCCCAAGACAAGATGGCTAATGCTATCCCAAGTTACTGCTACCCACGTCTGCAGGTTCACCTGGAATGAATTACATTGCCTCGGGAGACAAGGGCTGTTTATCTAGTAGTCGCAGTCCTGACAAGGAAGCCAAAGGGCGCATAGCAGAAATTAATGAGCTTTGGAGTCAGAAAGAACTGGGTCCCAGTCCCAAGACTGCTGCTCATAAGTAGTATGATTTGGGACAAGTTACTTAGCCTTCCTAAATCTTAGGATTTTATTTCTAAAATGGGGATGATGTCTGCTTCTCCAGGAGATGTTAAGGTATCTAGAATAGAATCTTGCACATATAAGCCACTTACATAAATACATTTTTAAAAGCTCCAAATGTCTTTAATTCAGTTTGTTTAAAATTAAAACAAGAGGCCTATGAGTTATTCTTTAAGTAACAAACTTTAGAGACTAAGAAGCAACACACTCTAAAAAATCAAAGCCCTAGGTTGGTTACAGCCTTTGTTTAGATGGATAAAAGACAGCAGATATTTATATACTAATTATCTTAACATTTAAGTATATGTTTTGTCATTGTCCAGTTTCTGTGTAAATCTGTTTGCCAAAGATATTGTAAGGTTTGTTTTAATTATTCTAAGGACTATTGAATTGTGATTATAAATGCTTGTTTTGGGAAACTACATTTGTTAAAATGCATATGTGGAAAACAGTTCACTTCAAGTGACAACTACATAATAAGATACTAATTTCACCCATCAATATAGTTAAAATTAACCCTCTCACTATGTTTTGACTGATTTATTGTACAAATTAACTCAACCAGTATAAAAGGACGATGAGAGTCTCTTTGAATTATAAACATATCTAAAGGGATTTTCTTTTGAACAATTCACCTTACACATCAAAATAAATGTGGCTAAAACAGATGACTTTAAAATACAATACAGAAACTTAATTTTCCCCAACACATTTAAATATCTGTCCTAATCCACTCGAGTCTGCAACTTATTCCCTGTTCTTTGAAAGCTCATATTCCAAATAGTCCACAGTCTGGCCAAACCTTGAAAATTCTAAATAGCATATTTTGATAGAGGAAGACAGCCCTGCCTTTCCTCACTATGTACTTGCTTCCAAGGGGTTATAACCTACCTGGCAGACATGTTTGCTGGCTTAGGAGAGCCATTCTAACTCAGCTGGGTGTGGGAGGACAAGGGGGAGCCCTTATGCAGATCCCGTGCAGCCGCAGCCAGCCTCCTGCGCGTGAAAGTTTTCATTATCTATGGGTTTGCTGCTGTTTTGATAGGACTCTTCTATACTCTGTGTGTGTGTGTGTGTGTGTGTAGTCATATATATGAGAGGAGAGAGAGAATGATTAGCAAGCAAGGCAAAAGGGTAACAATTGGTAAATCTAGAGTATGTGGATATCCTTTGTACTACTACAATTTTTTGAACATTGAAAATTATTTCAAAATATAATGCTAAAATTAAAAAAGAAATACACCCCAGATTCCATGTCTGAGAATCCCCCCGATACTGCACGCTAACCAGAGTTCTGGTCGGCACAGGGAAGATGTGAGAGGGACAGTGTGGCCTGGCCTCCTGTGTCAGCTCTGACTTGCAGCTCTGACTGTGCATCAGTGTACCTACATGGTGTGTGCAGATGAGGAGCTGGAGACTCAGGAAGGGTAGAAGCTAGGAAGAGATGGCTTGATGAAGACATGCTATGTCTCTGGTTAAAAAAAAAAAAAAAAAAAAGTTGGGAGACATATCTAGATTTCCGGACCTTAAGTCTATGAGGACAATATATGACTAGAAAGGTCCAACAAAGACAAACGGGACTCTCCAATCCAACTTCAAACCCTAGTGAAGTTTTTCACCAAGAAAGAATTAGGTGGGAAAACGGACACACACACATACACACCCACGCAGTACATTTATACATAGAATCTGTATGTGTGTGTGTTTGTACATATGTGTTTGTGACAGGTGTGGCTGGACCATTTTTTCTCAACAAACTATCTTCTTGGCTCATAGTCCCAACATTTACTTTTCCTCCTAGCTTCTCTCACTGTCCCCAGGGCAAGGCTGACTAGGAAACTTCCCGGTGGAGTGAGCCATACTAGAAAGTCAGCAGAGGAAACAGAGAATGTTGTAACAGAAGAGAGGATCCAGAAACAATGGAGAAGACGGTGATTCGGTGTCCCTAACATGGGCCATTTCCTTGTGGTTTTCTGGTGTTGCTTAACTCCGTATCTTTTTGCAGCCCTTATGAAGAGAAGGCTCAGTGGGGTGGTCGAATACTGGTCTAAGTGCCTAGGGGGCTGACCTCGTACTACTGACTTAGTGAATCCTTGCCTTGGGTCCTTGTAATTTTGTCTCTCTAGGCTTCTTCCTGATCTTTCCCAGTTTTCTCATATTTCCTGAATAACATGTGACTCATAACTGGAGTTTTTGAGGAGCATTTCATAATAACTGTGCCTACATTGCTCACCTCTGTGAAATCAACTGGGGGCTTTGAACTATTGAATCATTTGTTTTTATGTTGGGCCACCTAAGAGGGTGTTGGCTATACTAATATGTAAGGCTTTCCTTTCCCGTGGGGTGCCTGGCTCCTAACTTCTTGTGATACTTCAGAGTATAGCCCCCTAAAATTTGTTTTGACCACCCAACTGCCAGCTAGAACCAAGACTTTGATATCCTGGGTGGCAAGATTTAATAAGTAGATTTTATTAATTCCTAGATAATAAAACTTAAAATAAATCTTAGATGCATTAAAAAATGTGTCATGTATTATTTTAGGCATGTGAGCTATGAAATAATGGCAATAATGATGTGTTTAAAACCATTAAATCATGTAGCTGGCTGAAAATGTTCCATAAAATAGAGTGAGAGCAATAACTGTAGGTCAGATTGAATTCTGAAAGATGACCACACAGGGACCAAGCAGGCTTTAGGACATGAACATGCTCTGAGGCAGAAATCATTTTAATGGAATTTCCTGAGGTTCACAGAAAATTTACGTAGTTCACAAAACAAAGATCGTATGAAGGTCCAGACATTCAACAATTGAAGCAGAGTTCAAACAGGACAGCATACTAAGACAGTCCTGCCGTAAGTCAGTCAGTGTTCCACAAGTTCTGTGTGTAAAGGAATCTGGTAGGCACTGAGGAATTCATAATTGACTTGTTCTAAGTTGCTTTAATGCATAGCATCCCATTCAGTCTTCACATGAAACCTAGCGATGTAGGCAGAGCTAATAGTTATCTCCCCAACTCAAAGATGAAGAAATTGAAACCTGGGCAGGACCTCTCAACTTTAATGCACATATGGAGCAACTGGAGCTTCCATTAAAATGCAGATTCTGTTATAGTAGGTCTAGAGTAAAGCTTGCAATTTTGCATTTCTAACAAGTTTCCAGGTGATACTGATGCTGCTATGTGTTGTAAGATCTCAGAGAATGTAAATGATTCCCATTGGCCTGGCCAAGAAAAATTGAAAAGTTTCAAAGCATAGTGGAGAAATAAATGGCTATTATGTGTTCAATAAGTAAGTATCCTGATGCTATTAGCTAATAATTTTAAAAAATTGGGGCACACTTCTGTAATAAATTTACCATGATGAATTATATTTTACTGATGTGATTAGCTTCCTTGAGTAGCCTGTAGGTTCCTTGAGGAGAAGTAAGAAGAGTGGTGGTAGTGGTAAGGGGGTGAGGTGGTAATAGTAATGACCAAGATGATCCTGAGAACGGCAACAATTTATTGAGCACTTACCTGTGTCAGGCATTGGATTAAGTCTTTTACATTACTACCCTTGATCTTTATAACAGCCCCATGGTGTACATTTATCCCTAATTTACAAAAGAAGTATTTAAGGGCTAGAGAAGATAAGTAACTTAGAGCTGATCTTAAAACAGGTCTGTCTCATTCAAGACAGGGGCCATAGCTTGCTGGTGTTCATTTTTTTGACAACTGGCACAGAACTGGAGAGAAGTGGCTTTTGTTTCTGTGAAATGGGAAGCTTGGCCCAAGAAGAGATTGTCCTTCCTACTAACTATCCCAACAGTAGAATGGGCTGCCCTGATGGAGTAGGCATCCTGCTTCCAGGGATTCTTGAACTGGGTGGGCTATTGGGCTACCCAGTGGTTTTAAATCTATGTTTTACAGAGTTGCTTCAGGGGTGACCCTTAACTGGGGTAAAGAATAGACCCGAAGGCAGGCTCTGGGGTCTCCTCTGCTTTTAGCAGAGTAGCACTTCTTTATTTTATTTACTTGTTAGAGCTGTGTTTGAATAAAGTTTTCTGATTCTATAAACATGTTCAAAGCCTTCAGACTAGGTGATCTCTAAGATCTTGTCTAAAATTAGCATTGCATGATTTGGCCAAGGTTTCATGGCAGAACTTGGACTAGAGTTGGGTCAACTGGCTCTTTCTTCTAACCCATGCTGTCCTGAAGTCCAGACCTAGTACTTTCTTCCTTAGACAGTGCATTGACACAGTCATTGCTCTGAGGCTCAGTAGTTTAGGGGAAAGAACTGTGAATAGGATGATCTTGGTACAGTCTAGCTTCTCCACTAATTAGCTGTGGAAACTTCAGCAATCACTTATTTATTCATCAAATACTTATTCTAACTCACTATGGACTAGGCACTGTTCTTTGCACTGGGAATATGATGGCGAATAAGACAGGGGCCCTGGCTCTCATCAAAATCACGTTTAAAGGAGATATATAGAAAATACAAAGTAAATACAGAAGATAATTCTACTTATATGTTGCACCACACACAAAATAAAACCAAGAAATGTGATAGTGATTGGTGGTTTTTGTGGGCCACTTGAGACAGGGAAATCATCTCCTCTTTACAGTTTGGCTGAGACCTAAAGGAAGACTGTCCATGTAGTGACCTGGGGGAGGGGATGAGGAAGATATTTGAGGGTGAGGTAGCAGCAAACACAAAGTCATGACATGGGAATGAATTTGATACTTTGAGGAACAGAATATTCCAGTGTAGTGGGAAAATTGTAGCTAGAAGGCAAGTTGCTCTAAGGAAGACTGGGGAGGTGGACCAGGACACACATACCGGCTTTACTTAGAGTAGCATCATTATGAGGATAAGATGAGACAGTTAAAGTAAGAACCCTGGAATGAGAATGTATCTTGGGCTGCTGCAGAGGCTCATAAATAGCCCTTTAGTTCTCCACTTTTCAACAGAAAAGAACATCTAAACAAAAACAAAAAATGAAACAAAGCAATCCAGTATCTCTTCCCAGTTGGATCCTCCTTTTGGTGTTACCTGACTCGTACTCAGTGCGAAGAAGCAAAAATGCTCAGAACTTCTGAGACCCTATCTTCAGAAGTCCTGCTTTGGGGTTCATGGGCACTCAACAGACATGTGAGGAGGAAAAGAAAAGTCTCACATGTGACTCCAAGGTGTCCCAGTTACCTCTCCCCCTTGGTTTTCACAGCTTTCCCAAGCAGTGAGAACATCTCCTAAGAAGGAAAGATTGGCTTCCAGGTGTTTCTGCAGTTTCCTCCTTCTGCCTTGTCTTGGCAAACAGTTCACTTTAGTAAAAAGAAAATTCTATCAGGGGATGTGGGCTCCAGTTAGAGATCCACCACTAATTAGTTGGGTGACCTTGGGAAGTCCTGGAATTTTAGAGCACAAAACACCTTAGGGAAATTACTCATTTTCCTACTTGATGTCCAGAAAAGGAAATGAGATTCTGAGAAGTCAACCTCAACCTAAGGTCATTTGTTGTGTGGAGCATCGGGTCTAGAACCTCAGGTCTCATTATTTCCAGTGCAGTGTCCTTTCTATTGCAAAGTACTCTCACTCCTCGCCTGGGTCTCAGATACCGCAACTGTAAAATGAAGCAACTGTGTTGGCTCAGGTGTCTCATCAGTGCATAGTTGTGCTTTATCCGGCCAGCACAGGGCTCTAAAGTCCTTCAGCGTGAGCCCTTGGGCATGTTGGGGCATCAACTCTCCTGTTTGATACAGACCCTATCACTCCCATGTAACCCATCTGTGTCGTTTGCCCAGCCTGTTCACATGAGCTTAGGACTCTGGACCAGAAGATCTCTTAGGTCTCTTCTAACCTTCAAAGTCTCTGATCCTGAATCTTCTCCTTTCAGATTTTTAGAGAGCAAACAGGATTCTTGATGGGAAAAGAGAACCTTTTGGACTAACTTTGTCCCCTTCTGGCAGAAACACCACCCCTCAAACCAGAGGGGAGTAAGAAATCACAAAAGTTTAGTCATCAATCCAGAGAGGCCAAAGTCTGACTAAAGACAGCCTCAGCTTATTAAATACAACTTGTAGAAAACCACCCAGCACGATCAAGAGGATAAACCCTTTCAGGGTTAAGAATAAAGGGCCTCTTGTAGTTAAAACAACACCCTTTCAGGGAGACCCCAGCATCACACACGCCAAAAGTATGTGAGGCTGGAACACCGTGTTTCTGGGATGGCAGTGTCCCAGTGGACTCAAGCTGAAGCTCAGTGCTGGGAGGAGTAATGTTGGCTGCAGATATTTGGTTGGCCTTGACTGAAACAATGACTATGCATGCTTCAGGGAATTTTAGTAAGAATGAGATCACCCTGGCTGTGCCGGGCTTTCTTCACGTAGCGTGTTATCAATAACGGAAGAGTTAGAAAAGGCAATGACTTTAAATATCCCGGGGAGCCTTCACCCTTCTCCACAAAGTGCAGGTCCTTCTCCAACCCTGCTACATCCCTGCTTGTGGAACACCAGCCTCAATCTAGGGGGATTTTGCCTCATGTTTTTCTGTGGTAGAAATGTGAATTGCTATGTAGTTTGCCTTATCAAAGAACCTGTAGGGCCTGAGTGAAAAAAACATCAATTCCATGATGCCTGTATTCCTCATCTGTTCATTCATTCATTTGTTTATTCTTTCAACCAGTATTTATTGAGTGGCTACTATGCACTGGACATTATTCAAGTGCTTGGAATACATGAATGAATACATTTTTAAATCTTGCCTTCATGGAGCTTATATTCTATCTATGTAATAGGTGGGTTATTCTGTGTAGCTACTAAAGAGGTTTAAAGTTTTATGATCATCTTCTTAGCTATTTGGCACCCTTTTCAATGGCATTTTAAAGAGATACTAAGGGTCTAATACGCTTTTCCTTCACTCATTTTTCTTCTTACATCCACAGTGACTGTGAGGAGCAAAAATATAATTTTTCACTTTCTGTGGCTCTTTTTCTTCCTGCCATCTTTCAACCACTGGAGAGCCTATGGCTTAATTATTACAACGTCAGTTCCCACCCTAGATTTCTGAATGCCAAAATGAGCTTTTTAAACCCCTGGTTTATATCTCAAGTTTCAAGACACTTCTTGGATGTCCATGTGAAAACTCAAGATGCGTAAAAATGAACTGGTCTCTCCACAACCAACTGTCTTTCCTAGTTCTAATATCAGTGTTGTCGACACCAGGGTTTTTTTTTCCTCTAGTTTTTTATGTTCCATTTGAAACCTTGTCTTGAGTCACTTGTTATGACTCTGATAGTCAGCTAATCTACTGACTTCTTTCATCTTGTTCCTTGTGTGTGTCCCTGTCTCTGTTCTCACTGTCTCCCTCAGATCCTTTCCAGCTCATTCTTGGATTAGTGCATCAGCCTCCCGGGGAAGCTCTCCTACCCCAGGATCCCCTGTTCCAATCTATCCTGCACGTGGACCCCAGGTGAATGTTCCTTTCATCCCACCCGTTGCTTTCATCCCACCACTGGCTGCACGTATCTAACATAAATCCCTTGCCAGATTTCTGAAGTGCTTCATAGTGTGACTTGCCTATACCAACCAATCCAGCAGCTCTTCCCCTTTTTCTCAACATGATCTCGCTGCTTTTAATATTAAGGTTGATCTCTTAACATCCCTCAAATGCATAACGCTCATTTAATTTGTGTTCACACTTTTCCTCCTCAATCTGGGCAACATAATCTTTTTCCTTTAGCCTAAATAGATCACACACCTCTTATTTGCAACAGAACTCTAGTGCTAACTCCTTCACAGAACTCCCTTCCTGTGAGCTTTGATAGAGCTTCAGTTGCATCATACTGTTCAGCAACCAATCCCTTTAGTCTTTAAGGATTTGATGTATTCATAATCTCGCCAAATGAATCCTAAGCTCCTTGGGCCAGGAACTATAGATTATACTATAATATATATACTATATTGTACTACACTATACCATATTCTACTATACTACATAAAACTGTACTCTACTATTTTGTACCTATGTTTTGGGTTTTTTGGCTCATTGTTGGTTGTATTTAGGTAAACTCTTCCCCCACTTCATATGCCACCATCATATATGATGTTGTTTCACTTCATCATTCCCTCACAACTCCGCTGTGTCAAAGATAAATAAAAAGAACTTTTTATTAAGGGGAAAAATATGTACAGTATATTACTAACCATGTTTATCCCATCTTTGAGAATCCATATTTATGTACGTAGATATATTACACATTTTTGGGTACAAGGTTTATTCTGGTGTTCATGACTACATCTTTTATATTTATTTGAAATTGTTAATTAAGAGCCTGGCTCTTTTTTTTTTTTCTTCTAGTAATCTGATCTCAAGGGAGAAACAATAATTTAAATAGACTATTAGAGAGGTTCTCTCATCTTCAATAAAGGTATTTTTCTGCAGAGAGCTAAGGTTTGACAGACATTTACCTTTTTTAAAAGTCATTTTATGCCTGTCAACATGGAAAATAATTTGCCCAGGAGAAATGAGAATGTGGTTGTTTATTCTTTAGCAATATATGCAACTTCAAATTCAACAAGCTAAAAATCTGTTTCTTTCGGAATATCAATTAACTGTGAAAAACCTGCATCTCAAGTGATTGTGTGCTGCACGTTTCTCTCTTAATTCATGCACACCATGGATTGTATAGCATTACCTCATATATGGTAATCATGTGTCAATGTGAGATACTGAAAAATATACCGTGAGTGTCCCACTAGATACCAGAGCCATCCAAGTCTAATTAACTTGTTTTATAAACTGTTTCTAGTTCTTGTCCCCAAATATACAAACGTCAGAAATCAGAAGTCAGTCTAAATATTCGAATACCTGTGGCTGGGTGCGGTGTAATCACGCTTGTAATCCCAGCACTTTGGGAGGCCAAAGTGGGTGGGTCGCTTGAGGCCAGGAATTCCAGAGCAGCCTGGCCAACATGGTGAAACCCTGTCTCTAATAAAAATACAAAAATCAGCCGGGTGTAGTGGTGGCGTGCCTGTAGTCCCAGCTACTTAGAAGACTGAGGCACTAGAATCACTTGAACCCGGTAGGTGGAGGTTCCAGTGAGCTGAGATCGTGCCACTGCACTCCAGCCTGGGCAACAGAGGAAGAGTCCCTCTAAAAAAAAAAAAAAATATTGAATATCTTACTGCAGTAAATAATAAAATTTTAACTTTAACTTGCTATTCTTTGGTTATCTGTACTTTTTAGTTTGAATTTATATACTTTGTGCTTTTTAACATTGCCTTGGAACAATTTAATAACTGTTACAAAAGGCATTCCTTTCCATATGGAACAGACTCATGAACTATGAATTATTGTATGTGGGTCAGTTACCATTTTAATTCATCATTGGCTTTCCTAGTGTCAAGACTCTGTCTTGCTTCACTGCAGAGCAAAAGCTATACTCCTTTCAATTCAGGAGGATCCATACATAAGACACAATCCTACAGAAGAGAATAAAGCTGATTATCTTTACCAATCCAATGGGCATATTGAAATTTCTAGCCATTTGGGATCTGCACTATGTTAGAGGAAGATCAGGCCAGAGCCTGGCAGGGCACAGAGGAGAAGTGTATGATGTGCCTCGGCCTCCATCATCTTTTCAGTGCAGGGTGGTTGTGTTCACAGAGTTCAGGCACAAGAGAATACAAATGGCTTATGCATGTCCTGTATTCATCTGGGCCAAGCCTGCTACACAGTTACTCAATCTCAGGGTCTAGAAAGCCCTCAGCCTTCTCAGAAGAAAGCAAAGGAAAGGACAACTAGGAAGAGTTCAACAGCTTGGGTTGTAATTTCTGCACTTTTATGACAAAGTCTTGTAATGTTTACTCATTTTTTCCAATTTTTTCCGGAAAAGGTTATACCTCTGCCTCCCAGGGTTTTGTAAGTAATGCTGACACATTTTTGTAGCAGCTGCCATTGAACAATATTTACTTTTCTTCTAGTTTTCATAATGAAGTTAGAATTCATAGAAAAGGGACATATGAAATATTTTGTCTGTGGTTTTGAGACCATATTGAGGCAGCAGCAATAAAGGAAATGGGTGGAGAATTTTCATTAACTCTATTACACTTGAGTTTTCCCAAACTGGGCACATTATCTTGCTAGAAAGTAACCCTGAGCTCCCCAAACGCCAAATTCCTTTCTTTTTGCTCTCTCCAACCTTACCTCCTTTTTTTTTTAACTAATCTGAAATGTGAATTATTTTGCCTAGCAAAGAACACAGAATAACCATAGAACAGTGCTTTGCAAAGAATAGGTAGTAAATAAATTGCTTCAAAATGAAAGAAAGTCACTTGTAATTTTAATTGGCATGCTTAGGAAGGATGAATTTCAATAAATCATTTTTCTTCTGCCCTTTAAAATAATGTTTACTTATTTCTAATGCATAATCTTTGTCATAAATTATATATAATATAATGAGAAAATAAAAACCACCGATAATCTTTTCACAATGATAACATTTTGATGTATTTTTTGTATTTTTCTTTTAATATACATTTCCTATATATGATTTGTTTCCTGTTTCTTTTTTACTTACCATTGTATCATGCACTTTTCCCCAAATCATTAATATTTTTCCAAGACATGATATTTCAATAGGAATGTCATATAACTATATCACCGTGTATTCAACTGTTGCCTTTCTGTTAGTCAAAAAGATTATTTCTAATATTTCAATATAATAAATAATACTGCTGTGAATATCTGTATATAAAAATCTTGTTGGTAGCTCTGATTGTTTTCTTAGTTTGGTTTCTGGAGTTAAAATGAAAAGTAAAGGTATGTTGGCATTTTAAGACATTTTTATTGTGGACAACTTAAAGCATAAAGAAAAGTGACAAAATAGCAAAGTGAAACCCATGCACCCATCACTCAGCTTCAACAGCGATCAACTTGGGCAAATTCACTTATCCTCCACCACCACCCACATCCCTCCGCCTGGGTTATTCTGAAGCAGATACCAGGAGTCTGGCCATTCCATGCTAGAACTCATCCTTGACTTCTTTCCCTGGTCCCACACATCCAATCCATCAGCATGTTCCACTGTTTTTGTTTTTATCTCCAAGAATACCCTGACTGTGTCCTGTCCTCTATCTCCATCAATGTTACTCTAGTGCAGGCACCATCGTCTCTCACCTGGACCACTCCAAGAGCCTCCTAATTGCTTTTCCTGCTTCTCTTGCCCACATCTTTTGAGATAAAGATGTAAGATTTCTAATAGTGATTTTAAGACAATTTCCCATAACAATTTGTAACAAATTCATCTTGCCTAATTCTTAAATTTATCTGTTGAGCTTATTTTTTTTTCAAAAGAATTACAAAAAAATGTCCAATCTATTTCTTTCTTTCTTTCTTTCTTTTTTTTTCTTGAGACAGAGTCTCGTTCTGTCGCCAGGCTGGAGTGCAGTGGCACAATCTCAGCTCACTGCAACCCCCGCCTCCCAGGTTCAGGCAATTCTCCTACCTCAGCCTCCTGGCTAGCTGGGACTACCGGCATGCGCCACCATGCCCAGATAATTTTTTTTTTATTTTTAGTAGCGACGGGGTTTCACCATGTTAACCAGGATGGTCTCAATCTCCTGACCTCGTGATCCTCCCACTTTGGCCTCCCACAGTGCTGGGATTACAGGCGTGAGCCACCGCACCCGGCTCATCCAATCTATTTCAAAGAGGTTATTCTTGGTGCAACGTCAGCAAATAATTTCTCTGTGTGTGTGTGTGTGTGTGTGTGTGTGTGTGTGTGTGTGTATATATATATTCGTGTGTGTGTGTGTGTGTGTGTCTTCCTCCTTTCTCTCTCCCTTTCTCTAGAGATATAGAGGTGAAGAGAGAGCAAGAGAAAGAGAAAGAGAGAGGAATACATGTAGGCATATATCTATATATCTATCTAGATCTAGATCTATACCATGAGCACAGTTGGATGGTTGAGGGATAGTTTTGTCTGGAGAGAGGAAGTTAAATTAAGTGACTCATGAGGATTCCTTCCAGGTATTGAATTTTTGGAGTCTATGAGACCTCTTGATATAATATAAATTTCCAGGTAAAAATTAAACAAGAAGAAGCTTATTGCTTTTGAAGACATGATAAAGAAATAATATTAGATTAAGGCCAAGAAGAGTTTGATTAAGTGAATGATGATAATGTTTGCCTAATTGCTGAATAAAACATGTAGATTTATGTCTTGTCTCTCCTGTGGTTATTGAAGCCACTGTTGTCATGGAAAATGTTGGGGGACTAGGATGTGATAATTTATAAATAATAGACATTTGGAAATTTGACTGTGCTGGGCCCTCAGAAGACTCAGTTTCCATCACTTCAATATTTAGAGTTCAGACTCATATCAGGCAGCTCTGATCTTCCTTTCTCACTTATGTGGCAACCAGCTCTATATAGACTCCTTCCAACCTCCTATAGGTGCAGGGTTACAGACTGTCTCAAGGCCATCCACATTAGGGTGGTGTCATGGCTACTTCAAGAGCTTTTCACATGCTGCACAGAGACTTCTCATGAAATCCCACTCTAAGCCTGTGTTTGCACAGCTTGGACGAATCAATGAATTCATGCTTTCTGGGGCAACACTTTAATAAACAAATGTTCCTTCCTTTCTGTTTCTGGATAAACAGTTCTGAGAAGTATTTCTCAGGGATATTAGCGCACTTGCTAACCCATTTTATATTGGTACATCCTCTCTCCCTGCACTGTGCTCCCCACCCTTCTGTGGTAGGCAGCTCCAAAATGATCCCCAGTGTCTGGGCTCATGACACTCATGCCCTTGAATAATTCCCTGCCTTCGAGTGTGGGCTGGACCTAGTAACTTCTTCTAAAAACAGAATACCATTCAGAAACACTGATGGAATGTCACTTCTGAGAATAGGTTATAAAAGCACTGGCTTTCATCTTGCTCTCTCTCTCTCTGTCTCTCTGGAAGCCCTTGTTCTCATGAAAGCAATCTGCCATTTTGTGAGTATCCCTGAGAAGAGGCCCATATGGCAAGGCACTGACGCCATCAACAGGCAGCGAGGATATGAACACTGCCAACATCCACATGAGTGAGGTGGGGAGCAGTGCCCCAGTCCAGCCTTGAGATGACTGCGGTCCCAGCAGATACATGATTGCAGCCTTGTGACAGACCCCAAGTGAGAGGCATTCAGCTAAGTGGCTCTTGGATTCCTGACCCACAGAAACTGTGAGATAATGACATGCATGTTGTTTTAAGTGGCTAAGTTTTGGAATGGAATGTGGCATTTATCATGCAGTAATAGATAACTAACACCTCATCCTATACCCTACCTCATCCCTACCCTTCACACCTGCCCTCTGGGATCACATTCCCCAGGAAAGTGCTCACAGGTAGGTTTTTTTTGTTTTAGGGCATGTTTCTGAGAAACTTTGACCAAGACATATTTTCTTCATGTTCTCTGGCAGTTATTTGTTGATAACTCATTCTCTATGTCAGATGTAAGCCTCTTTTTAAATATTTATTTGGCCTAGAAGACAGCAATTTTTTTATTTGCTCATTCCCCACTTTTCTCAGCTCAGGATAACTTTCCTCAGGGGTGCTTTTGGCTGATGCTTCAGTACCAGTTTTCCTCATTTCTCCCTTAGGGACCCTTACAAGTTTTGTGCATGCATCTGCATTTCCTACCCTCCCTGACTGTTATCTTCTCTCTCTTCACGTCCTCCTTTTGTATCATGAAATAGGTTATCATGTTGATTTTTCGCATTTTCGATTCAGTTTTCAACTAAGTTATTTTCACTCCAGCTCCAGATGATAGTAACTTCTAGAGTTGATAAAGATACCTTTTCTGAAAAATCTTCAGCTACTTCTTATTAAGTTTTATATTGCCCTTTGTTTTGGTTAAAAATCAATTTTTGAGATATAGGCGATTAAGGTAATAACCTAGAATACTGGGGAACTCAGGTGAGGAGCAAAGTAACTCAGAACCTGGGGTGCGGCAATGACCTGGGGACAATATGGAGAGAGTGGAGGGGGAGCCGCAGACTTGCTTTGATGACAAGCGCAGCTACACTAGGATCAGCCTACATGTTTCCCTTCAGATAACACCATGAGAAGTGCAAGCTGGACAAGATCATCTTATGTGTTTTCCTGAGACCGTAGGTTGCCTTTCCGAGATGGCCTGTCACCTTCAAAGCTATTCTTGACATTTATTTGAGTTAGGTTTCATTTATGTCAGAATATTTAGAGTGAGACCATACTACCATGATTGATTTCAAGTTTCACCCTCCCCTAGGAATGACCTTGGAAATAAGCAAGTGATGTCTTCATTTCATATGTGGGAAAAACTGGTTCACAAAGAAGTAATTTATCCAAGATGGGAAACTGTGGCGGGGCAGAACACTTTTATAATCTTCTAATATTTGTATAAATTATTTAACAATTATGCTGTTTTAAAATCACATTTTTATGAAAGTTTTTAAAGTTTAAGTGTGGACTGACATTCAGTTAAGTCCTCAACATTTATCTTCCATATGTCCAGTCTTCCATATCCACAGACTTTGGCGCCTTCCCTCTTTCTCCAGCTCTCCCTACGTGTGATGTTTCAACCAAGGATCCCTTGTCAAAATCTGACCTCAGCAAAGGAACCGAATCTACGCCCTCATACAAGAAAAGCATTTATGAATGCTTACTGTATTACTTCCCTTTAAAAATTATTACAAATAAGTGAATCTCTATTTGTAGAATCTGGGGACTCCAAAAGCTGAGAAAAGGATTGGAGGACCGAGGTGATGAGCAGGGAAAGAAGTTTTGAAAAACTTTCTTTTCTTGGGCCTTGTTGCTCACCATGTGATAACATCCTCTTATTTTTTGTGTTGTGGGAAAGTGCCCTGCAGTGCTAGCAAGGTGCACCCAGGGAGAGGACAACACAAATAATTATCCTGCTTACTCAGGCTTATGTTTTTACACATGAAACATAGTTTCTTTTACATGTTTATTTACTTATTGGTTCTCAGAAGACTGACAGAGCTGGGTGATGTGAAAGGGACGTTATGTTCTGATATCCTTCAGATAGAGAAATCTTAAAGTGCGGTTAATTTCTTGTCCATATTCAGCTGCTGGATTGCATACATCTCCATCACTAGCAACCTGTACAGAATGGCCAAGGAATGGAGTATGTGGCATTGGGAACAGAGATTGTCTTTGGAGATTTCTGCAATATTCCCTGCAACTTCAGGACCTTCTTGCTCTTGAAAGTTGCAGTTTCATATTGGCTGCGGTACCAGTCCTGTATGATATGCTACTTATCAATAAAATGAATTGGTTTCTCCGGGGTGTGGTTATCTCATTATGTTTTTAATTTGCATTTCCCTGATAACTAATAATGTTGAACATCTTTCCATATGCCATCTATGTATCTTTTTATGCAAAACTTAAATATTTTGTACATTTTTCTAAAATTGGTTTTTCTTACTGAGTTCTAAGAGTTCTTTGTGTATTCTGATGTAAGTCCTATGTCAGATATATATATTATAGTCAATTCTTTTTTTTTTTTTTTTTTGAGGCAGAGTCTCTCACGCTGTTGCTCAGGCACTAATGTGATCATAGCTAGTGAGCTTCAAACTCCTGGGCTCAAGCAATTCTCCTGCCTCACCCTCCCGAGCAGTTGAGACTACAGGTGCATGTGGCCACACCTGGCTAATTGTTTATTTTTTTGTAGAGATGAGGTCTCACTATGTTGCCCAGGTTGATCTTGAACTCCTAGCCTCAAACGATCCCCCTGCCTCAGCCTCCCAGGTTTCCTTACACACACACACAAACTCTAAAACAATAACAACAACAAACCTGTTATCTGCCATCAAAGAATGGGGAAAAGAGTGGCCTAACAACAAAACACAATTGTTTTGGCAAATTCAAAATCTGCCAAACTCTGTTCAAACGCCAATGGAAAAATTGCAACCTCCTCCTCTAGCCCACAAAGACAGACTTGAGTGCTCTGATTCCCCAGCTGAGTGGTATCAGCAGGGCTGAGGTGGAAACTGATCATTCCTCCTCTACCTAATGAAAGGGAAGGGTGCTCTGAGTCTCTTGGAAGTGAGGGATGTTTGGACTCTCCTGCCAGGGTACCATCTGCAGGGTCCTGTGCTGAAATGGGCCTCCATGCTCACTCAGAAGCAACAAGAATTAACAAGGCAGTGTGAGGCAACTGTAGTCACCATTAGGTTGAAAGGAGAGCTAGACAAATCCACAATTATAGTTGGAGACTTTAATACCCTACTTTCAGTAATTGATAGAATTAGAAGACAGAACATTGTTTTGGCTATTCTAGTTCCTTTATATTTTCCCTATAAAATTTGAATCAGTTTTTTTAATGTCTGCATAAATGTATACTGGGATTTTAATTGAGATTATGTTTATAGGCTCCTTTAGGAAGAATTTATTTCTTAACAACATTGAGCCTTTTGATCTATAAACTATTACATCTTTCCACTTATTTAGATCTTCTTTAATTTCTTTTAGGAATATTTTATAATTCTTATGTGAGTCTTGCATATATTTTATTAAATTTATTTCTAAGTATTTCAAATTTAAAGTGACATTTTTTAGAATGAATATGCCTTTGTTTGGCCTTGATTTTGGAGGATATTTTTGCTGGTAGAGAATTTGGGGCCGACAATTTTTGTTTGTTTGTTTCCACACTCTAAAGATATTATTCCACTGTTCCCTTACTTCTGCTGTTTCTGATCAGAAGTCAATATTAATTTGCATAATTGTTCCCCTGTATGTAATGTGTCATTTCTTTGGCTCCTTTCAATATTTTCTCCTTATCTGTGTGTTTTTTAGCAGCCTAAACATAGTCTTTTTTATATTGTTTCTTCCCCAGTTTGCTGAGCATCCTCAATCTGTAAATATAGCAACATTTTTGGTCATAGTTATTCAAAAACTATGCTTTCTGCTGTCTGTCTCTTTCTCTTCTTCTCTAACTTCAGATGCTTGTATGATAGATCTTTTGATATGGTCTCAGAAGTCCTTGAAGCTCTGTTAATTTTTTTAAGTCTTTTGTCCTTTTTCTTTGTGTTCTTCATATTGGATAATTTCTGTTGATTGGTATTCAAGCTCCCTGACTCTTTTCAATATGATCTCACTTCTAATGTTTAACTCATCCAATATATTTTTAATTTCAGATTTCTCATTAGTTCTTTCTTACTTTCTGTTTCACTGCTATTCCTCTGCCCTTTCATTCCTTATGAGCATATTTTCCTTTGCTTCATTCAGCACAATTATTTTTATTTTTACTTTTCAACTTTTATTTTAGATTCAGAAGGTACACATGCAGGTTTGTTACCTGGGTATATGGCATGATGCCGAGGTTTGGGGTACGAATGATCCCATTACCCAGGTGCTGAGTGTGGTACCTAACAGTTAGTTTTTTACCCCTTCCCACATCTCTCCCTCCCCTCTCTAGTAGTCCCCAGTTTCTATTGTTGCCATCTTTATTTCCATGAGTACCCAATGTTTAGCTCCCACTTATAAGTGAGAATATGTGGTGTTTGGCTATGTAGTGTTCTATGGTGTATATGTACCACATTTTGTTTAATTGATAAGAATTATGATACCTGCCTTAAAACTTCTTTTCTGATAATTCCAATATGTGGGTCATCTTGGAATTTCTATCTCTTGATTGTCTTTTCTCCTGAAAATTGCTCACATTTTATTGTTTCTTTGTATTTTGAATGCTAGGAGTTGTATCTTGGACATTATGAATGTTTAATAGCGAAGACTCTAGATTTTGTTGTACTTCTTCAAATAGAGTTGTGATTTGGTTTTGTTTTGTTTAATGGGCAACTAACTTTGTTGTATTCGAAGTTACGAATACAATAGAGTATGAACTCTGTCTCTTGGACAGTAGCTCAAACTGCAGTTCTGTTCTTATAGCCTTTACTGGGTTGGATACAGTCTGTCCATCTATGAATATTCACAGGCCAAGCAGACATTTGAAAAGCATGCACACACAAAATTTGTTGTTTTCCCTCTTTGATTCTCTCCTTTTTGCGATTCTCCCCTTACTTTCCATCAACTGGGTTGCCCTGAACTCTGTACTCTCTTTCTCCAGTCCAGAAAGACTATGGATTTTCTCTCAAAATTTTGGTCACCCTGTACCGTGCTGGTTGCAGCCTGTCTTCAGACCAAAAGTCATAAGAAATAGAAAATTCACCCTGTGCCATTTCCTTCCTCTGGGTATCAACTCCTCTCCAGAATCAGCCTGCCTTTATTCACACTCTAGACCTTTAGATAATTATGTTGTTGTAGTTATTGTTCATTTTGTTTTTGTATTTTTTTTAGCTTATTGTTATTTGTAGAAGGGTTCATCTAGCAGGAACCTATTTAGTCAGACTAAAAGTGAGATAACAAATGGTATTGTTTTTAAAATGTTCTTTAAAAAATGTATTTCACTTTTTTTTGCTAATATATAGAATGGTACTGGATTTTTGTATAATGACCTTGTGTCCTATGTCATTGCTGAATTTACTTTCTAGTTCTAGTCACCTTTTTTTGGTCTATTGTTAGTGTACTCTATATAAATAGCTGTTTTGTCTGTGGCAGTTTGACTTCTCCCTCTCCAATATATATACCTTTCATTTCTTTTTCTTGCTACGACATTTAGTGCAGTGTTAAATTCAGTGGCAGTATCAGAGATTCTTCCCTTCTTCCTGACTGAAGGTGAAAACATTTGGTCTTTCACCATTGAAAGTGATGTTAGTGTCGTTTCTCCATAGATGTTCTTTATCAGGATGTTCCCTTTTATTCCAAGGTTGCTGAACGTTTGTTATTACAATCTGATGTTTAATTTTCTCAAATGCTTTCTCCATATTTTGTTTTTCTCTTTTTACCCATTAGTATGGTGAATTACATTGATTTTTGAATGTTAAAAAAAAATCCCTTTGATTCCTAGGATAAACTCTACTTGTTCATAATGCATTTTCCCTTCTGTATATTGCTGATTCTGATTTGCTAAAATTTTTTTGAAGATTATTGCCCCATAATTCTGAGGGTTATTGATCTGTCTTTTCTTTTCCTGTAATGCCCTTGATTGGTTTTTTCAGAATAATGGTAGGCTAATAAAATGATTGGGAAGTGTTTGCTCCGTTTCTATTTTCTGGTTAAGTTTTTGTAGGAATGTTCCTATATCCTCCATAAATGCTTGATAAACTATATCAGTGAAGCTATTCATACCCAGTATTTTCCTTGTGGAGATATTTTAAATTATGAATTTAATATCTTTAAAGGCATCTTCAGTCCTGTTTCTATTCTTTTGCATCAGTTTGGTAATTTATGTCTTTCAAGACGTTTTTGTATTTCATTTAATTTTCCAAATTCATTGACACAAAGTTGTTCTTAATATTTCCTTGACCTTGTAATGTCTGTGGGACTTTTAACAATGTCTTCTCTTTTATTTTGAAATGGGTCATTTGTCTCCTCTCCTTTCATCTTGAAGAGTGTTGAACTTATATCATCCATAACAGACTTTTAGGAATGTTGGAAATACTGGGCCACACCCTAGAAGAGGGCATCACCTTGAGCTAGTAGTTTTCTGAGGCCAACAGCAAAGCTCAAAGAGGGATACAGCTGTGAGCTGTTAGCAGTTAACATTCCCAGCAACTGGGGGCTGTGTGCGTCGGCACAGAAGAGGAGAGCTTGGCAGAGAACAGCACTATCCACTTTGTAAGGGAAAACACATTTTGAATGTGAGATAAAGTTTGAGCAAAAGCAGGGTATTAAAGAGAAAGAGATTTGCGGTGACAATATGGAATTGGGCTTGGTGAGGGCCCAGGGGCAGAGAAATAAATGTGGAAAGGGCCCCAACCAGTGCTGAGCAACCTGGGTTCCCTGGGTCTGTAGGGGCCTAGGAGAACAGTTATGTGCATCCTAGAAACAAGGACAAGTCAGCCCAGCTAACGGTATCAACCTTATGTATTTATGTTGATTATCTCATGCTGATGGGCACTCAGACTAATGAAAGTGGATATTTATTTTTGCTCAATAAATATGAAATATACTTCTTGGTTCCTGATCAAGAAAGTAATTCAAATGTATTCTCAAATCCTAAGTCAAGAGCTGAATATTTATCTCTGGAAATGTAAATTTATTATTGTGTGTTTTAGATAGGTTTTAAACAAAAAAATTCTCTCTTGGAAACAAAACCATCTTGCAAAGCTTTCTTTAATTGATAATCATTTGAGTGTCTACATGCACTAATAATATTTATTATTCACAAATTATCCAGACATGAATGTATTACATGAATGTAGTTTCTTTATCACCTCCCAAAATTCTGACTATCACTCCAAATGGAGACATGTAGGTCTTTTTTGCTCCGCATGTTTGCCAGGAGCAGAGTCTGTTTCTGATATTTAGAGGGTGTCCCTCCTTTCCTCTTTAATTACACAAGATTCCTACCCTTCTTGCCATGAGATTCTGTTTCCAAGAATATATCTGAAACTCAAAGAACAAATGCTGGCTATCAAGAGGATTATCCTTTCCAGGTCAATTTGCAGGTTTATTAGGAATCAAAAGTCTAAACTATAGGAAAATGCAGTTTTAATTAGCTGGTAAATTTAATTTCTTACAGATGCTCACAAGTCTGAATCCCATCTCTTCAAAACTGCTGCATCTCCTTACTGACTGGCAAAAATTGCTCCAAAACCTCTGCCTTCTGGCTACTTCACCTTGGCTGGGCTGCCTTTAGAACTGCCACATGTAACAAACACCAAGCTCATCATCTTCTCTCTTCCCCATTCTCATCTTTCTCCTCCTCAATTCCTTAGTTCTGTTCATTCTCTGGCCAACCAATTTCAAGTCTCAGTGTTATCTTTGGCTTGCCTCTCTCCTTTGCTTTTCATATTCAATCATTCATTCAGCTGTAATGATTCTATCATGAAATGACTCTATAATTTTCTATTCATTTTCATGTGTACTGACACATCTTTGGAGCACGTGCTCATCACCAAGACCCAGCTGCTGCCTTAGCCTCCTGATCTCCTTTCTTAAATAATTTCTGTTTTTCAGTTCTTCTTGCGTGGTGACAAAAAATTAATTTTCTAAATTATGTCATTCCCATGCTTTACATTCTATAATAATGTGCATTTCTTCACAATCCTCAATCTTCTGGTCCCAATCCACTTTCTAATCTTCTCTTTCTCTTTTTCTTCTTTATACAGTCCACCCAGTTTTGTCCATTCTTCTAAGCAGGTTGCATACTTTCCTATATTTGGTCTTTCCTTGTACAAGAGTTTCTCCTCCAATATGACAGGAGGGCTCTCCTGTTCACCTGTAAAGGATTTTTTCCCAAGTTTTCAACCCTCAGTTTATCTCCTCTTTTCTCCATGAAAACTTTTCTGGTCACTGTTGCATAGAGGTCTCTTCCTCTCCTCTGAACATCTAGAACTCCCATTCTCTGTCGGGTTAGTACTTATTGCCTTGCATTGTTAGTTTCCTTTTTTTTTTTTCTTTTTTGATGTACAGAGTTAAAAATATACTAGACATTAACTGTGATCCTGTGTTCCCTTTCAACTGAAAGCAAATCCCAGGCTGAGCAAGTGGGAGAAGCTGAGAGAAGGGGAAATAACTCTACCTAATAAGGGGCTGGTGGGCCTGCAGGGTAGACTGAAGAATCTTAGGACAGAGGCCAGGGGCAGAGAGGAGAACCATGGCGAGCACAGGTGTAGGGGTGGCTTTGAAAGATTTGGAGATGGGAAAATTAAGGTCTGAGGGAGACATGGGGTTTCCATAGTAAAGAGAGAAAATTGTGCTATGCATGGTGTGGCACAATCTTCCCTTCACATCTCATGAGAGTCCTTCAGTAATGACTTAATGTTACATTTTACTGAAGATCATGTCAGATGTTTTCTCGTTAAGTCAGATTCTGTTTCTTTGTGATATGACACTGTATGGAGATGGGCTTTCGGGTGAGAACAAGAAGGGCTAACTCCACACACACACACACACACACACACACACACACACACACACACTCTTTACACTTCTCGGTATTCCATGTGATGCCAAGCTGTACCACGAGTAGAAGGAGTTTGCCTGCTACCTTGGATGTTTGTCCTTGGATGTTTGTCCTTGGTGTCTTAGACCTCTGTACCCCTCTTCACCCAATTCCCATAGACCTGTCACAGTCTCCAGTGGTTCTCCCAATGAGATTCATGTATTCCAGTGACTATGCAAGGAGATCAGTTAGGGTTTGGGAAGAAAATAAAATGAAAAAACATATATGCACAGGCACCTGTACACACACAAAATTATCCTTTAAAATTTGTTTTTTTGGGGGTATGTTTTACAATGTGAATGCAAAGTTGAATTGCCATATAATAAATACTGCTTTGCAATTACAGCACTAGGATTGTAAATATTCTTTGAAAGGATCTAATTCATGGATTTCCATACCTTGTTATATTTCAGAGAACTGGACACTTTAAAAATACAGATTCCTAGACTCCACGTCAGACCTACTGAATCAGCATTGGGTGAATGTTAGGGGCAGGAATCTGAAGTTTAACAAGCTCCTTGGTTTATCCTGAAACAGCCCACCTGTGGCTCTGCCTTTCACTGAAATCTAACTCCCTCATTTTCCTAAAGAGGAAAAGGAGGACCCTAGAAGTAAAGTGACTTTCTGAGGCCACAGCAGATGGGCAGCAAAGCCCAGACAGGACCATAGTCTTCTGTCTTCTAATTCCATGCTTGTTCCATCCCTGTTTATGTGGTTGATTTTCAAACTCTGGGCAGAGTTTTCCAGCATTTCCCAGACTCTTCCTTCTCCTATTCTATCACTCTGGACACTTCCCCAAGTTTTTTTTTTAATCTGTGGAAAGATATCCAGTATGATGTCATTAATATTGTTGCTAGCAGAATCATGCAGAAATTGAGAAATTTCAAGCTGTAGCACAAATGGCTTGAGTTCCAGATGGAACTCAAAGGGAACAAATTTTAAGACTACTAAATCATACCAATTGTGATTGAAAAATACAAAAAGCGTTCAAGCTTTTGAGGATGAGAGAAGCACAAATGAAGGACCTTTGATAAAACCTTTTGCAAGCATAGATGAGTGAGAACATGGTGGTCCTAACAATTAAAATAGAGAATTTAGGGGAAGAAACAAGTTTAGGGAGTTTGCTGACATATTAGTTATCTCTTTCTGTGTAACAAATAACTTCAACATTTAGTGGCTTCAAACACTACACATTTGTTATCTCATTGTTTCTGTGTCACAAATGAGGCACTGCTTAGCTAGATGCCTCGGGCTGAACGTTTCTCATGGCTGAATCAAGGTGTCGGCTGGGGTTGCAGTCTCATCTGAAGATTCCCAAGCTTGCTTGTGTGATTATTATTAATAGCAGAGTTCAGTTCATCAAGGGTGGTGTGGACCATGGGCGTTAGTCCGTCACTGGCTGTGTCAGTTCCTCGCACAGGGCCTCCCTGCAGGGCAGCTCACAACGTGACAGCTGGCTTCCATCAGCGTGGGCAGGCAGGAGGGCAAGAAAGGGCAAGCAAGACAGGCTCCTTAGTCTTTGTGTAACTTCATATTGGAGGTGACATCCCATGGCCTCTGCCATACTCTATCTGCTAGAAGAGAATCACTAGGTCCAGGCCATGCTCAAGGGGAGGGGATTACCCTGGGCATGAGTACCCAGAAGGGGGATCTTTGGAGGCCTTCATCGTGGCTGCTACCACAGTTGAGTCTGAACGCCTGTGGGAGGACTAGGTGGAGGCATCCAGCAGGAACTTGGACATCTGAATTTGAAGCTCTAGGGAAATGTCTGGGCTGGAGATTCAGATTTGGGAGTTATTAGTATGTCATGAGCAAGGGGTGAAATCATGGGAATAGATCAAGTCAGCCAGGAAAAACATTTTTTTAGGTATCCAGTAATTACTAGTATGCACTAATTACTAACTTTTTAGAGAAAATTCAGATCTAGAGTGAAAACAAAAACAGATATAGGAAAACAGAAAAGTCACTAACCAAAGCTACTTGTTACTCATAACTTAATCAAGACTTTCAGATTCGCCATGAATATTTGGGTTAGGGCAGGTGGCATTTTCTGGTATCATTAGAATACTAAGATCCTGAAGAAAAAGTGCATTCTTTAAAAAAATTATTTAAATAGGTGACCAAATGAAACGTGGAAAATCTCTGGATGGAGAAAAATAAAGTCTAGTTTGCCTTCCATCAGGTTTAAACCAGAGATCAGATGGATCTTAGTGTTTTCAACAAGTTTTGGGTTATGGATATTATTAACATTCATATAATATGATTAATCGTAGTCATTTAAAGACTGACTCCTACAGGCTCACAATACCCCTCCTCTTCGTAAACACATAGCCCAGGGTGTGTTACAGAAACCTTGGAGAGCTAGAAGTATGTCACCATGAAGGATGGTGAAACACCCTGCATGTCCCCTTTGGCCCATAATCTTCCCTCCCTCTGTGCCTTGGACTCATGCTCATCACTTCCGCCTGGAATGTTCTCCCCATGTAGCCAAATCCTACCCTCCCTTCAAGGCGATCCTCAAATCCCATTTCTTCCATTAAGTCTTCTGACTGGACCACCCCACCCCACCCCACCCCACCTCTCTCCTCTGTGGATCCCTGTCTTGGTGCCAGCCACTGTGGAGAGTCATGCCCAAGCCAGGTTCTGTGCTGGCCTTTTTCTTTAACTCCAGAAGTTGGTAAACTACGGCTGCACAGAGCAAATCTGCCCCCACCCCCTGTTTCTATATGGCCTGCAGGCTATGAATAGTTATTACACTTTTAAATTGTTGAAAATGATCAAACGAAGAAGATTTCATTACACACGAAAATTATATGAAATTGAAGTTTCAGTGTCCATAGACAAATTTTTATTTTTGTCAGTAAAATGCGTGTGGAAATTTGTTTTCTTTTGCCTTACGGTTCATGAAGTTTAAAGTATTTGTTAGCTGTCTGTCACTTTATAGAAATTTGCTGACCTCTGCTATAAGCACTCGTTTTCTCCCTCCTGAGAGAGAGCAGGCTGCAGGACGGACACAGTTTAGTGGCTTCTGTAGCGTCTCCCATAGTCTGCAACACAAGGCTGGTGTTTGGTAACACTTGTTGAATGGAGCTAAGAGAGAATGTTTTTAATTTGTGATGGATAAAATGTTACGTCCTTTCCTGCTGTCCAGGCCTCCGCTTTATTCGCCTCTGCTGCTGGGCTGGTATCTGTTATGTCTGGTAGAAAAAATGACAGGGAATACCAGGGTGGGTCACAGAACTCATGGAAAACACAAGTGAAATGAAGTCTGGGAACCAGAGCTTTTGTTTTGGGTGGAGAGCAACTGTTTGCTTTGGGGGATTGAGGTAATGAAAGTTATTTCAATAACATAATTCAACAGTTGTACATGCTTTCTGCCAGAAAGATGGCTAGGCAGACCTCACCCAGGGACCCCATCCACAAAATGCAAAGGTTAAACACTCAAATGCTGAACAAATTCTCCTCCCTGTTGAGCAGAAGATAAAACTATACATCCACCAGAGTTACAACTATGTAAAATGCACCATATGGACAAAGACGAGAGGCAAAATGAGAAAACTAAAAGAGGGTGGTTGGGATTATGAAAAATTACTTAAAAAAATCGTTTCGTTAAGTAGTTAAAACATTTCTAATAAATAAATTTTCTGAAGAATCATGAAAATGAAAACATTTCTCATTTTTTTCTAGCATGTATAAATTTTTACCTTTTTTTTAAACTCTCACCTTTTGCCCTCACAACACTAGAATTTTATATTGAAGTGGGAATTGCTCAGGATTCTTAGTGTAACACACAAGCACAAACACATGCAAATTTTCCCTAAAACAAAGGTTTATTTATGTCATTTTAAACTGTTCTTTCTTAAGCCTGCATTATATTTTTGTAACTACAAAATTCGAAAATGGGAAGAACATTACCAACTTAGCACCGTACCTGCACTAAGCAAAGGCTCAGTTCATGGTAGTTGTTGCTGTAATGACCTCCTGCTATGCTCTACCCCTTGGGATTCTTAGGGGGCAGGAATGGCATCCCTATACCAGGGAAGCCTCAGCTTCCAGCACAGTGTTTGGTTTTTAATCAAAATTGGCTACACAAATAAATGAACTAAACAATCAAAAAAAAAAAGGAAATGGCACATACATAGATGTACAATCTATGCTAGCAATAAGGCAACTGAATTCCACCTTCAGCTCTTTAAAACTAAGACTCATTCATTCATATCCTCTCCCGAGTGGGAGTGATGGGACAACTGAGGCACAATGAGGCAATATCACACACCAGGGCTCTGTCAGTTGCTGGAAAAGTTGAGGCCTTTCTTTAACCCAGAGAATGATGAGGAAGAATGGCATGAGGTTTTAAGGTTGCCGTCACATCACCATCTAGAAAAGAAGTTCATTCAGCAAGTATTTATGGAGCATCCATTTTGTACAAGAAATTGTCCTATGTTATGAGGGAACCAGAAGCTGAAGCAGAGAGGCAGAGACTTGTCTATGGCAGCTCTCTTGATTTCTTCATTTGCTGGAGTGATCTTGGTGATCCTGGAATCTTGCATGGATCTTGTAGCATGGAATAAATGAGGCTCTCAAGTAAGATGCAATGTAGATTCAGGTAGCAATGAAACTCAAGGGATGAAGTCTTAGCTTCCAAGAAGACACAAGAGAAGTGTTGTGGATACTGGAAGTGACTCCCATTTGCATCAACCCTAGATCTTGACTGAGATTTTGTGGCCACAGATGAGGTAGCAGTGATGACATGAAAAGTTTCCTTGATTTGTCAAAGGCTTGGTTTTAATTACAGCTCTGCCTCTCCTCTTGATTTTATGAATTTGAGCAAGTTTCTTAACTCTTCTGAATGTGAGTTTATTCATCTCTAAAATCGAGAAAAATTATTTTCCATTATAAGGTTTCAATTATTTATCTATTCCTACATAATAGACCACCCTAATAAATAAGTAGCTTAAAGCAATGATCTATTTATTCTATGGGTTAACTGGGCAGTTGTGCTGGTCTGCTGGGCTCACATATGTGACTACATTTAGTTGGTGGCTCAGGAAGAGTCTTGATGTAGCTGAGAGAGTTGGGGCTGTCTCTCTTCACATTCATCCTGGACTTCTTGAAGGCCTATCCATCTCAGGGCAACATCTAATAGGGTAAAAGAGGAAGCTGCAAGATTTTTTAAGGCCTAGCTTTGGAAGTCATGCAATGTTCCTTCTATGATATTCTACTGGTAAAAGAAAAATACAAAGCCAACTCAGATTCAAAGAATTGAGAAATAGACTCTACTTCTTGATGGAAGAAGATAAGAAATATTGTGGCTATGTTTTTCAATCTACCAAAAGTTGTGGTAAAGATTAAACGTGATTATGTATGTGAACGTATGATTTTTCTCTCTCTCTATATATATGTAAGTAGGTGTGGTTTCTGGTAGCTGTGATATATGCATTATATTTTTATAACTACAAAATTCTACAATACTCACTAAGAGTCAGAAGCCAATTTTTGAAGATGTAGTTGGTTGTATCATGAGTGATCTATTTGCCACCATCAATGGCAGGAACTGGGGCTACATGAAAGTCTAATTAGCTTTTTGTGAAGTCATTATTTAGTTTGCAAAGGAAGACCAAGAAACTGATTTTAGAGTATGCTTCTTCCAAGTAAAGCTTGAAAATGCTTTATTTCAGTAAGCTCTAAACATCTTGAAAGTTCTTGAGATGGTGTAATAAACATCTAGATTTATTTATTTATTTATTTATTTATTTTTTGCCCCTGACAAGCATTAATGCCCTTCAATTTTTGGTGCATGACCAAAATAGTGTTTTGCCCATCTTTTATAGATGAACCCCTTTCCTGTGGCATGCAATCTTGTTCTGCTACCCATCAAGATACTCCATCATCCTTTGGCCAGGATTGTGCCCAAGTTCCCTAAATAGCTACGTCAAAAGGACTCTGCCTTTTGAATTTGAACTCTAAGAGGGGTGGCAAAGAGATCAAAATGATTGGAATTGATTTATTCACATGACATCAGCCTGAAGAGGTTCTCTGCTTACCATTATCCCAGAACTGTACGACTCCCCATTTTATCACAAAGTCAAGTTCAGTGAGCCATCTCATAACCTGATAATACTTAAAAGGTCATTTTTTTTTTTTTTGCTTAAATTTTCCATAACTAGTTTTCTTGCTTGTAGACAAAGAACTTTTGCTGACACAGACATTTATACAGGAGGTATAAATGATGAGAGTGACTTAAAGCTAAAAATGCCACAAGATTTCAATTGATCAAACAATAAACAAAGTATTTGTGTTTTGTCATAGTTTTCAGGACACTAGCAAGTTTCCTTGAATAAGGAATGTCACCTTGTCTTTAATATCATACAGCTAGGAGGAGTAAGTACAATGGCTATAGACAAAACATATATTTAGGTTGGTGCAAAAGTAATTGTGGTTTCACTAGTACTTTTAAATGGCAAAAACTGCAGTTACTTTTGTGCCAACCTAATAGTTCACGATAGCAACAGAAGAAATATCTCTAATGGTCAGTCCTGACATGGCACTTGGCATATAGTAGGCATACTATAATCATGTATTAAAATTAATTAACTATTCAGTGAATGACTCAGTTAATAAGTGCAATGATGTTAGAACAAGAGAGATGGGCATGAGCTAAAACACCTATGAACAAGAAGGAATTTGAGCAGGGTTTCTTAGGGTGAATAGAATTCTTTGAAATAAGGAGATGGAAACAAGGAATTGTAGCCCATGGACTTAATTTGCAAACAGCGCAAAACAACCTATTATGTTAAAAAAAAAAAAAAAAAAAAAAGTCTGGGATAGGTTTAAGGAGAATTGGGTCCTCAGTCATCTGGCATCAAGAAAATCTTATTGCAAAGACACCGATTTTTATTATTCGTTACTGAATTTTGACATAAGTGGCATGCTACTCTAATATTGGTTGATTGCCTAGATAGTGGGAATATTTCTTGTATATTTAAAAATGCATTTACTTTGAAGTAATCAAGTTCCCCCTGCCTCCCCTTCCCCTGCAGATCTTCCACCATTGTGGTCAGAACATGAGACTTATTGCTCAAAGAGGGGAGTATATGGCTTGGAGCTGCCATCCAATATGAAGAAAGAATCTTTCCTTTATTGGAGAAAGAGGCCAGTGAATAAAGAGGAGGTTGCGGGGAAAGCAAAGGCCAGATAAAAGCGTTTAATCCAAATCCCTCCCTTTGAGGTGAAACCCTGGAAGGTAGTTTGAGTTAGAAGTAATAGAAATGTCCAGAAATGTTGGAAGAGGGGACTCGCAGGGCACTGGATTTGGCCTTTACTTCCTGGGCAGAAGCCTTAGAAAAGGCTTGTGTTGGGATGCTGCTGTCCAACATGTCACTGAGTGTAAGATTCTGAGAGAGAGAGGGCCCAGCATGTCTTGCATGCTGCTGGAGTACAAGGAAAGCACGCAGTTTCCAGATTCCCCTGTAGGTGCAGAGCAGCCCAGAAAACTGGTGGGCAGGACAGGGCCTTTCTGGATGTCCAACAGCCCTGCTTTCTCCTGATCCATAGTCCCTCTGCTCAGATCCTTTTCCCAGTGTGAATTCCCTCCTTACATCTTCCTACCCAGGGAGCTTTAAAAAATATCCATGTGAAGGATCCCCTACAGACTACTCAAATCAGAAACTCTGGGTGTTGGGGCCTGCTGTCAGAAATTTTTTTTTTTTTTTTTTTTTTTGAGGTGGAGTTTCGCTCTGTTGTGCCCAGGCTGTTGTGTCCAGGCTGTAGTGCAGTGGCACAATCTCCATTCACTGCAACCTCTACCTCTCGGGTTCAAGCGATTCTAGTACCTCAGCCTCCTGAGTAGCAAGATTTACAGGCATGCACCACCACACCCGGCTAATTTTTGTATTTTTAGTAGAGACGGGGTTTCATGATGTTGGTCGGGCTGCTCTTGAACTACTGGCCTAAAGTGATCCACATGTCTTGGCCTCCCAGGCATGAGCCACCACGCCCGTCCTGGTGTCAGAATTTTTTTTTTTTTAAGCCTCTCATTATTTTACTGCATAGCCAGGGTTGAGAACTGCTATCCTAAGTAGAGTCTAGTTATGTTTTAGACTTAAGTTAAATATCACTTCCTCAGGGATCCCTTTCCTGATCAGCCCTAGCCTAGGTCAAGTCCCCTTGTTATATATCCTCCAAGCAAGCGCCCAGTACTTATCCTGTCTGGCGCTCAACAATCGGACCATTATTTGTTTCAAGTCTGCCTTTCCTTGTCGACTACCTGCTGTGTGAGGGGAGACACATTTTTGCCTTGTTCACTAAATTGTTGAAGTAGCCGGGTTCAAATTGTTGAACCTGCTTTGTTAAAAATTGTTTAAGTGTAGTTCAACAATGCACTAAGTGGTACACAGTTCGTGCTCAGTAAAAACATCTTGAATGAATGATCTCCTTTACTCAGCCAGGAGTGTGTGACCAAGGCTGTCATTCATGAATCTGCTAAGAGACCTTTTGCAGGTGAGACTTAAAGTAGATCACATACATACTTAGAGGATTACGGCTTTAGATCAGCTCATAGTTCCCACAGTTTTACTGTTTCATCTTCATGTATCATAGCAGTTCAGCATGTACATCATCACCATTATAACCCTGTGTGGTGGACACTACAAGTCCCATCTTATAATTGGAAAGAAGTTGAATAACTTGCCCAGGTCTCTCTGCCCTACTCTCTGGGCCCCTTTACAAACGATTACAAATAAGGAAAATCCCTTTCAACAGGATACATTCCCAGGGTACCTCTTTGTGCTGAGCTTTTATCTTTGGCTCGACAGCGGGCTGGTGGCCGCTTGCAGGGGATTTTCTGGGGGTCTCCAGTTACAGCAGCCAGGACCCAGTGTGCGACTTCCGGCCTTCCTAAACTGTTAGAGGGTGCAGGCATCATCGGGCATTATCCATATAAGGATGCCACAAATACTATACCTTTCAAAGCCACTGAATTCACTGTGCCATGCATACCCTGGGGAGAGGCAGCTGTGTGTGTGGGAGGGCGACGGGACGGGGAGGGTGTAAGTAGAGTCCTCCAGATGAACCCCAATCTTAATCTGGGCTGGGCAAGAGGACCATCCCTTCACCGCTCCCATCCTAAATCCTAGGTTCCAACATTTACAGGCCCCTGGGTTGGACACCGACTGAGAGCATCCTGGATTCAGGCCTGGATGGCTTGAACTGAGCCTCAGAAGAGCCGCGTCTGCAGTGGGCTCTCGACAACCTGGGGCAAGTGGGGGCGGCAGAGCCCTCTCCTCGGTCGGCACAGCAGCCCCTGCCGCGGTCCCGGCCTGCGACGCGCCCAGTCTTAGCCTCCCCGGCCTCCGGCGTCTGCTGAGTGTCCGGCGGGAGAGGCGCAGGGAGCGCGCTACCGGGAGGCGCAGGCAGCGGGGACGGGTCTCCTCTCGGGCCAGGGCCTCCGGGACAGCCGTCTCCAGCGCGCATTCTTGGCGCAGGTGGAACCACTTTCTGCTGCGGCAGGGCTTCCCCGATCACGGGAGAGGCTAATCTCGGATCTAGACCTCTCAGCCGAGGAGCGGGCTAAAACCGCTACTCCACCTCTTCCCATTTCTCTACTCCCCACCTCAAGACAAAAAGTCCCAGGCCGGGCAGGACCTGATCACCTCTGCCTCCTCCCACTGCGCTAATCCTGCGAGCGAGAGGCCCCGCGCCGAGGCGGAGGCTGGCAAAGGGGAGTGGAAAGGGAGGATGGATGGGGCCGGGGGGTGGGGTGGTGATGAGGGGGATGAAGGAGGGGGTGTCATTTTCTTTTTCTTTCTTTTTTTTAAAAAAGTATTTCTCTCGCGAGAAACCGCTGCGCGGACGATACTTGAAGAGGTGGGGAAAGGAGGGGGCCGCGGGAGCCGCGGCAGAGACAGTGGGTGCCACAAGCGGACAGGCGGCCACAGCTGGGACAGCTGCGAGCAGAGCGGAGCAGTGGCTGTAGCGGCCACGACTGGGAGCAGCCGCCGCCGCCTCCTCGGGAGTCGGAGCCGCCGCTTCTCCAGTGGGTGCAGCCTGGGTCTCGACGGGGGTCGGGCGGCCACCGGGGCTGGAGCTGCGGCCACGGAGGCTTTTGCGTTTGCGCCGCGCCGCGCCGAGGGCAGGGACAGGGACTGGGGTGAGGGGCTGTCCCGGAACGTCCACAGCTGGCGCTGGCCCTCCCCTGCCTGACAGCTTCCTGGCCCGGGGCTCTTGGTGCCGGGCTCCGCGTCAGATGTTCGGGGGGCGGTGGCAGCGCCCGGAGTCGGCGGGGACGGCGCGGCGGGCTTCCAGCCTGGCGGAGAGGGCAGGCTGAGGAGTGGGGCGTTTAGAGCGCGCATCGCGCGCAATTCGTGCCACTAAAAAAATAAACCCAGAGAGCTCGCCCGGGGCTTAGGACCTCTGGGGACATGGGTACTTTGCGCTGCGCTCTTTTGGCGGGGCCCGGGAGGCCAAGGGATTGGCCGGGGCTGCTGCCGCCGGGGGCCTGGGCTTTCCAGCCAGCTGTGGACCAAACGGTCTTCCCTTACCCAAATTAACTGCGCCACGCGCAGGCGGCGCACGGGTTGGGCTCGGGAATGGGGACCGCGAGGCTTCAGCATCCCGATGCCCTGAAAGTCTCCCCGCCTCGGGGATTTGTCTCTGTGTTGCAGCTGGCAGGGGCCGCCTGAAGTGGGAGCAGCGCCTGGAGAAGGCGGGAGGAGCCCGGCCCGGGGGACGGGCGGCGGGAGAGCGGGACCCCGGCGGCGCGGTGCGCTTCAGGGCGCAGCGGCGGCCGCAGACCGAGCCCCGGGCGCGGCAGGAGGCGGCGGGAGCCGGCGGCGGCTCGGCATCATGCGTCGAGGGGGCCTGCTGGAGATCCTCCTGGGATTTACCGTGCTTTTAGCGTCCTACACGAGTCATGGGGCGGACACCAATTTGGAGGCTGGGAACGTGAAGGAAACCAGAGCCAGTCGGGCCAAGAGAAGAGGCGGTGGAGGACACGACGCGCTTAAAGGGTAAAGGAACCGGTCCCCTCCTTTAGTGTGGGTCTCCCAAGTTTCAAGATCCAGAAGGATGATTCTCCCTGTGGAAGACTCCTTGGCAAGACCTCCTGGGGGCACCTTAGAGGTGCTCGGGTTGTTTAGTCCCCACCCCGTTCGTGCTTAAACTACCTTGCCCCTACTCCCAAAGATTTCTGCCCCAAAGGAGAGGACATGATTGAAAGGAATCTTGGGCCATTGTTGAGGCAGATTTTGGGAGGCGAGAAGGGTTCCTTGAGGAAGAAGGGGAGGAGTTGCGGGTGGGATAAGAGGAGAAGCCCATTCCTTTCCCTGCAATACCAATTCTGGTTGTGTCTAGAGGAAAGTACTTCCCTTGGGGTCATCTTGGTAGATGCTGTATTTGAAAGGGGGCAAGGAAAGGAAGGGATTCCCATGAGAGTCAGAGGATAAATCACAGAGTAGTCGACTCTTCCGTAAATTATGCTTATTACGATTAAGGATTGGATTTTCTGGGCAGTGCTTCCTTTAGATGTCTACACTGGAAGCAGAACAGGGAAAGTGGTTCTGAGAACTGGTTTTTTTGGGTTGTGTGGGGCTCTCCGTTTCACTGCAGCAGTAAGGCTGCTGTGGCCGGCCTTAAGGAGGTATTTTTAACTAGTGGTGTTTGTATTATGTACATTCAGTTGACCATTTCACTGGCTTCCCATGCCGCTATTATAGATGTTTCGGCCGGAAAGATTTAAATTAGGCGGGTTGACTAAGGGTTGTCACTTTCTTGTATTGAAGGACAGTGGGAATACATTTCCTTTAAGAGAAATTTGTCTGCAATTGTTTAAGTTAAAGCCTCCATGGAAGCAGCAGGATGGACTGTCAATGACCCCTTTTATCTTCTTGGAGGAGCCTGTTAAGTAAACTCTGACAGTATATATAGGGAGATTTTGTATTAAATTCTTACCATCCTGACTGATGCTCTTTTCCTGAGTGGTTCTGTAGCTTTATTATGTGGCTCTGGGCCACCAAGTGATGGTGTCCACTTGGATATGTGGCTGATCATTTCACTTACTCTTTTTTTGTTATGGGTTGTTACAGCCATGTATGTGTGGTAAAATTTGTGTTTGTGTGGATATGAGATATGAGAAGATATGAGAAGAAAAAGTGCAGTAAACTCACCAGACCAGTTTTTGACTCCTAGTCTGGAGAAGGGACACGATGATTGTAAGAGCCAAGCAGTTAGGCTGTGATAAAATAGCACAGAACATAGTTACGATTAATTCGGTTCCATCTTGGCCTTTCTGGAAAATAAACCCAGAATTCCGATAATGTTGGAAGGAAGTTTGCTTATCATGGTAAGCCTGACCCTGATCAGACAGCAGACGTTTATTGTCCTGTGTGCAAGGCACATGGCAAGTTCAATAAGTAGACTGAGGCTCTGATTTTCATGTTCTCAAGAGGGCCTCATTTAGTCCAGTATTTTTCCTTCGAAAATACATTTCTCCTACATAATATTATCTTAATATCTATTCTGATAGAATTACTCCTGTATATAAAGGAAGTGGAGGTTTAATTCTGTGGCTGAAGATCTTCAGGGAGGTGTGGGGCCTGGTCAGACATTTGTCTCATTTCTCTGGGCTGTCACCAACTAGTGTGTTCCCTTGGGAGGCACAGACTGAATGTGAAAAAAGAAACTAAGCTTTACCTTGTTGCTTAACAGGATGCCACACTTTTACTCACACTAGTGCTTTCTCTGTCTGGTTTTACATTTGTTTGTGATTATAGAGAGATACCTCTCTGTGCTCCTCACAGTGTTTGATCATTAACATAGACCTTATCCTATTGCAAACTATTTATAAAGCCTTCCTAAAAACAGGGTATTAATAGAATTGTAATTATGTGTGTTCCTAATTCTCATGTTAACTATAAGATTTTATAATAAGTTATACACACACACACACACACACGGTGGGGGTGAAAGTAATAATTTAAAAATATATACAATTAAAAGTATTTCCCTGCCATCTTTCAGAGACCATTTTCTTGGGTATTTTTCTATAAATCTTATAGGCATATGTATACATGTACAGATAAACACATAAATATATATGTATACATACACATGTGTGTGTGTATCCTTTTTAATACATGGAATATACTGTACATGCAATATTCTGAACTTTACTTTTTATGTATCTTTAATTCATCCATCTGTTAACTCATATGGATCTACTACGTGCATTTTCTTTCTTTCTTTTTTTTTTTTTTTTGAGACACAGTCTTGCTCTGTTGCCCAGGCTGGAGTGTAATGGTGCAATCTTGGCTTACTGCCTCCACCTTCTGGGCTCAAGTGATTCTCCTGCCTCAGCCTCCAGAGTAGCTGGGATTATAGGTGCATGCCACCAAGCCTGGCTAATTTTTTGCATTTTTAGTAGAGATGGGGTTTTGCCATGTTGGCCAGGATGGTCTCAAACTCTTGGCCTCAAGTGATACACCCACCTCTGCCTCTCAAAGTGCTGGGATTACAGGCGTGAGCCACCGCACCCAACCCCATTTTCTTGTTGTATAGAACCTCATTATGTGGCTGAAACAGTTCCCTAGTGATGGCTCTTTAGATTACATTGAGTCTTTTGCTATTACCAACTTTCTTCTGCATACCTGTGTTTACATACACATGTTTATATGTGGTATAAATTAGTAAAAATAGAATTGCTGGATCAAAGGCTTTCCCATAGATTTTAAGCAAACCCCATTTCTCATGTAAAATTTGAATAACATTTTAAATTTATTCCCTCTGCTTATTGCCATTACAGTCTCATATGAATAAATCCTTTAATGGTGCCCTGCTGTATAAATCATCAGAAAAAGCAGTTATGTACTACATTTTTCCAGTTATTACTTAAAATTTCTGTTTTTGTCTGTTAAAATATTACCAGCTTCAAAACTCACCTCTTTGACTATAGTGAAACCTGTTTACCATTCTGATTGGAAATGCACAGTTTATGAAGTGAAAGTGATTTGTAACCCCCGAGTCTGCCTCATGCCCAGTTGGTGGCAGCAACTTTCAGCACCTCACTAATCTTTCCTCTAGTTAAAAGGTGCTTTAAACTCATCAGTATCTGCTGTGCACTGGTTCCGTCTCTCCAGCAATCTGATGTGGCAGGTGACTACAAAATCCACCTTGCTATTCTTCTTAAAACACATATATATGTTCCTTTCTTGCCAGCTCCCTCTCTTCCTGGATTAGAAACCGGCCTCATTTTCTGCTCACTGAATGTGTAGTCCCAGCTTATCTTCCTCTCTTCCCACCCTGTTGCAGGTGTTCCTTTTTTTTTTTTCTTCTCTCCCCACTGGGCAGCAAAAGTTGTTCCACCGTGGAAATTTAGGCATCCTCGGGTTTCTTCCCAGCTTCTGATGTGTTTTCTTAGAGTAAATTGCCAATTTCTGTTTTTACAGGAAATCCTTTTTAAAAAGGAATCAGTGTGGTCCCCATCCACTCTGCAAAAATTGCATTTTTTTCTGTTTTCAAATGAGAATTGTTCAAGTTTCAAAACTGTGTGAAATGATACGTGTGTAGTAGTTTTCTTTTGCTTGGGCACTGCTTGATATGTGAAATGGGTTTATGAAAAATAATACAATCCTAATGTTATTTGTTTGAATTTCAATTCATAGGAATTTTTCTCAGCTAAATTCTAAAGTGTGATTAGGCAAAAAGTGTGGGAGACAGTCCAAAAAAAAAAAAAAAACCCAACTGTACTTGAATAGCAGTAGTTATGCACCATTTATTTATGACTGTCTTATCGCTTTAGCTCCCAAGTAAGGAAATATTACTGTTTCCTGTCAAAGGGAAAAGTTCTTCACAGTGAGATCTCCTTTCCCAAACCTTGGAGAAGATGGATTGAGAATTCTGCCCTTGTCCTGTGGTTTATAGGTACACGAGACCAGTTGTATTTGGCACAATTTGTCAACGTGTGCGTGATTCCTTTTGGTCTTTGTTTATTGGTTTATTTTTTTCCAGAGGTCTTCTTGCCAGAAAAATACACATGGAGCAGTTCATACCCAGGGTATATTATGTGATGGCAAACTCCAAGGGATTAATTATGTAGAAGTCTGTTATTAAAATAAAGAACTGTAATAAGGAATACAGAAAAAGTTTGGTAGACTTTATAAAGTCCATTTTACTTTGTAAAGGGGACCTGAAGACTTCACCTGAAGTCAGATGGGCTAATAATTAAGTATGGGAAAAGATTCCTTCAGAGGTATAGTTTCCATTTATTGAAAAGATTAAACTAAAATATTGGGACACAATTTTTTTAAAAACAGGATTTAGTATTCTTAAATAGAAGATTTCAGCAATTCCACACATGAAACAAGAAGGTAGAGACAAAGTATTTATTTACGGGACTCATTTTGTAACATTGAAGACATAGAGGTTGTTTATAAAAATGTGTAAGTTGGTAATACAAATTAATTAAAACATACATCAGCCTATGGTGAAATGAGATGAGAGCTGATGGAAATGGAGTACAGACTTCCCTTCAGCTTTATTTGGAATTTTAAAGAATATTAAAATGTTCCTTTATTGTCTTGTGGAGCACATACTTTAAAAGTTATAGTATTATACTGATGACTCTAATCAAGCAAAATACTAAAAAATTATTACAGTATTCATGTACTAGTTTGTTGGTTTTCTTCCAATAAGCCAAACAATCAGCCTAACCACTTTGGGAGTTTTAGCTTTATTTTCAATGTGAAAATAAGATTTTTAAAATGTTTTCTTGAAAGAGAAATACATTCTTTTAACAATTTCTTTGTTTTTAAACGCGAACCCAGCAAATGGGCCTGCTTAAGCAACTTAGAATTTTTTCCCATGAGATTCTTTGAAGAAACCGACATCAATAATATATCAGGCCTGAGTTCTGTGGCCTAACTCAGGCGCATGACAGTTTAGTGTCTTGTGATGTTCAAGTCGATTTTCTCGTTAGACTGTTAAACCATCAAAGTCAAGAATCCTATTATAAGCATTTTACCACTAACGTATCATTAAGTGGGGTTTCAAAAAGTTCATTAATTCAAGAAGGCTTGGTTGAATGGCAGCTAGAGTTTAGTTCTGTGGAAGGCCAGAGACATATACCCCATGATCCTGGGAGTACTTCAGGAACCATAAATGCACAGAAGGGTAGCATCCTTGGAAAGGGGGTCTGGTATTAAGTCTAAGCAAATACATAGTAACAATTGCAGCCATGGTAGGTAACATTTAGATAACTTCTATATGCTAAGCACTGTTCTTACTGTTTTGCATATGATAATTTGTTGAATCCTCACAGCCACTCTACAAGCTGGGTGCTTTCATAAGCTTCCCTTCACAGACATGAGAGCCAAGGTATGCAGAGGTTAAGTTCGAAAGACAAAACTGAATGTTAACTTTTCTTTCTCCATTAATTTTAGTTATGGTTTTGGTTTTTCATTCCACCAGACAAAAATGCAGGCCCAAGATATTGGTAAAATTCCACTTAAAATTCCTAATATTCTTTCATGCTAGTTCACAAATCCTAAGTATGGTTAATCACATAGTATTATTTAGTCCAACAAGAAACTTTCTGCAAAGGCATTAATAAAACAGAAAGAATCATAGGATGTTAGAGCCAGCGGGACTTTGTATAGCATGTGTATTATATTTTAATATTAGACCTTGACTTGTATGACGGTGGTAGGTAACCATTGCAGGCAGCCTACTGGGTGTTATCTGGGCTTCTGAGCTGGAGGCATTGCTCTTTATGTTGTTCAGAACCCTCTTGCTGTCATGTCCCCCGAGAGAAATTTCTCTCTGAATAGGGTTGCAAGAATATTTCTCTTTCCAGTGGAAATTAGTATGTGTCTTAAATCGTGACCAGTCATATGAGTTATTTAGTTGTTTCTTTTTCATTTTTTACCTTGGTTGCCTGTAAGCTCAGCCCAATTTTTTACATTAAATTGCAGCCATAATGGTAAAAAAAAAAAAAAAAAAAAAGAAAAGAAAAAAGCTCTGAGGTATCACTTACGATTGTACTTTGCAAATACTAATTCCCTTAAAACATAAGTCCTTTATGAGGAAGATTAAGCTTATTTATTCATTTAACAGATGAAGAAGCAAGGGATGCAGAGTTTCAGTAATTACTCCAGGGACATAAACTAGTAAGTGGTAGAGTTGGGAAATCTAGCTTCATAGCTGGAGCTCTTAATCTTAATATTTTACTGCTTTTCAGTTACAATGAATCTTGTAGATGGTACATTTTTTTTTCCATGCCCTTTATACCTTCATTTCCCAAGAATCTTCTCCCACCATTGCTATGTGGAAAGACTCAACATTTATTGAAGGCAGATGCTGTTACAAGCCAAGGGAAGCATCATTGTGGGAATGGGATTGATCAGAAGTGACTTTACAGTGAAAGTCTATTAGGGCTGGGCATGGTAACTTATTCCTGTAGTCCCAGTGCTTGGGAGACTGAGACAGGAGGATTGCTTGAGCCCAGGGGGTTGAGGCTGCAGTGAGCTATGATCATGCCACTGCATTCTAGCCTGGGCCACAGAGCAAGATCCTGTCTAACAAAAAAAAAAAATTATCAGTGGTCAACAAGCTCACTTTTTTGGAAAACAGAGTTTTATTGAAACAAATCCATGCCTGTTTATTTACTTATTATGTATGGCTGCTTTCTCCCTACAGCAGTAGAGTAGAGTAGTTGTGACAGAGACAGTATGGCCCACAGAACTGAAACATTTGCTCTTTGGTCCTTTACAGAAAAAGTTTTAACAACTTCTGATCTACGTGATAAAAAGTGGCTCTGTACTAGGAGTGAGAACTTGCTGAAGGCAGAGATCTTGCTTGTTTTATTTATCTCTAGGAACAGGGTATGTGGCATGTGTTCAATAGAATAGTTTTTGATGGTTGAACTCTGAACAATTTTGATGAACTGATTGACTGGGTATGGTTAACTATATAAACTAGAGCTTGGAGTAAGTATAGCTGAGAAATAAAGGAAAGATGAGTGAAAAATACATCGAGGGAAAGGGATATGAAGTGTCTGTGGTCTTAGGACATTGACTGCAGTTGGGCAGGGTTGGCACGGCGTGGTTCCATGTGACGTGGTTTGTAATGTAGTCTATGAAATGAGTGCCCCTGGAGCTGTGCAGTTCACAACCTTGAGCAATCTTGTGAGTCCGTACATAGGTAGCGACATTGTTAGGGAAAGGTGAGGGACTAGTGGAAACATAAACATCATCGATTGTTGTGAAAGGCAAGGACAGGGAGCTAGTAAAGGATTCTAAGATAGGAACATGATCAGATCTTTGCCACTGGGTAGAGGTGTGAAAGGTAGATGACTTAGAGAGGAGAGAAAATAAAGACAGGGATATTTGGATTTGGGAGGCTAATATAGGAGTCACAGTGAGAGTCCATGATGGTCTGAGCAAATTCAGTGAAAGGGGTGAAGAAAGAAGAGGCTCAGGTGGTTCCAGAATTAATGCAGACAGTACTTGACTAGTTGGTTGGAAAAGACAAAGGGGAGGAGGACCTAGAATGCTCCCACCTCCATATATATTCAAACTTAACCATATACGAAATCATTGTAGCACCATAAAGAGAGAATAAAGGGAAATGAGATCAGGCCTAGGCCCTCTACTACCATGAAACAAAGTATTTTCATTTTGTGAGTGTTTGGGTTATTTTATTGCTACGTAACAAATTGCCCCAGACTTAGTGGCTTAAAACAACAATTTTATTATTTCTCATGATTCTGTGGCTCAGGAATTTAGACAGGACACAGTGGGGAATCTTGTCTCTGCGCCCCACAATGTCAGTTGGGCTGGAACAGGCAGTATGACTTCTTCACATATGCATCTGGTTCTGTGACCAGGCCCTGGCGCCTGCAGCCCTGTTTACTTGGGTGTGGTTTATCTAAATGGACCCACTGAGGAGGGGAATAAAGAAAGCAAAGAGCCACTTGTCTGGCTGTGCTGGGGGCCTTCCAAGTTTTAAAGCTCTCTCTCTCTTGCAGTCACTTGCCTGAACCTGCCCCCGGGATGGAGCCATTGAATGTGTTTTTTTCAAATGGGGAGACTGAGCCCCAGGTGCAGTGACTAGGCCTTGCTCAGAGTGAGTGTCTATTGGGGCTGGATCTTGAACAACAGCCTCCTGACCCTGGTCACATGTGTTAATCCCACATATTGACCGCAGGCTAACTCGAAGGGCTGGGGGCTGGCTGGCTGGGGTCACATGGGCTCATATGCCCTTGACATTGGCTGAATTCCTTGATTCCCCTTTATGTAGTCTCAGCTTGTCCCCTTTCTATACGTGGCCTCTCTACGTGGTCTTTCCAGCATAGCCAGACTTTTTCCATGGCAGCTCAGGATCTCTCAAGAGCACAGAAGTGGGAACTACCAGACTTTGTTCAAACTTAGCCTGGATTTGCATGACCTGGAATTCCATCCAAGTCATAGGCCTCACCCAGATTCAAGGGCATGGACTGACTATTAAGACCTACCTTTGGATGTGAGGAGCAGCACATGTCTGCCAGGAAGGGAGGAAGTGGAGCTATCTTTGAAGACCAGCTACCACTGTAGGGCAATAGATCTTTGAGAAGGCTAATCAGATGCTTTAAGTTTTAATTCTAACTTGATCAAGTTCGATCGGCTTAGTTCCCTACTGAGGATGCCTCCTTGTATTTTGCTGCTGTAACTTCAGAATGAAAAAGCTCCATAAATATTGCGTTTGCATATTCTGTTAGATTAATGTTAGGGCATTGTTCTTAGTTTGTCCACAGTTCTGCATTTAAAGAACTCACAACTGTCAGGAATAAGATTAAAGTTCCTAATGAACCAGTATGTTTTGTTTTATTCAAATATGAGAATTTCAAAACATCTAACCTTTTTCTATTAGCTTTTAAGAAAATCAGCTTTTAAGATTATACATAAAATAAATTTAATGTGCAATCACTCTAATTTATTAACTTTGGTATGTTTTAACTTTCTTCTGTATGAAATTTTATTTTCAGTTTCTATTTACAGCCTCAAATGTATGTATCTGTTGGTGTAATCCACCTCAATTTTTTTAAATTAGGGGTTATAACTAATAAGCAAAAATAGGTCACAATTGCTAATAGAATTGGTGTTGTAATGAGCTGAACTGTATTATTTTGTTATAAATGGAGTAGCCACATTGTCAACAGAATAAAATTGGATTAGGAATATAGTCAAGTTTGGATTGTGGGTGTCTTATCCTATATCAAATCCTAGTTTTAAATTTCTTGTGACTACTGCTTTTTCAACTTAAGTGACTTTTTTTGGTTGCAGTTATCACTGACTCTATTTATTCAGCTCCCCTAGAGCGGAAGAGAGAAAGCAAAAATCCCTATCTCCACCATTCCCAGCCGGAGATGTATTCCAGACAGCAAGCAGGCTCAGAGTGGGAGAACTGCTCCTTTAAACAAGTGGTTTGGTTCAACATTTTGAAGGGTTATGAATTCCTAGACCATCAGTCATACTTACATTCAAATATAAGTATCCAAACACATCTAATTCCAAATATAGTACAACCATTTTATGATGTTGGTGTTGGGAGACGGGATTTATGTCTGCCCTACAGACACATTATCTGCTGTCAAGTTTCATGGCTTTGAACTGAAGTATGGTAATATCTTTATTAATAAAGGCAATGTATTCCAGAGGCAGGGTTTCATTTTGTGTGTTTTTTTGTTGTTTGTTTCTTCTTCCTTTTCAGTTTCTGTTTCTCCTTCTTTGTTGCCGTCTTTTCCTTTTCTTCTTTTTCTTCATCGTCACTGTCTCATCTTTTTTGTAAGTAATTTCATAAGCTGTGCTGCAAATAAAATAGGGTGAATAGGAATATCAAATGAGAGTTAAAACCTGAAGAAAAGTAAACAAGGTCTATGTAAAATACAAAATTTTTACCTGGGAATTTTGGGGTGTTCAAAAAGAAAAACAGGGTTAAGGTTTTTGTTAGGGGAGGGAAGGAGAAAGCCTGAGGGAGGCAGGAGGAGAGAGCTGGGAGAAGGTCTGGAGTGAAGAGTATTGCCTCCCAGTGGACCTCGGCTGGACAGAGCAGACGCTGGGTTTTGAAAGATACTGATGACAACCCCTTCACTCCCGGCAGCATTGGGACCAGGTGACCTGTGGTCTTCATCAGCCTCTTTAGGGGACAGAGAGCTTATGGAGAAGAGTCAGGGCATAAGAGAAAGACACTTGGATGCCAGAAAAGATTCCTATGAAAACATGCAGAGGAATGCAGTGGAAATGCAGATTAATCCATTGTCTGGTATGCACCTCTGTATATGGGACTGTGTAAAGTTTGATGCATTCCTCTTCCTGTAAATAACGGCTTATTGTGTATCGTTTCCCCTGTTCGCTCAGTGCTCATTTGTAAGATTGTGTAATCAGACTCTAATAGGTTCGTGCCTTTGATGAATAACTTTTAAAAGACCTTCTTATTTTTAAATGTTTTTGTTTTTGCCATTGAAATTATGGCTCATATCTTCTTCCATAGCCAGACCATCCATCTTTATAAAAATTCATATTACAAATTAGTTATAGTAGGACAGATTTTAGAAATGTATAAATGCTGAAACTGAGGCCCAGAGAAGGTCCAGGAACAAGTGCTCAAGGTGCTTATTTTCCTCTCCGGGTCGTAGGTGTGGAACCTGAGTACGTGGTGGCGAGAGCTGGCCTAAGACGCCTGTGGTTGGGTAATAGATTGGGCCTCTTTGTGTTCCTACCCTCAAGAGGTTGACTGGTATCTGCAGTTTCTCCGCTGTGCGTGAAATAACCAAACCTTATCAATCCTGTGGGCATGGATGTTTTTCTTTCTCTTGTTTATTTGCCCTTAGGCAGTGTGATTAGTCTCTCAGTGGTCAACCCTGAAGCGGTGATGCTGTAGCAGAGTTTTAGATCCTCAGTACTACCCTGCTGTCAGTGGGAACCTCCACGTTAGAAGGGATTGGGTGGGGTGGGACGTTTTGAGGGAGGTAGTTGTCAATGAGGGTATCAGTCAGGTGGTTGGAAAAAGGGAAATAGTCTTCTCTGGGAGTCTGAAGCATGACTCCTCCCCAAAACCCTCCACCACACACATACTCACACTTCGAGTTGGCAGTCAGAGTCAAATGACCTGAGATCAACTAAGGCAGTTCTGGGTCTGTGATTAAGCTTGGTCTCTTGTTGTATAACTTGCTGGCTCAGTTATCCAAACTATACATTAAGAGTTCATGTAATAAACACACTAAAGAAGAAAAAAATTCTCGAATTCTTGTGTTTTCTTCCATATCATCTCCCCTAATAATATTGTAAAACATCTGCCTACTCCTAGCGACCACTATGTTTTAAGCATTAGCTGTGTTTGAATAGGACCCAATGCTTCGTTTTCAGAATGAACACCCTGTCTTGGGCTTGTTGATATTATTACCTTTTTTTCCCAATGATTCTAGGCAGAACTGCCATTTGGAATATCTTTCTCTCCCTTTACCGATGGGGTTAATGTTTGAGGAGATGTGGGCAAGTGCTTTTCAGTGAAGGACTCGATGTGCAGCCTTTAAGTTGACAAATAGTTTTTTAATCTTTCATGGACTGCTGGTGCTTCACACCCCAGAGTTGAGGCCACTGACCTCAAGTTTGCAAATTTTATATCCCATTACCACCCTGTGAGCTCCGTACTCCCCAGGGCCACATCGTCGATGTTGTAGCTGGAATCTGAGAAAGTGCCTGAACATTTCCTGAAGAGTTGGCTAGGAATGTTTGACAGTTTGGTCATAAAAACCCAGAGCTAGTGGCTGGGGTATATGTTATAATTACCTCACACTATTTCCTATTTGAGCCTGGCGGTGGGTAGTGGGGTAGACTGGTATTGATTGTGGGACCGTATTTTAAAGAACCAAGGAGTCATTTTCAATGATCACTAGTAACCATTGGCCACACTTTCAGGGAGGTTTGGAAGTGTGGAAATAGACAGGCTTTGGGTCAAATCCTGTCTCCACCACCTACTAGGAGGAAACCTCAGGCGAGTGATTTGACCTCTCTGGGCCTCAGTTTCTTCACTTGTAAATGCGATTAAATTACTCATCTTTTCTATATTTTCTTAAGATTTAATGGGATGGTTCATTTCAAGTTCTCAGTACTGTGCCTGACATGTTTAGCTATGATGATGCAAATAATTATAATGCTGTTACAGATAAGGAAAATGAGGCAGAGAGTCAAAGAGGCAGTTTATTATGGCTAAAGCAAAAATTTAGGTAATCATTCCTATCTGGATACCACAGTCTCCACTTTCTCATCATAGAAATGATTATATTCAGAAACAGGAGGCAAACCTGAACTTTAAAATATTCAAAAGTGTAATTTTAATGGAAACTTACTACATCTGTGGAGATCTGGTTATACTTAAAGGCAGTTCGGAGATAAGTTTTTATTTTTAAATTTTCTCTTTCCCTAAATTGCGTTGTCTTCATTGGGAAACAAACTTACTAAATATTATTCCTTACGAACACGCACCCCCTCAACTCTTCCAAAAAAGTTTGCATTTTTTAACTGGCAGATCTGTCAAATAGGCCTTGCCTCTTTCCTGATTAACACATTTTTTTTTTTTTTTAAAAAGAGACATTGTGAAAAGAATTTAAATTTTAGTAAATGGAAGGACTGGGTTGAAAACCATTGTCTTTGGCAGCAGTGCAGAGATACCCTGGGAATTAGAATTGTTTCATGGCAAGGTGGTGGGCCATTCTTGAAATGTGCTTTAATTGCCTCTGTTGGAGTAAGGATTTGGTTATAATTGGGTAGCCCAGATATCCACCCGCAATTCTTAGCCACACTGCCTTTCAACCTGTAATCTCAGAGGTAAATAGATAAACCCTCTTTTCTGGATTCCGCATATCAGATCTCATGGAGAACTCCGGCATTGCCCCAGTCACACGCCCTTCATTGTCACCAAATAAATAGGGTGCTCCAGCTGGTCAGGACTGAGCCATGTGTTAGTCCTGCCTGAACCGTGTGGAATGGGCTTAGGAAAGAAGAGTTTGGTTAGCAGAGAAGGGGAAGGGATGCTGGATGGGTAAACACAACACATCTGCACTCCCAGGGAGAAAGCTCCCTTTTCCACAGCATCAGTATTCCCTCCACCCACTCTGTTATCACTGTCCTCTCTGGGTGCTTTGTGGGCAGGCCTTGCATGCATGATTGGGGACAGGCTGACTCAGATTGGCAGCCCCTGAGAAGAGCCACTTTCTAATTGAGCGTTCCCTTCCTTTGACTTCATGCCGTGCAGCAACATAATGCTCATTTACTACAAAGAGATTCTTATTCATTCTTCTTCTGTGTCCTCTTTCTCTTGAGGAATTGAAAATCTTTTTATTTGTACATTTTCTTTTAATGATTTTCATTTTGATTTTAATGAGAGTTGACTTTCAGAGTGATCTGAAACTATTGAGCATCCGTGAGAGTGGAACAAAACATACATTATCTTAATTTAGGCATAGCTTTCGTAGAGTTCCTATATGCTGCACCCTCCATGCCAGCTCTGGTTAACTGATTGGCAGTAAACTCTAAGAAGTTGCGGTTGCTTCATATTCATTCACAGCCTGTAAAAATAAGAGTAGAGTGTTTTAAATAAGGAACGATTTAAACAGATAATAGTTATTTTTCTATTTGCCATTGAAAATGTTCAAATTACTTAATGTCTGTCATCCCCTTGGGGTAAATAACACCATCACCAATAGAAAGTTTATTTAAAAAAAGTAAGAATATAAAATCAAACAAATAAATACCAGATACTTGCTGTGCTCTACCAGCTTCCTGGGAAAAAAATAAACCTCAAATAAAATAAACTTTTCCTTTTAAAGTTTTGAAAACCTTTCAGGTATTTTACAAAGACAGGCGAACCACTTTTTCTCTTTTTGCTTGTAAGCAGTTCTAACTTAATCCAGACATTATTGAACTTTGACAGAAGACAGCAGGGTCTAATTTGACTGCAGACTGACTCATCTGCTCATTTGCATTTGAGACCTTCCTTGAAAATCGGTTGTTTGACACACATTCTCACACATTGAAAGGTCAGAAGACGTACCAGGATTCTTTGCTAACTGATTTCCTCCCATCATTTCATATTTCCCAGGACCGTAAGAATTCTTCCACTTATGCACAGAAAAAGGCAAATTTAACCTTTTTATGAACCTGATACAAACAAACCCCCTCCCCCAAAACACATCTTTTGTTAACTGATGGGTTTATGTTTGTCATCAAAACAAAATGTCTTTATGAAAATGGGTCATGTCAAAAAGGACCTGTGATGCCCAAGGGGATCCATCCCCTGAACCAATATGTTAATTGTTTGCACAGGTGTAGTGAAGTCATTTGTTCTTGGATTCCCCATCTAGTGAACTGCAACCTTATTTAGTAGCTGGCTACTTAGTAGAAACACTTTGGTTAGTTCTTGCCACTGATTTAACATGGCACACATGTTGGGATTGGACTGTTATTGTCTCTTAATGGAGGTCCCCTCCCTCTCAGGAGTGTTGAGCTGCATAACAGATAAAGGTGGTTCTTCAAGTGAATGAAAACAGAAAACAAAAGTGTGGCATGACGGCATGTAGGAGACTGGATATCAGGATGGACTAGGCCAGGTGCTCCTGCAAGTCTGTGTTTTTGAAAAAGAATTTTATTTAACACAGATGTGGATAATTTCAAATATATGCAAAACTAGCGAGAAGGATACAATGATGATCCAGCTTCAGCATTTATCAATTAATGGTCAATCTTGTTTTATCTACTTCTTCTCTCCCTCATTGCATTTATTTTGAAGTAAATCCCTGAAAAATCATTTTACTTTTAAATATTTCAATGTGTGTCCTAAAAGGTAAGGGCTGTTTAAGAAACATAAACACAGTAATATTATTCTGTTTACCGTGAACACTAATTTCTAATATTATCAAATATTCAGCGAATATTTAAAATGTCCTAATTGAGTCATAAATTTTATTTGTTTTTTTGCAGTTTATTCAAATCAGGATCCAAAAAAGTCCGTATTTTGCAACTGGTTGATCTGTCTCAAATATTTTTGAATATATAGATTGTCCCCCTGTCAGTTTTTCCTTATAATTTATGTATTGAAAAAATAGGTTCCTGTCCTCTACAGCAGTGCTTCTTAAGATACCAGTCCACAAACTCCTGTTTCTGGTCCATGATGAGATGAGAAACCAGGGTGTACATCCACAATATGTCACTAAGCACGCTATTTAGTTCAGCTTATATTTTATTCCTAGGGAGACTTCCTCAACGAAGGAAGCAGTGAGGTGGTTTAGATTCTAGCTTAAGCTCCTTATCTCAATATAGACTAGTAATGTCTAGTTTGTAGACCGGCGCTGGCCAGTTCTTGGACCACCCATGGCTTTCACTGTTGGAGAGTTTCTTGCAGTGCAGTGATGATTGCATGCCAGTGGGATGGTCTTACCATGTTTCTCAGTCCCCTGTGTGTGTTGTGAGTGGCTAGTTAGAGCTAAATGTTTAATTAAACCCAATTAACTTTTTGTCAGGAAGACTGTGTAAGTGGTATGTGTCCTTCCATTAGGAGGGACATCATTACTACCAGTCTCTCTTTTTGTGTTATTAGCAGCCATTGATAATCATTTTCTAGATCTATTTATTAGGGTGGCAGAATGGGGATATTCAAATTCTGTCACTTCCTATTGATGTACTAATGCTGTAAAGTTTTACTCCTAGTTTTGAACTTAGGCTCAACACTTCCCAGCCAGTAATGTTTGCAATATGCTGGATCTGGTTTTCTTATCTGCGACTTTGTTGTAGAAAAATTATTTAATATCTAAGAGTAAGGATTGGCTATTATGAGCTATGAAATTGTGGAAAATTCACACAGAAGGAACCTGGCATTTGAAAGGGCAGACAGGGAAGAAAATAATTCTGCAAAGGTTCATTTATCCCATGATCTTTTGTGAGTGTCAAGGTGGAAGCACTCAATGTGTTTTTATTTTAAAGTAAAGAATTTCAGGCAAGAACCTTATGAAAAGTTGGTAAGATTTTGGACTATGGGGTGGGGGGAAGAAGATATTTGCAGAGATTTTAACATTCAGAAGTGAATTTTTGTACCTTCATTTCAGCATTGCTTTCTCAGAAATGCTTCCCCCCCCCCCGCCAAGAAATTGGAACAAGTACAGTCTTAGTGATTCAAATGAAAGATTCTGAAAATTACTGGTACACCCAGTCCCTTTCGGGGAAAGGAAGGTAGGGATGAGAGCTGCCCCAGGAGCTCCTCCCCAACTGTTTGTGGGGAATGGTGCGCGTGCGTGTACATGTGTGCCAGGCACATCCTCCGTGTGTTTCATGTCAGTGAACATGTCCGTCATTCTCTAAGGCCTCATGTATTCCTACCTGATAGAAAACTTCTGGGTGAAATGACAGGCTTTTGGAACTGATTTTTAGTCAGTGGGTGCTGCTACAGAGATTTGGAAGCCCTTTAGGTATTCAAGATGGATGTATTTCTCTCTGTTTTGACATCATCATCACCATTTCAGAAGTTGTCATGTTGAAGCTTTGTGCTGGCATTTAGCACCTGCTCTGCTTAGTTATAGCTTGAAACACAAATACTGTCACATCTTCTCTGGAGCTGGAAGGGTGCTGAGAGGACAGTGCTGGCATCACTCACACTGAGAGGGAAATCTTTTGGGTTGGATTTCAGAGAAGAACTGTGCTGGCCATTGGAATGAGGAGAGTCACCACTTTGTGTAATGGACAACATCCCAGCAGCCTCTGAATTAAGTCACAGAGACGTGAAATTGGAGGGTTTTTTTTTTTAGAAGATCATTGGATCACCCAGGCCTTCGAGCAGCTCATTGTCTTCCTAAGCTGAGTCAGACAGTTGCCTGCGTGTCCTCATGGTTTTGCTTAGAGCTACTTTTCAAAAGACAAGCTACACCCATGTTGAAGTGTGTGTACTAACACATTCCAGTGCCAGCTCTGAGTAGGTTTTGAATTATCCCACATGTTGAATCTTTCTTGTGCTCCCTACACACCCACTCCCTCAAACATTGAGCATGTTAAGAGCTGACTAATGTTTTTACTGGAGGGTGCAGGACAGAATACTCATTCTCTACTGGGAAATGCAGAAACTATTTAAGAAACAGAAGTGCCAGTCTATAGGAGTGAATGTTCCTAAAATGTGTTCTGTTTACATTGTTTTCCTTTTCTAATGCGCTTCCCAAGCACTGTCTTATTTCTTTTGCAAACCTAGTAAAAGAAATCAGAGCACAAAAAATGATGTACAAATTCGTTTACACAAAAAAGAGAATACATTCTCTTTGGAGTATTTATGGAAACATCGTTTTAATCTCTAATCTAAAAATCTTTAGCACTAACCTTGGAATGTTTTATTAATAAAGTCTTTTGGTTTTTAATTAGGGATTTATGACGTTTCCATTGTGTAGCCTTTGAAAAATTACTTCACTTCTCACATTTTCAGTTTCCTCGTCTGAGAATGAGCACACCAATACATTTTCTTGATAGGGTTTGGGGGAAGAGTAAATTTTATAAATTAAAGCTGTCTAATAGTTGCCACTGCATGACTTCACGTGGACTAAAGTACTAATCTGGTTAAATTCCCTCAAATTTAAATTAGACTATCTTTATTAAAAATTTTCCAAATATCTAAATGTTTAAAAATAAATGCTTACAACTTTGTTTCAATCGCAAAATTAAAAAAAAAAAACAAAAAACTGAAGGTTTTGACTGCCAATATTGTGAAGTGTTAATTTCAATGAAATAATCTCAGCAACTGCATGCTTTTACCTAACTTCTTCTGACTTTGTAGAAACTTAAAATCTGTCAGTGATTTATTTATTTACTTTTGTTCCCGAGCAACAGTATTGTCCCTGTTAGGGCTAGACAGAGAAATATTTTAAAGATCCATGGCCTGCTGACTGCCGTGTAGTATGGTTTGAGCTGCAAGATCTCTGAATCTTTTGTAGCTATAAATGTTTCTAAATGATGCAACTGAAACATGGAAGAATTTCACTCTCGTAACCCATGTATTCCACTTATGGGTAATTGTTGTTATGTGTTTGATTTTTTCCTTTTAATTTTCTAAAATTTAAAAAAGTAGATGAAACGATACTGATTTCTTACTGGTAATTATACTTTTCTTTCTTTCTTTCTTTCTTTTTTTTTTTTGAGACAGGGTCTTGCTCTGTCACCCAGACTGGAGTGCAGTGGCGTGATAGCGGCTCACTCTAGCCTCAACCTCCTGGGCTCAAGTGATCCTCCCACCTCAGTCTTCCAAGTAGCTGGGAAGCTACAAGTGCATGCCACCATCTTGACTAATTTTAAATTTTTTTTGTAGATATAGGGTCTTGCTATGTTACCCAGGCTGGATCTTTTTTTAAAACTTAGTGTCTTATAAACATATCCACCTTTTTAAATAAATTAAATACTACTCTTACAGAATTCTCGTTAACTTATGTTGTCTTGGTGGTAAATGAAACTCTAACCTTTCACTTACCACTTAAGATTCAAGTATTGTGTTAGGTGTTGGGATTGTAAAGATAAATCTGAATTTGCTTTATTTAAGAAACTTGCAAATAAATAAATAAATAAATAAAACCCTGGCAATTTCCAGTTTTAGGAGAGGTGAAATGCTTGAATAATTTTGGTATGAGACTGAAGTCAGCAAATAGGATTCAAAACAGATTTGCTTCCTTGCTTCACGTGTAAGCCACTTGTGCTAGAAATCGCTCACTGAAGTCCATCTATGAGCCAGTCCAGGATACTGATTTTATGTCATAGTCATTAATGGGGTGGAATCTTCTGGTCTTTAAAATAAGTCAGGTGCATCGAGGATGAGAACTCCCCAGGTTTTAAGTCTCTGATTCATGGACTTGTGGATGTCCTGTGTTGGTCCTAATGGTCTCATGCAGGGGGTCCAGAAGGGTGTCAAGCCTGGGCTGGGATGGCTCTGACTCTGGCCGTCCTCTCAGGACTGTGTGGAGTTGCCCGAGTTTAAGATGTTCAGTTTTCATAGATCACTGGGCAGCTTACTAAGCTGAGGCATGGTAGGTTTGAGTGGCCAAGTTTTCCTCTGGTTGCCTGCCGTGGAATGTGTTTTCCCATAGAAACAACATTTTAAGTTGTGGTCAGGTTCCCAGACCAGCCCACAATAGCCTATTCAGCTGATAGTGCAGCTGAGAGACTGCTATTTGACTGATCTGGAGACCAAACCACCACCTATTAACATTGTTTCTATTGGACAGGCCATTCCAAGTTCTAAATACTAATAGAGAAATGAAATTTTGGAGCTCTACCTGTTTGTCAATTGGAGCGGACAGCATTCGGAACTCAAGTATCGAATCACCCTGCACTCTAGGTTCCTGAAAGACCTCATTCTTTCTTTCTCCTAAGTCTGACCCCATTGGCTGGTGTTCCTGTCTCTTCCTGGGGCTGCCAGTACATTCAGAAGATATTATCTCCTTGGACAGAGCTCTTGTTTGAGAATTTCTGGGAAGTGGCAAGAATCATCGCTTTAGTCCCCAATTCCTTCTGTGGGTGGTAACAGAATTCCATGAGCTCCACCCCCAGCTCCGCCTCTGGCCTGCCTCCGTGCAGGCTCAGAATCCCCTCACCGCTTGTTTTGTGTTTTCAATCATTTCTATAATTTCCGTCACCCTTTGGAAAAGTACAGTGTGGCTTCAACTTGAATACACGGAATGAATATCCCAGTCAAAGAAAAGCTCTTGATGGACCCTGAGCTCCCTGGTGAAGTCCAGGGGTTGCAGAGTTCTGGGAACCAGTTCTTTATAGGGACAACATGTTCTCATCATGTCATTGGCCATATCCTCTCAGATGCTCCAGAAGCAAACATTTGAGATAAGCTGGATTTTCTGTCTGGAAGCAATGCTTCCTCATCCTTAGAGGGTCAAATAGTTTAAACTTCATGAAGAAATTCACCTCTCTCCATGTATGGGAACAACTTTTACCCAACCAACCAGACATGTGACGCCAGTAGGCCAGATACAGATGCCCTCCCTCAGAGAAGTGATCCAGTACACACTGGGACAGCCAGTTATTCAAATCATTGCCTTGAGAACTTTGAGGAGTCCATTCTGCTGGTGTAGTTTTCTAAGCAGACAAACAGACTTTGTGTTCTTAGTGCTGCTTCATCCAGAGTTCCAGAAGCATGAAGTGAAGAGTGCTGACTTGCTGCACACATGATGTACTTTAAACATCTGTGCTTCTGGTCTTCATGGATCAATTGTCTAGTTTCCTGTAGAGTGCATCCCATGGCTTTTTGAGCTTTAAATTTTTTTTTTAATATACACACACCACCTATAAAAGATTCCAATAGGATTTAAATTGACTGTCAGTCTAAAATGACGTCCCGGATCTGAGGAACTGCCTTTGCAGCTTTGTTTCCTAATTGTCTTAGGCTGTGTGTGTGTGTGTGTGAGAGAGAGGGAGAGAGTATGTGTGTGTTGGGGAGGAGGGTGCACGTGTACATGGCCTTAAATGGTGACAGCATTTTTGGACCTTAAGTTCTTGGGCTATTGCTTTCGATCAACACAAAATCTCCATGAAAAGCTGAGGGTACACAGCGAATGAAACTGTTGATGCAACACCTGTGTGCTGCCTGTGCTATGAGTGACTCCAGTTAGCAGTGGGAAGAGCCTTCATCCAAGTAGCACATCCAAAGATACCTTTCAAGGTCACTCTGTGGATTTTGTCATGGTTGTCTGTAGGAATTGGCCACATAAGGCTGGCTCCATCTATGACCTTGATCAGTTGCAACAATCTGTCATCATAAAATACATGCCAACTTGTGAGCTGAAAACCTTCGTTTAGTTGCTTGTGGGATTTTTATTTTTCTCTTTTGCCAAAGAAATAAATAGAATCAAATATTTATATATGTGTGTTATTTGTCTACGTTGATTTTGTATTTCTCAAAGGAAAATATTGATTTATGAGTTATAAACATGGATAACTTCACCGATCAGAATACATTAATGACTGGCATGTCAGTGAAATAAGGAACAAAACCACCATACATTTCTGTTTAACTGCCTATATAGCCTTTCAAAGACATGTTAAATAGTCTTCCTTTAAATAGATAAATTTATAAGAAATAATTCTCTGTATCGCACAGATTTTAATGTTGGTGGCATTTTCCATCTGGCCTACTTTTGGCGCTGAGGAGATATTAATCTTTGTTAATTGTACCTCGTACTTTTTAGTGCATAAAGTCAATATTATCTTGTGTGCTTCTAAATAGACTACAGAATGGTCTAGGCATAATAGATATTGTTTCTGTGCTTGAAGAACAATGTATTACTCTGGGAGTAAAGGGGGTGGGTTGGACTTCAGGGATGAGATCTAGACAGATAATTGTTTTAAATATATAACTACAGTATAGCCTGTGTAGGTTTTTGAAGATATGTCTGGAATTGTGTTTGTAATGTGAAAGATGAATGGGATTCATCAGGGAACACTAAGGAAGGAGATGGAACTACATATTGAAATGGAAAGATGGAAGAGCTAATATAAAAATGGAGGAAGTGTCTGGTTTTTGTGTGTGTCAGAGATAGCAGTGCGTGCATGAGTGAGGGCTGAGATGGTGAAGAGGAGCTGAGTAGGAGGGTGGGAATTGAAAGTACAGGTAAAGGTAAGAGTGGACAGGTAGATTAGGCCTACCTGGTAGATATCTGAAACTAATAATGAGACGCTTAACATTATAGAGGGTGAAGGTCCATCTTTGGGTTGTATGAGAATAGAAATAAGCGTGGTGAATATGAAAAGATCCTTAGCCATATTGTCCTAATGGAGTAGAGAGAAACTAGGAAGCCAGGAAAAAAGAACATGATATTAGTCCAACAATGAAATCACCAGGATTTGGACAAGGGATTTGCTAATGGAGTTTGAGAATTTAAGAGGAATTTCATCAGTGGGATGAAATAAAACTAGTGACTCCCCTTAGCAACCGGGAAACATCAAATCATAGCTCAGATAGTCCTCTTCTGAGCTTACCACGCATGCTGTGGCCAAAGGCCTTTGTTCTGGCCACCCTGAGTTCCCCGGGCAGACCTTGATGTTCGTGCTTTCTCTGTTGTGTAGACACTCTTTGTACCTGTGTTCCTAGACTGTGAGATCCTCAAGAGCAAAGACTGTGTCTTAGTCACTTTTTAAATATAGCTGTTTTATTTGTAATTGCATTGGGACATGATTATTATTATTTTACCTTAAAATAAACTTTTCCCTTTAGAACGGTTTTAGAGTTACAGAAAAATTGAGAGAGTTCCCATATACTCTGGACATTTTACTCTGTTGTTAGCATCTCATACTAGCATGGTATATTTTTTGTAATTAATGAACCAGTTTTTTCTTTTCTTTTTTTTTTTTTTTTTTTTTTTTTTGAGATGGAGTGTCTTGCTCTGTGCCTAGATTGGAGTGCAGTGGCACAATCTCCACTCACTGCAAGCTTCACCTCCTGGGTTCATGCCATTCCCCTGCCTCAGCCTCCAGAGAAGCTGGGACTACAGGTGCCGGCCACCACACCCGGCTAATTTTTTTTTTTCTGTAGTTTTAGTAGAGATGGAGTTTCACTGTGTTAGCCAGGATGGTCTCGATCTCCTGACCTCGTGATCCACCTGCCTCAGCCTCCCAAACTGTTGGGATTACAGGCATGAGCCACCGTGCCCAGCCAATGAACCAATATTGATATGTAGTTAGTGATTAAAGGCCATTCCTTATTCAAATGTTCTGAGTTTTTACTTAATGCCCTTTTTATGTTCAGAATCCCATCTAGGATATCAGCCTGCATTTAGTAGTCACGCTTTCTTAGACGTGACTCAGCTGTCACAGTTCTCAGACTTTCCTTGTTTTTAATGACCTTGACAGTTTTTAGGAGGGCTGGTCAGATATTTTGCAGGATGGCCCTGAGTGGAATGATTGGATGTTTTTGTCATGATTACACTGAAATTATGGGCTTTTAGGAAAAAGACCACAGAGGTAAAGTTCCATTTTTATCACATAATATTAAGGGTTTATAGTGTGAACATGATTTGTCGTTGTTGCTGTAACCCTTCGTCGCCTGGCTGAGATAGGATTTGTCAGGATTTTCCACTTTTTCCTCCCCTTTATACTGTACTCTTTGGAAGGCAGTCAATGTGTGTAGCTCACATGTAAGAAGTGGGGAGTTATGCTTCATGCTTTGGAAGGCCGAGCATCTGTGAAATTATTTGAAAGTCTAAAGCACAGGAGATTTGTCTCTACTCTCCCATTTATGTATTTCTTCAATCATTTATTTATCAATATGGACTTATGGATATTGATTTTTTACTTGGTGTTGTAATCCAATGCTGCTTTTGTTATTTTGTTGCTCCCAGAGGGTTCTGGCTTTGGCCATTTGGACTTCTTTCATTTGGCTCCTGTGTCCCTTGCCATGCTCCCTTCAGTGTGGACGTTTGTTTAACACTTCCTTATACTTTCTGTCACTGCAAGATGCTAGAGATTCCGCTTGTCTATTTCCTGCCAAGCCCTAGAATCATCTCCCAGGAGCCCTGATTCCTTTTATCGAATAATAGTATTAGCAACCAAGATCTAGGCATTAGGCATACTCATCTTGGTCAGTTTTATTTCTTAGCTAACACAGTGCCTAGCACATAATAGACTCTCATTAAATATTGCTGAATAGCCAGCAATAACGGAATGTTGAGTAACTGATGGTACAAATGACTCAATGAAATATTGTATAGCTATCCAAAATGCTCATTAGATTTATACAATAGTGTAAGCGAAAAAGTAACAAAAAATGAAGATTGTAATAACACTCATGCAAAACAAGCAGAGACTTGTGCGAAAAATGCTAACAAGAGGAACTAGATTTGAATTTTGGCTCCCCAGTTTATTAACAGTATGAATTTAGATGGATTAATCTCTATGGCTCAACTTCCTCACATTCATTATAATACAACAATAATGATAAAAATAATAACTTATTTCATAGGAGTATTGTGGGGAGGTAAATGAGTGCTGGGGCTGAAATAGGACAAGCGCTCAATAGATAGGATTAATGTAGTGATTACTGTGAGGCTGATGGAACTATGATGTTTTGTCTTTGTTTCCCAAATCCTCAGTGATATGTAACATTACATACATCGTGACCTCTTCATCTCTCTCCCCAATCTTCTGTAAGGAATATCTGGAACTGGATCATTTCAGCCATAGTAGTCTCACTCTCTCTTCCTAGGAATTCCTGTAGTGCTTCCTATTTGAAATGATTGCTCAGTAATTTTTTTATGTTGCCTGGGGTTCATCACTACCCTTTATACATACATGCTCCTCCAGTCCCCTGACCGTGGCTCTCAGAAAAGGGGCAACTTGAGTCCCTCTTATGAGCCCTTCAGCACACAACCAAGTGTATCTCAATAGGTTAGTTTAATTTGTAAAACATGATTTGGCAATCCTGTAGGTCGAAGCATGTAGAGTATCCAGAATTCAATAAATGTCAGCTCTTTTTCTGTTTTTTTTTGTTTTTGTTTTTGTTTTTTTGTTTGTTTGTTTGTTTGTTTGTTTTTTAAACTTTTAGGCTCAGGGGTACATGTGCAGGTTTGTTATACAGGTAAACTCGTGTCATGATTGTTTGAGGTACAAATTATATCAGTTTGTTTCTTAATCATATTTTATTTCTATAGTCACAAAAGAACAAAAATAAATAAAAAAAACCTTTGGGTTGGTAAAAAAAAAAAATTGTTGAACAGCTTTGTGCTTGTGGGCAAGGAGAAGAGTCCTGATGTACCTGACTGTGGACCTGGCAGTGAACTTACTGGCTGCACAGGAAGAGGAGCTATTGATCTTGGATAAATTGAATTTGAGATGGTAACAAAACATTTAATTCTAAATGCCCTGAAAACAGAAACTAAAGAGTGAAGAAAAGAGACAGAGTGGAAGAAAGGGAGATAGGGAAGGGGAGATGAGGAAGGGAGGGAGAGAAAGAGGGAGAGAGAAACAGATGGACCATGGCTTGGGAGGAAAAGGTAATGGAGTCACCAATCTACTGGTGATGGAGAAGGCAAGAAGGGGATAAAGCTCTTGAAAACCAGCATAAAATCTATTATTCGTTCTGTTCCTTTTCAGATTACTTTTATCTAAAAAAAATATCCCCAACTGCACAAAGTAGGTTAGAGTGGGTGCTGGCTTGCATCCTCAAAGGAGGAAGCCGGAATTGCCCGCATCCCAAGCAATGTCGACCCAGACAATCCAGAGAAGAGTCTCTGGGTCTACAGCAGCAGTCCCCAACCTTTTTGGTACCAGGGACTTGTTTCGTGGAAGATAGCTTTTCCATGGACCAGGGGTGCCAGGGGAATGGTTTCAGGATGATTCAAACTCATTACATTTATTGTGCACTTTATTTCTATTATTATTACATTGTAATATATTATGAAATAATTATACAACTCACCATAATGTAGAATCAGTGGGAGCCCTGAGCTTGTTTTCCTGTGACTAGACGGTCCCATTTGGGAGTGATAGGAGACAGTGACAGATCATCAGGCATTAGATTCTCATAAGGAGTGGACAACCTAGATTCCTCCCACATGCAGTTCACAGTAAGGTTTGCGCTCCTATGAGAATCTAATGCTGTCCCTGATCTGACAGGAGGTGGAGTTCAGGGGTAATGAGAGTGATGGGGAGCAGCTGTAAATACAGAGGAAGCTTCACTTGCTTGCCTGCCACTTACCTCCTGCTGTGTGGCCCAGTTCCTAACAGGACATGGACTGGTCTGTGGCCCAGGGGTTGGGGACCGCAGTCTAGAGAGCCAAGCTGAAGCTTAGGGAAGTCACAGAAGCTGTTCTCATTACCAGGGTTTGAAGTTTTGTTACCCAGGTTGCATTGTGACTGGCAGATAGACTGGAACAGTCACGTGAGGTATTCAAATCACTGCTGGGAGACTTGACCTGTGACTTCAGTGAAGAGGGCCAGAATAAAGGCACTAAAATAAAGAGGGGGAGTATTTGCAAGGTTTGTCAGAGTAGCGTGGACCCCTTCCTCAGACGACTCATGATGTTTTTTCTTTTTTTATCTTGTTAAGAAAATTATCAAAGAGCAAATCAAATCATGATGTGTAGTTCACAATACAGGCAGCTCATTTGTGTATTGTAATTGTTCCATGATCTATCACATTTTTTATAGTGGAAGTTATTTTAACCTTGGAACAGTAGGATGTTAAGATATTAACATGGGACACAATACATGGGCAGGTGGGTGTCCTTTGTTGTGTGAGGGCATTTACCTTTTGATGCCCCTCCAGATTTACACTTAAGGGGCTAAATCATGATTTTTTTCCCTTAAAGGTTAAGGAAAAAAAGCAGTTAATGGAGCAGGTCAGCCTCATTAGCCATTACCTAGTGCTTAGTGTTCTCCTTGCGCAAGAGTTTAATCACTAACATACATGTTGAGAAACTAACATATATGAAATAAGAGCCTCCTGACCTTGTTTTTATTACCTTAACCTTTTCTGAAAAGGAGTTTGCACTTTGCATAGGAAACAGAAAGGCTATCTTGCTGTAAGAGGCCAAATTGCAGAAATGGGCTCTGGCTAAGGAATGTGGACACACTGCAGACATCTTGCACAGAGGCCAAGTCTTGCAATGATGTGGTCAGACGTGGTAGAGGCCAGCTGTTTGCTCCGTTGAGAGAGGCTTTTGCCAGTCTACAGGATCTCTGAGGGCTGTGTTTAACTGAATCCAAATATCAAACCTGCTGAGACTCACTCATGCCCCAGGGTGTTTGGAGTTGGGTTCTTGCAGAGCACAATATTGAAAGTAACTGGTAAAAGAAATTACAGATAAAGACTTAGCTGTTTTTAAAAAATGTAACATACAGTGGTGAAGTGGAATATAAATGTATTTTCCCTCTTTCCCCTATGGACTATTGGAATACAGGTAAAAACAATTTATGCTGGCTGGGTGCGGTGCCTCACACCTGTTATCCCAGCACTTTGGGAGGCAGAGGCCGGTGGATCACGAGGTCAGGAGTTCGAGACCAGCCTGGCCATTATGGTGAAACCCCCATCTCTACTAAAAATACAAAAAGTAGCTGGGCATGGTGCCACGTGCCTGTAAGTCCCAGCTACTCGGGAAGCTGAGGCAGAAGAATCTATTGAACCCAGGAGGTGGAGGTTGCAGTGAGCTGAGATCGCGCCACTGCACTCCAGCCTGGGCGACAGGGCAAGACTCTGTCTCATAAAAAAAAAAAAAAGCAAAAAAACCCCCAAAACAGTTTATGCTATGCTTTATCCTTGGTCTATTGACGGACATTCTGTGATTTGCGTTACTTATGTCACCATGAATGCTACTGGATGAAACATCATCTTGTCCTCTAAGTACACCTTTGACTTAACATAGGGTTAGGAGCGTGTACTCTAGAGTCAGGCTTCTTGAGTTCAGATCTCCATTACACACATCTAAGCTATGGGACCTTGGCCAGGTTGTTTAAACTTCTTAAGCAATAGTTTTTTTTTTTAGTGTTAAACATTATAACAGTAAAAATTACCTTGAAGAGTTGCTATGAGGATGAAATAAAATAGTGTATCTTTAGCACTTAGCAAAGAGTTCTTTCTCCTTTGAATTTTAATTTTTAAAAATTTGTTGAATGTTGTTGCTACTTGCACAGAGCTTTAACTCTGACTTTGTGTGTTTGTGTTGGAGTGATGGGGTTTGGTGGGGATAGCTGGCGAAGTGAAAAGAGAAAGAGGTATGGATACTATACTTTCATTGACCCCAAAGAGTAGCTGTGTTAAAGATTTACCTTCCCTGTACAAGCATTCTGTATTGAAAACTTATAACTAAATATTTTATTATGGAAATAATCCAGTATGTCTGCTTTAGAGTTTACGTGTTTTAGTTCTTTCCAGCTTCAATAAGACATTCATTTATTTCCAGAATCAGAGCTGTTTTTTTTCTGTGTGTAAGTAGAACAAATGTCACACAGCTTGTTTGAACGAATTCTATTAGTTTGCAGTGTCTCAAGACCAAAAGCGGCAGAGGAGAAATCTTATATGTTTCTAATACTTTGCATTGAGCCATACCGCATAGCATTTAGAATGATTTAAGAATGAATGGCAACACAATTAAAACAATCATTGTCATTTGAAGGTATTGGTTGAAATAACTGAAATTATGTAACATATTACTTGTGAATGATAAAATTTTAAAATTCATAGAAAGTCAGAGGATGCAAATAAAATAAGTCCAATCCAAAATTATAAAGAACCTTAAGAAATACAGTGAAATGAAAATGTGATGCATTAATGAAAGGGAATGGTGAATGAATGAAACAAGAAGTATCCTGTTTCAAAGATAAGATGTTCATATTCAAAAGTAGAGTTATTGCTTTAAGTGAAAGATGATGATGGAAATAGAAGAGCATATATTTTAAAATGAACAGTTGTGGATGAATATTAGATAAGAAAGCAAGAGAACTCTGTCTCTGTTTCCCCAGGTTCTCATCTCTTAAGGTAACTAGGTCGAAACATTTCTGTTTTTTGTTCGTCTCATATCCATCTCCATAACACCATCTACCATGTTTGTACCTCTGTATCTAGATTTAAACAGTACCTATTGGTTTCTTGCTTTGAAAGACGGGGACTTAGTTTACTGAAGTATCTGTACCCTTTTTCTCTCTTCTTCAAAACTTTTAAATATAGCTATAGTATAACTTTTCTTTATTGGTTATTTGAAAACACAGTGTAATATATAGAAGACTCTGTTTCTAGGATCAGCTGCTTTATTGACTGCCACACTTTCCCTCCCAAATTGTTTCCCAAGGTATGTCATCTGTCCCATTACTTTTACCCTTGTGAAGGTTTACAACATTTACATTTTCTTTTGTAACTATAGTAAATTGTAAAATCTTCCATGTTTTGGCTGTAGATTGATTCTAAACATTAAAAAAAGAATGTTTATATTATCGTGCTTTTTCAAATACCTTGGAAAATCCTTAGAATATTTGGCTTTGTAGGACTGAAATAGTTATTCTGGACCCTTTGTTTCTGAGCTTCTTCATCTTGTATGTGTGTTACGACTTACACATTTTTGCCAGACACTATGTCTGTGACATATTATGTCAGACATTGTATGATTGTAGTTTAAAAAAAAAACAAAAAACATTATGTCAACCACAGGACACCCTGCAAAGGCTCGGGGGTGCTCTGACACTATTCCAGGATTTCGTAGGGATTGGACTATCTCAGCGGAGCTGTTCTAATGGGCTGTTCCTGGAGAAGGTTTGAGGTGGTTGACTTTGACCTGGATTGTCATTTCAAATCGAAAGAACTTTTATAATAAAAGTTTGGAAGGCCGAGTGTTCCCCTCTACCCCAGCTGTCTACCCTGACTTCCTCTCTCATTTTCCTTTCTGAGAATTTGAATTTCCCCAGGAACTTCTGGACACTGAAGTTTCAGGCATTACTTTGTCATGGAGGGACAAAGGGTTGAGAGCCTTTGACTTAAAATTCTCCATAACATCTTTCTTCCTTTATTCCTTATGGTTCCATTGGTTGAGTAACCTAGGTCAGAAGATGATTCCATCAGGATGATAATGCTGCATTGTATGTTCATCGTCTTTTTTCATATATGAAGCTTCCATGTCCATTATTTGACACATATACACACAAGGGAGACATTTCATTATGCCATTGTACACAGAAATATACTGAGCTCACACAGCCTCTAGCATCATGCACATATTTCACCTGTATCCAATCATTTCCTCTCTATCCTCAGAGAAGTCCTGGGCCGCTGGGTATGGAGTTAGGGCCCTTTCCTTGGCTCCTCCACCTTTCTTCCTAATTCCCTTTCTGACCTCGGCATGGGTCAGTGTGAAGTATGCGTGATGCCCTGCAGGGTGTTCCAGATTTTCTGGAGAAACAAAAGGGGTAAAGGACATAGCAAAGACCTTACGTTGGTTCCCAAACCGGCATGATGTTGAAGTAGTGAGTTCAGAGGAAGTGTGGGAGGGCTCTGTACTGTTTCATATGGTCTCCATATACAAAGAGAATGTGGGAGTGCACCCTAACTGAAAACAGGTTTTAGCTATACAGTTGTTTTTAAAGGTTTATGCTTTTGGGGTTACAGTGTTTATACCTGTAAGTTTTGGAATTGCTCCTAGTTTGTGTGAAATTGATTGCAAAACATTTGACCTTCCTTATTAGCCCCAGTCACCAGCAACTAGCATCAATGCTTAGGCCCTCAGGATGTGGCAAAGTAAAACTAATGGTTGCTTCTAGGTCTCTGTGTATTATAGTCTCTGTCTTAGTTTCCACTGTAGAAGTCACTGGATCCTTACTCTGTTGCTCCCTGAAATTGTTAAATGTGGATCATCTGGATTCTGAATGGAGTTTCTGTTCCAGGACATATGATGAACTGTCTGTAAACAAGAAACCCAGAGTGACACTGATTTTATTTTCTTGTAACTGCTGGTATCAAGTGTGTGTCCAAACTTTTTTTTTTTTTTTTTTTTTTTGAGACAGAGTCTTACTTTGTCGCCCAGGCTAGAGTGCAGTGGTGCGATCTCAGCTCACTGCAGCCTCCGCCTCCCAGATTCAAGCGATTCTCGTGCCTCAGCCCCCTAAGTAGCTGGGAATATAGGCACATGCCAGCACACCAAGCTAAGTTTTGTGTTTTTGGTAGAGATGGGGTTTCATCATGTTGGCCAGGCTGGTCTTGAACTCCTGACCTCAAGTGACCTGCCTGCCTCAGCTTCCCAAAGTGCTGGGATTACAGACGTGAGCCACTGCACCTGGCCTGCTTCCAAACTTTTGCTAAATAAATATTTACATGTTTTGGCCTTTATTTTTTCTGACTCATGTCAGAGTTTGCATTCCTGTAATTTTAGTGAAAGGAAGAATGTGTAAAATTATAGAGGTGAGATGGGCCATGGCGGGGGGAAATATATATATATATATATGGCTTCAAAGAGTAGAAATGTAAAGTGTTACATGCATGAGATTTTATTACAACCTTTCTTAACCATATTGGTAAGAAATTTATTATTAAGTTTATTATCTAATTTAAGACTTGTATGGCTTCATGAATTGTGACAGAATGTGCTACATTTTGTAGCTCTGGTTTTTATTTCCCTGATGGGCCAATGCAGAGGTGATATTAAGGGATGTCCCTGTTAATGTCACTCTGTTAGTGTCCTAAGCTACCAACCCAGCATTGAGTCTCATGAGTTTGCTTTATCTGTCTGCCAGGATTCATCTTGCTTTTATAACTCAGGGATTTTTTTTTCCTTTTATTTGGCCATCTCTTCCTCTTCTTCTTCTTTTTGTAAATATGGAATTCTTCTGTTTTTGTTTCAGACCCAATGTCTGTGGATCACGTTATAATGCTTACTGTTGCCCTGGATGGAAAACCTTACCTGGCGGAAATCAGTGTATTGTCCGTAAGTAAAAAGAACACCTGTCATTCTGCATGTCCTTCTTTTGTTGTGTTGGTTGCATGGGGAGCCTTAGAATGTGGCCCTTTGTAACTGTACTATTAATCTGTTTATAGTAGAGCCTTCCAGCTTTAAGACTTTTCTACCTTTCCAGTTTGGGAAATACATCAACTTAGTCAAACCCCTCTCAAAGTTTAGTCACAGGGATACTTTGCTTGAGGTTGTGTCATTTACATATGTTGTGCCTGGCTACATACACTAATTACTTTGATGGGAGTTTGAATGAAAGAGTCTCATTGCTGGTTTTCTTATTGTAATTTCTAACTTTGCTGGCCACCCCCGGGCCTAACCAAACCCTGTACATTGAATTTGGGTGATTGAGGGGCCAAGAGCAGACCTGACTCCTAGATAGAAGGGAAAGGGAGGAGATAGAGCACCAGGCAAAGATCAGTGGCAAGACTAAGAAACATTTCAAATGATAACAGAGGTTCCTCTATTGAATTCTGCTGGCAAGGCCAACCTCCAGATTTCCCCAATATCCCACAAATGGTGAGTGACAAATCACATGCCAGACAAGGTGTTATTTAATGGAGACACCAAAGTCAAATTTAGTCATGATGTCTGCCCTTCATGAGCTTTTACAGTTGTTGGACCTGTGAAATAATGTCCAGTTTTCAGAAAACGCCATTAGTATAATGGAGAAATTTAGAGCTGAAGGGACATTAAAGAATCACTTAGTTCACCTTCTCACTTGGCTGACAGTGGTCAGTGGAGAATGGACTATATTGGCCAATATTTGCTTTACCACCTGAAAAAGCTTAACTCTTTCTCAATTCTTGATTTTGACCAGAAAGCATCTCCTTTATTTGGCACACTATGGTTTAAGACCAAAATTGGATCACTAAAAGAGAAATATAATGGTATTTGGATTTTCTCAATGAACTTTATGATAGAACCCTTTCCTCACCACCTGTAGAGCTCTCTGAGAAATGATGTCTCCAGGTATTTAAATAAATGATTATTGGATCCTTTGACAGTTTGTTTCTTAGCCGTTTCCAGTTTCCATCCTAAACTCTTTGGATGTTTGAATGCACTTTCTATCAAGTGTACTCTTTTAGCTTTGCATATCATGTGTGCACTTGCAAGGCTGTACAGGAGCTTGAGGAAAAGATCATGCCTGTCGTGACAAAAAGTAGTGACCAAGTCCTAGTCTGCTGATAAATATAAATCATAGGCCATTTAAACTTACTGTTGTGGCCACTAGCAGAGCATTTGGTACCAGCATGATATTAGTCTCTGAGTGGTGTGCAAATGTTAATATTTCTCTAAAGGATGAGTGGCTTCCTGACTGTGGAATCAGTACTCTGGCGGTAGATTCCAGCGTTCTTCTCTCAGACTGTTGATGGAATTCAGAACAGGATAAAAATTAAACAATAAACATTTACAATAGGCTGGGCACGGTGGCTCATGCCTGTAATCCCAGCACTCTGGGAGGCCGAGGCAGGCAGATCATGAGGTCAGGAGATCGAGACCATCCTGGCTAACACGGTGAAACCCCATCTCTACTAAAAATACAAAAAATCAGCTGGGCGTGGTGGCACGTGCCTGTAGTCCCAGCTACTCGGGAGGCTGAGGCAGGAGAATGGCGTGAACCCAGGAGTCAGAGCTTGCAATGAACCGAGATCGCGCCACTGCACTCCAGCCTGGGCGACAAAGCGAGACTCCATCTCAAAAAAACAAAACAAAACAAAACAAGAAAACATTTACAATAAAATTGGCTCCCAAAAGTAATAATGTAATTTTTATATCATTAAATCTTAGAGTTAATATATTTCTTATGATCATACAAATATGTTTAGATGCAGGATTTTAATTTGTTTGGTTTTCTCGTCATAGCCTGTACTGGGCTTTTGATGGATTAAGTGCTGTGGACTAAGCAAAGAGAGGTTGAGAACCACCGTTATTGGATAAAGGAGTTGTGGATTTTAAAGCCAGAGTTTATTTAGTTCAATAGACTTGTTTTGAAAATGAGTACAACTGAGGCTTAAGGTCATATAAGTCATGATAGCAAAGTTCGTGAGGGACCTGAGAACCCAGGTTTCCTCATTTGAGGATCGGTCCCCTATAACAAATCGTGTTCTAAATCCATGTGCTAACAGGCCTCTGGTTTTATTCACAGCCATTTGCCGGCATTCCTGTGGGGATGGATTTTGTTCGAGGCCAAATATGTGCACTTGCCCATCTGGTCAGATAGCTCCTTCCTGTGGCTCCAGATCCAGTAAGTCTAACATGTCATTATATATAATATTATTTTATGTGGTTACACCCCATTTTCTCCTAAATTTGATTTTGGCTTTCCTCTTTCCTGCAATACATTTTTTCACTAGAACATCTGCCTTCTCTGTTCTGCCCAAAATACTTGGAAAGGCTTTCCTTCATCTGGCCTCTCATTTCCCTGCTTTACTCTTTATAGGAAAATTACCTATGGGGCATAGTTACTGTGAATAGGATAAGCTTTATGTAGGTATTGCCTTATTCATCTTTGTATCTCCAATGTAAACACCATAAAAGGTGCTCAATGAAATGGCTGTTTAATGAACGTTTTTGGCTCAAGAAATCTAGGCATTCTTCCTTGTGGTACTGAAATATGAATCTGATTAAAAACTTATTTAAGACTCAAGACCCCTGCTTTACAAGAAGAAAATGTAAGAAGTCATCTTGGAAGTTTCTGGGGGTGATTTATAATGAAGCATAAACATATTTTTCCTTTCAGAATTTTGCCACTTTCTGTGATGCCAGAGGAATATCCACAGTTCATTCTTCAGAGCCTTTGCTTGCTTGTTCTATTGTTTTTCTTTTGGGGGTTTGGGCAAGTGAGTCATAATTGGTTGTTTAAAAAGCTGAAGTTCTTGTTTCTCTAAACAGCCCCTCAAAACTTTGACCGTCCCCATGGCAAAAAACATAGGTCCCTTTTCCATTTCTTTTTTTTTTTTTTTTTTCTGGTGAGACAATGCACCCCGCTTGTTGTGTATCCTATTTTGACAGAGTTTTAAAGAGAAACATTGTGGAATCAGTGCATTCTTTTTTGTTTACTGCAAGTAGAGACTTCAGTGTGTCAAGGCTCATTACCTGTTAAGAGTCCGAACATTTGAGTGTGTCTCTCACAAGCCAATTAACAGGTTAGGGCAAGTTGTCCTGTGTAGCACTCTTGATGCCCTCTCGCCTCCCTTGGCTTCATGGGTGAACACGGGGGACTCTGCCTGAGAGCTTTGTATACTTTTCTGGCCAAAGAGCATGCCAGGTCTGCATGCAGGGCAAGCTGGAAGTGCTGGGGGTTAGTGGACCTAGAAGCGACTTTTAACCAACAACAGATGGAGAGTGGTTGGATAAGTGCCTCAGCTTCCTTGCCTCTCAGTTTGGATAACCATGAGGTTCACTCTGCACTGTCTCCTGAAGTTCCCCAGTGGACTGAGGCCTCGCTGTTCACAGTGATAATAGATTTGATAATGTACTTTATTAGCTTCCTTCTCTTTTTGTCTCACTTTCGCACTCTCCTAGGAGTGTTTCCTAGAATTACTTTCAGAACAAACTACTTCCATTTCAATTATTGTCTCCGAATCTGCTTCTGGTGGAGCCCACACAATAACAGCCACCTTTTACTAAATATAGCCAATTACAATTGGGATAGAAACTCCCCTATGGGCTGGGACTCTTGCTTATTGCACTGAATGTAGCATAGTTTTCCTTGATCTCAGCTTGGTGTGAAACGTGCATCTTCCAAGTAACAGCAGGTTCATTCTACATAGCAAGAGCCCCTGAACTGGAGAAATAGAACAGGGCAGAGAAGCCAGCTGGCAGAACATCTGGGAACATGCGGGACATCTCCATCTCTATAAGGGTGACTTCCAGGCTGCCGCTGAGGCATAAGCATCTCAGGGTTGGAAAAGAAGTGCAGTTATAAAGTTGGGATTAGACCCCATCTCTCAGATTGGTTCCTGAACCAGCTAATATTGCACTCCTCTGGGGGAAGAAATATAGCTAGATGGAAAAACTGGATATTAAGCTGGGAAGGTCTTCAAAGATAGTGTGAACTGATAATGACTTCTCTATTGAGTAGAAATCATGAGATGTGGAGATAGGATGTCAATAAGACCAGATGGAAAAGCCATGGTCCTGGTAGACTCCCAGTTAACTGTGGGATGTGACGAGGATAGTAGTAAGGTGCTGAGGCCAGATTTAGTCTAGAGACTAAAATCCAAGACTGTGGGTGGTGCTTTCTGAGGAAGTCTGAGTCGTATCTATGGTACCTGGACGTTGGACAAACTCCCCAAGTAGCTTGTGGATGAGGGTAGTGTAAGGAGGAGGTTCTGGTTTCAACAGGATCTTTGGGGATCCTTGAAATCTTTAAAATCGTTGACTTTGATTCTCTCTGCACTAATATTGTCTAAATGACTTGCAAAATTAAAGATGGCAAAATATTTTAAATTAAGGGTAGCTGGGGATGGTCATAATTCATTTCTCATCTTTTGGAGTGGTGTTCTAGGGAACAGCTGTGCCATTCCAAAGAACATCCTGATCACTTTGCTAACTTTCCTGTTAATAGAAGGACAATTCTACTCAGTGAAATGTTTGCATTCACTACATGTGGTTCTACTAAAAAGGGTCAATTTAGATCACTGCACCAATTTTTCCTATGAAAAATTTTGTACTTGTTATATGATAGGGATCAAGGAGGCCCAGGCAAGTCATGGGACCTCAGAGAGCCTTAGTTTTCCCACTTGAATATGAACAAAATGGAAGAAGTATTGTTCTTTCAGGTGGTTTTTGACTTGAGTGTCCTGTGACTGAGAATAGAAAATGATCTCTTAGTGACCTGAATGAGAGATTGCATTTCCAGAAGGTTGAAAGTACCAGCCAGTGATTCTCTTGGACAACAGGAAGTTGTGGCTTCCCTTAGTGTTGGTGGAACTCTTGACACTCGTCATTCAGCACCAGGGCAAAAAGAATGATTAGCTAGATAGGGTCAAAACAGTAGTTTTTCTAGACTTTAATTCCAGCCCTGTTTAGGACTGTTCTTTACTGTGTCAGTCTCTGAGGCTGGAGATGGATTTTGAGCAATCCTAATTGTCATAAAGACCTATCATAGTTTACTGATATATGAATTTACTCATTCTTCTAATATGTGTATGCACACATACAAATATATAGTAGCTTGTAACACTGGGATTAATAAACTCTATAACTTTATATATATATTAGTCAGTTTGGGCTGCTATAACAAAATACTATAGACTGGGTAATTTATAAACAACAAAAATGTATTATTTTACAGTTCTAAAGGCTGGGAAGTCCAAGATCAAGAGGCCAGCAGATTACATGTCTGGCGAAGTCCTCTTCCTCCCAGATGGTGCTTTCTGTGTGTCCTTACATGGCAGAGGGGGCAAACATGTCTCTCAGGCCTTTTTTTTATAAGGATACTAATCCTTTCATGAAGGCTCTGCCTGCATGACTTAATCACCTCCCCAAAGACCTCACTGCTCCCTACTCTCCCATTAGGGACTAAGTTTCAACATATGAATTTTGTGGAGACACAAACATATTGTATGTATACATATGTTATTGTCTAATTATATATATAATTATATATGATACATTATAAAAGTTATTTCCTATAGTTTATATTTTGTAATTTTATATTTTCTATTTTGTAATTCCTATAGTTTATATTTTGTAATTTTGGAATCTTCTCATTCTGTTTTACTCTCTAAATTTTTTAAAGAATGCTAAAAATTAAACTTCATATTTTGAGATAATTGTAGATTTACAAACAGTTGTGTTAGTCTGCTTTCTGCTGCTGTAACAGTATACCACAGACTAGATAACTTATAAACAACAAAAGTTTATTTGGCTCATGGTTCTGGAGGCTGGGAAGTCCAGAGCATGACACCAATGTCTGTTGAGAGCCATCCCATGGTGGAAGGCATCACATGGGGAGCAAGTATGAGAGACAGACAGAAAATGGGCTGAACTCCTGACATAACCAACCCACTCCCTAGATAATGGGATAAATCCATTTATGAGGGCAAAGCCCTCATGAACTTATCACGTCTTGAAGGTTCCACCTCTTAATACCATCACAATGATAATTAATTTTCAACATGAGTTTTGAAAGGAACATTCCAACCATGACATTTGTAAGAAATAATTCAGAAATATCCCGGGTATTCTTTATTTAGTTTTCCCCATGTTGACATCTTGCAAGACTATAGTACAACAGCACAACCAGGATATCACAAAATTGATACAGTCAAGATACAGAACATTTCCATCACCACAAAGAGCGCTCATGTTATGCTTTTATTGTCATTTTCTTCCCAACCTAATTCTCTCTTTGATTCTGACAACCACTAATCTCTTCTACATTTTTATAATTTTATCATTTCACAAATGTTATGTAAATGGAATCATATAGTATATAACCTCTTGGAAGTGGCTTTTTTCGCTCATCAGGATTCTCTGGAGAGTCATCTAGGTTGTTGCAGTGTCAATAGTTTGTTATTTTTGTTTGCTGAGTAGTAGTACATGCTACAGATGTACCACAAGTTAGTTTGGCCATTCATCTATTGAAGGGCATCTGAATTGTCATCAGTTTTTTATTTATTTATTATTTGAACTAAGCTGCTATGAACATTTGTGTACAAGGTTGTGGTGTGAACACAAATCTTGTGTTCTCTGGAATAAATGCTCAGAAATGCAATTTCTAGGTTGTATGATAGTTTCATGTTTAGCATTTTAAGAACTATTAAACTGTTTTTGGAATCGCTGTATGTACCATTTTGCATTCTCACCAGCAGTGTATGAATGACCCAATTTCTCTGCATCCTTACCAGCTTTTTGTGTTATCTTTATTTTTAATTTTAGCTATTCTGATTGCTGTGTAGTCATCTCTTACTGTGATTTCAATTTACATTTCCCTACTGGATAATGATGTCAAACATGTTTTTATGTGCTTATTGCCACCTGTATATCTTTTTCAGTGAAAAGTCTCTTTATGTCTTTTGTCTAGCTTCTTATTTTTAATTAAAAAATATTTTTAGACAGGGTCTTACTCTGTCATCTAGGTTGGAGTACAGTGGCACTATCTTGGCTCACTGCAACCTCCATCTCCCAGGCTCAAGTTATCCTCCCACCTCAGCCTCCTGAGTAGCTGGGACCACAGGGGTGCACCACCATGCCCCACTAAGTTTTTTGTATTTTTGGTAGAGACAGAGTTTTGCCATGTTGCCCAGGCTGGTCTTGAACTCCTGAGCTCAAGTAATCTGCATGCCTTAGCCTCCAAAAGTGTTGGTATTACAGGCATGAGCCACTGTGCCTGGACTCTTTTGTCCAGATGCTAATTGAATTGTTTATTATTTCATTATTGAGTTTTCAGAATTCTTTATATACTCTAAATACTAGCTGTTTGTCAGATAATGTGATTTGCAGGCATTTTATCACACTCTGTAGCTTGCTTTCTAATATTTTAATGGGATCTTTTATAGAGCAATTGTTTTCAAATTTGACTAAGTCTAACTTATCAGTTTTCCCTTTACTGGGTCATGCTTTCATTGACGAGTCTAGAAATGCTTTGTCTACTCCTAGATTCTGAAGATTTTCTCCAACTTTTTTCTACTAGTTTCATAGTTTTATTTTTATTTACTTATTCTTTGAGACAGGGTTTTGCTCTGTCACCCAGGATGGGTAGACAGATATTTCCCACTATATCCTTTTTTGTTTTAGCTATTCTAGTTCTTTTCTGTAAAAACTATAGATTAATCTTGTCTATATTTACAAAACCTTTTAGGATTTTGATAGGAATTGCATCAAACCTGTATGTCAATTTGGGGCCCCTTACACTTTTCAAACCCCTTATACTTTGATCACATTTTCTCATTTAATTGACTTCAGTTCAATGAGAGTGTTAGCAGAACCGGTCACAGACAAAATGTCTCGGACACTGGTTTTAGGAAGGAAGGGGTTTAATCAGCTGGGAGCAAGAGTTTGGGGCATTTGTACTCCCAATGCAAATCTGATCTCTAAGGGTGTAAGAAAGCCAGCAGAACAATTCTAGACCAGTGTGTTAGCAAGTTTGAGGGGGTGTGGTACAACCAAATCCTGAAAGTGTGGGGACATTCAGAGGAAGGGAAGGTGCTGCCTCAGCTAGTCTGGAAGAAGTCCTTGAAAAAGCTTTCCGGGAATTGTGGGATTTATATGGACTGGGAGGAGAAACATGCATGGAATCTACTCACGACTTGTCCTTAGAAATGGTTGAACTCTTTCTTTCTAGACCGCCCTTTATGGAAGCACCTTTATCACTGCTGTCATTTAACTTGTTCTTCTCTGCAGCTTTTCCAGCTTGGCTAGATGTTTGTTTGTTTGTTTGTTTGAGAATTTTAGTGAAGTTTCTCTTCCAAGCTGTGTGTCTTTAGGCATCCCCAGACATCTATTCACTTAAGGGAAATGCCATTGCTGTTATCTCTCTAAATGAAAATTGTTTTTATCCTGCAGTGACTCTGGTTGTCCCTGTGGACTGTTGTCTCAGGTGTAGAGTCCAGAAGTTAGTCTGGCTGTTTAATTTGTCTGTCTGTGCTTTTCCTAGTACCTAAATTAAAATCACATGTTCATCATACAAATGCTTATGTGCAAATTGCTCCCAGTGTTCTTTCTGCCGGTTGTGCCTGCCAAGATGATGGCAGGTCTTTAGAATCATTCCAAACCTAATGCACCCCAAAGAAAATCATTACCTGAGGTATTTAGATCCAAGTGCCAGCCCTGCCTCTCTCGCATTCCCATAGCATGCTCACATTGTTCTCTTCTGATGAATCATATAAGAACTAATCTGTACTGGGCTGTAATTAGAGAAAATGTCTTCTGTTCTTTCTGGCCAATGCTGGCAAATGAAAGACATTCAGTAAGTCACTGTTGAATGACTGAAATGACTGACATCTGATATGAACACAAAATTAATTTGGGATCTTTTATGGATATGGGGAAATGGCAACATTTTCTGTTAGCTCTGAGATATTGAGCCTTACATGAAACCTTTTAAAGCCTTACATGAAATGTCTTCAAGGGCAGATCCTCACTGGGGCTCTAGGACTTTCAGGGTTCACTGCATATGGCAGGATCAGTGCACTCTGATTCCCCTAGTATTTTCAATTTCTAGTAAAATCTTAACACAGATTGAGTTTAGGGATATCTTCTGACTTGGGGTACTTAGTGCATCCAGTAAAGAATATAGCATCATTATGGGTGTAGGAGGAACCCCTAGTTTTCAGTTGGCTTTTTTAAGAGACATAGAATTTGGTCTCCCAATTATGATACATCGGGAATTCTTGTTCAAATCCGCGTAAATTTAGAATATGCATCAATGGCAGGATTCAATCCAAAATAAAACCAATTTGGGTATATATTCTCTGTAAACTGTTTCCTGTGTGTACAGTGAAACTGCATATCTAGTTCCTTCACTTCCCCTCAGAAATCCTGAGCACCTTTATCGGAATGCTTTTTCCCCCTAAAGATCTAAGATTCACAATGAGTAAAAAGTTTCCCATGGTAAACACGGTGGCAAAGCAGGTGATTCGGAGCCTATTCGCTGTGCTGAGCCTGCCTCCTCCTGGCTTCCCCCAAGGATTCATGCATAGGGTTCCTTGGTGTCTTCTTGTTTCACAAGTCTGAATGAGTGCTTTTATTTTTTGAAGAAGAAAGAATATTTTATGCTGGAAAAGGTTTGCCTGAAAGACAGAATAAAAAATATTTATCAGGGAGGTTTTTATTCTATTACGTTTAAATGTAAACTTATCATTCTTGCCAGAAAGAAGAATTCATTCTGATTTTCAACTTGAACAAATAATGTAAAGTCACTATTTAAACTACTGTTAGCTTTTTAATCTCAAAGTAGTTAAATGGCTTTGTCGCTCATGTGGGAATGGAAATTAGCTGTTGGCATGAACTGCTTTAATTGAAATCAGTTTGAAGGCTGAGTTCCTATGCTGCTTGACAGATGACATCATTTCCTGTGCTTTTCCCAATCCTCACTGTTTTTCTAAGATAGGATGAAGCTAAGTTTAACTTCAAATTTTAAAGCAACTATACACCTTTTCCTGACCTACTTAGAATATTATTCAAAGTTTTCACTAAATCATTTTTTCTTTGTATACTTATAGACAGCTTTTTAGTTAAAAAAGCATTTTGGCTGAGATGTTTTAATGGAATCATAAGAGCCTAAAATAACTGTTTTAATCACTTTCCGGGGTTGCTTGATTTCATTACTCCAACAAAGGAGTTATTTCTGCTTTCATACATGGGGAAACAAAGATAAAAATATTTTTAATAGCAACCTACTTAGTAGGGCTGTATAAGTGCTTCGGACACAATGGACAACTTCTAGGTCTCAGTTTGGTCTTTGGGCATAGCTTTTGATGTCATCATCAGGCAGCATGAGTTAGTTAAATAAAAATTAATTTAGTACAGTTTTATACAGCACTTACTTATCAGCAAGGTGCTACTCTAGGCACTTAAGGGAATATTGCATAATTAATGCTTATGACACTTCCCACTCCTAAGAAGTTTTTAAACAAATGGGATGTGGCAAAATAAGTAAAAATAGGCTGGATTTTATAATATATGCTTCAAAAGAGAAATATAATTGGAAAGGAGAAAGGGCTCACATTTTGTTTGAGAGGTATCAGAAAAGGTCAATGGAAAGAAGCAATATTTGAAATGGATTTTGGAGATAGATAGGATTTCAGGTTTTGGGGGAGAACTGTGTGTATGTTGTGTTGGGGTTTAGGGGTTAGGGGCAAGGAGACACAGAGGCAGGTAAGGGAGGGGGTTCTACAGAGGGACTAGGACAAGGCAAGTGCCGGGTTTTTTGCATGACACATAGTAGGCAGTCGGAAATGTTTGTGAGTGAATGAATGACTGATAAGTAGATCAGGAGATGGAGTCGTAGGACATAGTAGGCATGTGCCAAGGAGCCCCGAAAGACACCTGAGGCTATGCTCAGGGGGCCGTGAATGCTGAGAGATGGAGGTGGCTCTAGTTCAGTAGAAACAGGCCTTGATGTTGTTTCAGTGTGTGGCATGTTCTTGAAAAGGCATTTAACTTTCAACTCGACTTAACTTCTTTGTGCTGTAAAAGGGTATAGAAGATATTGGGTTCTGCACTTTCCTTCCTTGTTGTCAGGCTGAGATTTGTGTAGCTCCTTATAAAAATTGTTCCTTTTTCCTGAAGTCAAGTAGCACTTTTCAATACCATGGCTGAGGATTCCTAACAAGGGGTAATGGACAGGGTGGCTGTTGGGAGGAATCTTCTGTTTGCTCTGGAGAGAGGATTTGGCCCCTGTGCTTCAGAAAGAGTGAGCATAAACAGCAGATTTCTGCTTTTGTGTAGAAAGAAGATATTCTCTTCTCCTTAGCTAAAATTATTGAACCTTTTTCCCTGAGAATTAACTCCCACAACTTGGAAGACCAGACAGAATAAGCCAAACTCCAAAGCCCAACCCTGGCATCCGTGTGTAAGCAGGTATCAACAAGGATTAGTGGTTAATTCAATCAAGCTTTGGACTAGGAAATAGCCTAGGATTTTGAAAGTGCTATTAGCATTCCTAAATTACTGACCTAGAGACAGCCTGAACACTGGAGAAATGAGAGCACTTGCCTGCACTGTTGTCATTGCTCACTATGAGCCCGTGGCTGTCTTTTACTCCAGCCTCTCTGAGTGTCTCATTTTCTAGAGTCTAAGGCTGTCAGTCCATGGTCTTTCTGCTCTGGGCTCTGAAATGTACACTTCTGTAGGTGAAAATGAATATCTTACTTAGTTTGAGGTTACAGTTTAAACAAGCAGCTCTTTCTCAGGCAAATCCAGCTGTCCCTGTCATCAGGCAGTCTTGTTATTAAATGCCTTTGTCGGCATTTTCTTGTTTCTTTATTCTGTCTCTAAAATTTCTTTTAACAAAATTCTGTGGAATTTGCTACTCTTTTTTTTTTCTTCCTTTTTTTTTTTTTTTAAATTATACTTTAAGTTCTAGGGTACGTGTGCACAACGTGCAGGTTTGTTACATATGTATACATGTGCCATGTTGGTGTGCTGCACCCATTAACTCGTCATTTACATTAGGTTTATCTCCTAATGCTATCCCTCCCCTCCTCCCCACAATAGGACCCGGTGTGTGATGTTCCCCTTCCTGTGTCCAAGTGATCTCATTGTTCAGTTCCCACCTATGAGTGAGAACATGTGGTATTTGGTTTTCTGTTCTTGAGATAGTTTACTGAGAATGATGGTTTCCAACTGCATCCATGTCCCTACAAAGGACATGAACTCATCCTTTTTTATGGCTGCATAGTATTCCATGGTGTATATGTGACACATTTTCTTAATCCAGTCTGTCACTGATGGACATTTGGGTTGATTCCAAGTCTTTGCTCTTGTGAATAGTGCCACAATAAGCATACGTGTGCATGTGTCTTTATAGCAGCATGACTTATAATCCTTTGGGTATATCCCCAGTAGTGGGATGGCTGGGTCAAATGGTATTTCTAGTTCTAGAATCTTGAGGAATCGCCACACTGTTTTCTACAATGGTTGAACTAGTTTACAGTCCCACCAACAGTGTAAAAGTGTTCCTCTTTCTCCACATCCTCTCCAGCACCTGTTGTTTCCTGATTTTTTAATGATTGCCATTCTAACTGGTGTGAGATGGTATCTCATTGTGGTTTTGATTTGCATTTCTGTGACAGCCAGTGATGATGAGCATTTTTTCATGTGTCTGTTGGCTGTATGAATGTCTTCTTTTGAGAAATGTCTGTTCATATCCTTTGTCCACTTTTTGATGGCATTGTTTGCTTTTTTCTTGTAAATTTGTTTGAGTTCTTTGTAGGTTCTGGATATTAGCCCTTTGTCAGATGAGTAGATTGCAAAAATTTTTTCCCATTCTGTAGGTTGCCTGTTCACTCTGATGGTAGTTTCTTTTGCTGTGCAGAAGCTCTTTAGTTTAATGAGATCCCATTTGTCAATTTTGGCTTTTGTTGCTGTTGCTTTTGGTGTTTTAGACATGAAGTCCTAGCCCATGCCTATATCCTGAATGGTATTACCTAGGTTTTCTTCTAGGGTTTTTATGGTTTTAGGTCTAACATGTAAGTCTCTAATCCATCTTGAATTAATTTTTGTATAAGGAGTAAGGAAAGGATCCAGTTTCAGCTTTCTACTTATGGCTAGCCAATTTTCCCAGCACCATTTATTAAATAGGGAATCCTTTCCCCATTTCTTGTTTTTGTCAGGTTTGTCAAAGATCAGATGGCTGTAGATGTGCGGTATTATTTCTGAGGGCTCTGTTCTTTTCCATTGGTCTATATCTCTGTTTTGGTACCAGTACCATGCTGTTTTGGTTACTGTAGCCTTGTAGTGTAGTTTGAAGTCAGGTAGCATGATGCCTCCAGCTTTGTTCTTTTGGCTTAGGATTGTCTTGGCAATGTGGGGTCTTTTTTGGTTCCAAATGAACTTTAAAGCAGTTTTTTCCAATTCTGTGAAGAAAGTCATTGGTAGCTTAATGGGGGTGGCATTGAATCTGTAAATTACCTTGGGCAGTATGGCCATTTTCACAATATTGATTCTTCCTATCCATGAGCATGGTATGTTCTTCCATTTGTGTGTGTCCTCTTTTATTTCACTGAGTAGTGGTTTGTATTTCTCCTTGAAGAGGTCCTTTACATCCCTTGTAAGTTGGATTCCTAGGTATTTTATTCTCTTTGAAGCTATTGTGAATGGGAGTTCATTCATGATTTGGCTCTCCATTTGTCTGTTACTGGTGTATAAGAATGGGAGGCCAAGACGGGCGGATCACGAGGTCAGGAGATCGAGACCATCCTGGGTAACACGGTGAAACCCCGTCTCTACTAAAAAATACAAAAAACTAGCTGGGTGAGGTGGCGGGCACCTGTAGTCCCAGCTACTTGGGAGGTTGAGGCAGGAGAATGGCGTGAACCTGGGAGGCGGAGCTTGCAGTGAGCTGATATCCGGCCATTGCACTCCAGCCTGGGCAACAGAGCGAGACTCCGTCTCAAAAAAAAAAAAAAAAAAAAGAACGCTTGTGATTTTTGCACATTGATTTTGTATCCTGAGACTTTGCTGAAGTTGCTTATCAGCTTAAGGAGATTTTGGGCTGAAACAATGGGGTTTTCTAAATATACAATCATGTCATCTGCAATCAGGGACAATTTGACTTCTTCTTTTCCTAACTGAATACGCTTTTTTCTTTCTCTTGCCTGATTGCCCTAGCCAGAACTTCCAACACTATGTTGAATAGGAGTGGTGAGAGAGGGCATCCCTGTCTTGTGTCAGTTTTCAAAGGGAATGCTTCCAGTTTTTGCCCATTCAGTATGGTATTGGCTGTGGGTTTGTCATAAATAGCTCTTATTATTTTGAGATATGTTCCATCAATACCGAATTTATTGAGCGTTTTTAGCATGAAGGGCTGTTGAATTTTATCAAAGGCCTTTTCTGCATCTATTGAGATAATCATGTGGTTTTTGTCTTTGGTTCTGTTTATATGCTGGAATTTGCTACTCTTAACGGTTCCCCTGTGCCACCTACCTGGGATTCTAAATCTTTTCACGGGAAAATTATTGCCATCATAATCTTGTCTCATATGGTTACTCAAGGCAATACTTTCTTGTTGGTATAAATTACAGAAATGACATTGAGTTGTAAGTTCTGTTAAATTAAGGAAGTCATTTAGCACAATTAAAGTGAATGCCAAAGAAACAATTGCATTGCATGGTAAATGATTTTTTTTTTTTTTCAAGACAGAGTCTCACTCTGTCACTCAGGCTGGAATGCAGGGGTGCAATCTCGGCTCACTGCAGTCTCCGCCCCGCAGGTTCAAGCAATTCTCTTGCCTCAACCTTTTGAGTGGCTGGGATTACAGGCATGCGCCATTACCCCCGGCTAATTTTTGTATTTTTAGTAGGGATGGGGTTTCACCATGTTGGCCAGGCTGGTCTCAAACTCCTGACCACAGGTGATCCGCCCGCCTTGGCCTTCCAAAGTGTTGTGATTACAGGCATGAGCCACCGTGCCTAGCTGGTAAGTGATTTTACTCACACAAATAATAATATGTTTAGCATTCTCAATTAGGTCATTATCGGGTAAAAATAGATGAATCCTGATAAACTATGTGATTTTTCTCTTCAAATAACTATAAATCAACTCCTGCGAGCTGTTGCAATCTGTGCATTTAAGTTGCAAAAGTGATTTCTTCTTCTTTTTTTTCAAGTACAACACTGCAATATTCGCTGTATGAATGGAGGTAGCTGCAGTGACGATCACTGTCTGTGCCAGAAAGGATACATAGGGACTCACTGTGGACAACGTAAGTACACCATAGTTTTGAGTATTCTAGATGTTAACCTATTTGTAGACAAGTAGAATAAAGAGATAAGTGCTGATGGATTTTCTTTGATTACCTGGGACACAGCATTTTTACAAGAGTCCAGTGACCTTTACAGATGAACAGATCACTTACTCAAAACACTTAGCACCAAATTTCCAAATGGAGCCTTCGTTGGTTACAGGTTGTTTGATTCATTTTCCTCTCATTTACCTTCACCACCCTGCTTGCCTGATCTCCTTGATTTCTAGTCACCACCAAAGGAGCAGAATTCTTGTTCATTCCAGACGCATGTCTTCCACTCACTTGCTGAACTTCAGCACTTGGATTTTCAAGAAGCAACTCAAATAAAATATTCCAAACTCAGCCTCGTCATTCTCTCTAAACATGTCCTTTCTCTTGATTAGTGGTATCTGCATCCCTCTCATTTCCCAATCTAGATGCTGCTACTGAAGTACTTATCACATGGTGTTCAGTTTGAAGGTTCATTTGTACACACCACTTATTGTGTCTACTTTCTACTAGTCCCTGTGCTTTGCAGAAGATGAACATTCTTTTTTAAAAGCTTTTTTTTTAATTACTTTAAGATGAACACATATACCCTACAGAAAATTTGGAAAAGTTTAAAAACACAAAAAGTAAAATTATTCATGAGTCCATCATTCTAGATACTATCTTCTAGACTTGTAATGCATATTTGGTACATTAGTTCTTACTGTATGTATAGATTTTATGCCACTTTTTCACTTAATATTTTATTCAAAGTATACTCATGTTATTACACGTTTTAAAATACATTTTAATGGTTGCCTAGTACTCTATTACATGGACGTTTGACTGTTTAATGAATCCTTAATGGTGAGCCTTATTCAGGGTGTTTCTAATTTTTGCTTTTGTGTATGTATTTGTTAGGATTAATAATGTTATTATAAATAAACAAAAATGTAGAGAATGCCCTAGTGACCATCTGTGTTAGTCTGTTTTCATGCTGCTGATAAAGACATACCCAAGACTGGGCAATTTACAAAAGAAAGAGGTTTATTAGACTTACAGTTCGCCATGGCTGGGGAGGCTTCATAATCATGGTGGAAGGCAGGGAGCAACAAGTCACATCTTACATGGATGGCAGCAGGCAAAAAAGAGCTTCTGTGGGAAAACTCCCCGTTATAATAACCGTCAGATCTTGTGAAGCTTACTGTCATGGGAACAGCGTGGGAAAGAGACCTGCCCCCATGATTCAGTTACTTCCCACCTCCCACAACACATGAGAATTCAAGATGAGATTTGGGTGGTGACACAGCCAAACCGTATCGCCATCCACTCATTGCAGTGGGAGAAGAATATTGGTTGAGTTTTGTGTAGTGCAACCTGGAGAGAGGAGAGGTAGGACAGGCTCCCCAGTGTGGGTGATCCTTGGGCTGAGTCTTGAGGGATGGGTAAGTGTTTACCTGTCAGGTGATGGGGAGTGGACCTTTTGGGCAGATGGTAGAGCATGACCAAAGCACCACCACAAGACCCAGCAAGGGATGTGGGACATAGCAAGTGCTTTGGTGTTGCTAGAGCTAAAATGCAGAGGAGAGTGATGGGAAAGGAAGTAAGGTCAGGTAGGATGTCATGGGCCAGGTTTTGATGCCTTTATATATACTATGTTTTCTTCCAAAGTGGGGCCAGGAAAGAGGAGTGAGACCACAACAATAAACAACACCAACAACATCAACAACATACATCTTTTGAGTTACTCTGTGCTTACTGTGTGCTAGGCACATTTTAGAACTCTATGTGTGTTAACTCATTTAATATGACAACAATCTTTGTGTTAGAGGCCATAAATGTTACCCTCTAGCAGATGAGGGAACTGGAACACAGGGTCCCCAGTAGTTCCTCTAAGGGTATATAGGTGGTAATCGGCAGAGTTGCGGTTGGACTCCGTACAACAGTGTGACTCCGTAGCCCATGTGTTTACTGCTGTGAAATACCAACCTTATTACCCTTCACTTATGAAGGTTTACAGTGAGAAAGATCACAGTGTGGACACACAGCTGTAGGAGGCCAAAACAGGAGCAGGAAGACAAGTCCTACCTAAGGCTGTGGCTGTGGAGATGGCGAGATGGGGCTGGATCCAGTGGCATTCCAGGAGAATCAGGAGGGGCTGCTGGGCATCTCTCCTGCTCCCCTTGGTGCTCCCTGAGGGAGTTTAGCCCAATGCCCAACACACAAGTGCTTAATTAACACTGGCAGAATTAGAACATTTTTCCTAAACTTCAGCTTCCTCATCTGTAATCTGGGAGGGTTGGCTTAGGCAAGCTTAAACTTTGTTTTCTGTTTAGAGGCTTTTCATTCTCCTTGACTATAAATCGAGAGGCAAAGAAGACAATTGACTTACATAAACCTCTCTGATTATATGATGATCAATGGCCTCCTGCCATAATTTTTGGTTAAAAAGGGTTGTGTCAGTTCAGGTCCTCTTATGCCAAGAAGATATCAAGACAGAATTAGACACAAAAGAGATTTACTGGGGAAAAGGCCTGTGAAGAATAAAGGAAAGAGGAAGCAGAAGTAGGAGGGAATGGTGTTCAAGGAGAGAGGAAGCAGAAGTAGGAGGGAATGGTGTTCAAGGAGAGAGGAAGCAGAAGTAGGAGGGAATGGTGTTCAGACCATGATGCCTGTCTGATCCTGTGCAAGGAGGGAGGGAAGGAAGGACAACTGCATAGAAGGAACTTCAGCCTGTAGTGCAGCTCCATAAAAGCCTTTGCCAGGCTGATGGAGAGGCCAGGGCAAAAAGTGCCCGTCAAAGAGTTCCATGATGGGTGGAAACGGCCAGGCTTTAGCATCCTAATGCTGTGTTCAGTCATTGGCTGTGAGCATGCCCTTGACAGGAACGCTGCAGCAGATACGAAGGCACAGCAGCTGGAAGTGGTCTGCCAGCTAAACTCCTTACAGGAGATTCTCTTGAGGGGAAGTATGAGTGGCTCAACTTCATGACTGCTACAGGGGTAAGGTATGGAAAAATGTATAGAAAATATTTAAGGAGCAAGGAATTTGAATGGAGGTTTTGGGGGAGACTCATGGAGCAGTGAGATTTCAGCTGGGCTTTGAAGAGTGGTTGTGACTGGCATATTTGGCAGAGAAGAGCCTGCTACCCACGATGAAGATGCCTAGAAAGAGCCCATGCATGCACGAGTTACAGGAAATTGTACAAAGAGGAGTTGTTCAGCACGTGAACTTTCAGTTCTTATTTTAGTGTCTTTTCTAACAAGCGAAATATCCTGCCCTGAAGCATCTCTAGACTTACTGCACCAATAGTTTCCACAGGTTCTGTTATAACTCTCAATTGGATTTTCATGATGGTACTTAAATTACTGAAGATCATGATTAGTATTTTGTTGTTTGCGGTTAATTGTGCAGTTGAACATGCTACATTTCTGTAAGGGTGACATCAGAAGGACTATCTCCCCTCGTGGGAGCCCTGTTGAAATTAAACATGAATCATAAGCAAAAGAGTCTTTGCTAACATGCAGTTCCCATCCAGTGACATCTCTTAGAAACCACTGTTTTCGAGGTTGAACTGAAAGCATTGCTCAGATGCTCCATGGAATGAGACCATCAGCATTAACATAGATACAAACTCATCTATTCCAGGCAGCTTTACCTAAGAGGTGACTGAGGAACATCTGAGTATCTGTGACTGTACAGTGACCATTCAAAATAAACAAATAAACACCAGCGTGACTTTAGATATTTTATTGTTGTACTTCCAGGGGACCACAAGTGTCACTTCATTAGCATTTATTTTCAGGTGAAGCGGCTCAGCTCTCTCCTTATTTTACAGCTGTGTGTGAAAGTGGCTGTCTCAATGGAGGAAGGTGTGTGGCACCGAATCGATGTGCATGCACTTACGGATTTACTGGACCCCAGTGTGAAAGAGGTAATGGTTTTTAAAATCATTTGCATAAGGACATGATGGTACCTAAAGCTGTTGTTAATTTGCACAGACATTGGGTCTGCATGGCTACTTCCTGAATGTTGCTGAGCTTTGAGGGAATTTCTGAATTGTCATTGGGAAGGTCCCTAGGATGACAAGACAGTGGCCCTGAATCTACGCATGATATTCAGCAATGTTTGTCAGTGCAAGTTTACCTAAATTCAGTTATTTGCTAATTTGGTGGTACTCAGTTATGAGCATATACATAATTACCAGCTGGCATCAGGATAAAAAGGGGAGAATGTTCTTCGGGAAGGGTAAGGATTAAGCTCTTTATCATGCCAGTGAATCAGAGAAGTGGTCTCAAACCAACCATGTGTATGGAAAGGGAGAAGTTCAGTATGAAAAGCACAGCTGAAAATCTGTTGGACCTGTTGGGGACTGTAGAGGTGTACAAGCTCAGCATTCAACACTCACCATAGATATATTTAGTGTCTACTGAGAAGCTGCTTTGTGTAGATGGTTTATTCAGTACTCATTGCAGCCTACTACATTGTGTAGAATCATCGTTAATTTTGCATGTGAGAAGATCAAGGCACAAAGAGGTCCAAGGATGCCCCCAAGCCCACATACATAAGAAACCTTTAATTTGAATGTGTGTTTTTCTCTTCAAGTCTAATGTTTACTGCTGCTCTTAATTAAAAGAAACATTCTACCTGATTTGCCTACCTAAAAATGCAAATACGATATTGAGATATATGTGGATATACAATATTCTTAAGTTTTTTTTCCCTGAACTTTGGTCTCATTAATCATCATGTCTCTATATTTATAGATTTTTTTCTCATCATCCCTAGTTTTATAATGAAAGTTTAGAAGGTTTATGTTACACAAAACTGTAATTGAAAATTTGCATGAACTTTTAAACTGCAATAATCACTTTTAGCCAAGTTGTATGGACATCTTCTTATTCTAAGATGGAAAGTAAAAGATTCAGTAGCAGATGTTGAATATGACATTTAAAACATATAATAGAGGAAAACAAAGAGCAGAGAGTGGTTTGCGAGAAATTGTTTATTTTCTGTCTATTTTTATAATTTATCTAAATTCAGTTATTTGCTAATAATGCAGTAATACCTATTTGAGCAAGAAACTCCAGGTCGATTACTTTGATTACTAAGTAAATTACATTGTATCTCTATCAATAGGACCACTGCATGGTATTGATGTGTGATGCATAATAGACCTTTACATTGCATGTTGATATCCTTTAGCAGTCCCTCCTTAAACTGCTTCTCTTTACAGCTTGCACAGATGTATTTTTATTTGCTAATAATTGTAATGGTCCAGAGTACTAAAAACTATTTCTACTAGGCAGTATTATTCTGTGGCTTTACTACTTAATCAATGAAGTTGTAGGAGATTAAAATTATTAGTGTGTGGCTTGAAGAGTGGTGTGTGAAAATAATTTCTCAGTTGATAAGACTGGGCTTAATTTGTTTTAGAAAAATCAGTAATAAGATGAAGTTACAGGGCATTTTACCTGTAACCATTTTAACAAAGTGGTTAAAGATTTGCTGCAAAGATGCTCATAGTTCAGATATTGATGATAACACAGTCTAAAATAAAGGGTGCTATATTGAACCATTCCCCAGTGATTTCTTCAAAGATTTGATCTTTGCCCAAGATTAAGAAATGTCCTGAATGGGTTCAATTACTAAGCTACTAATCAAAACTGGCATGTTACTCAGAGGTTTCTCCAAGTTTTGGGGTGTCTTCAACTGCTCCCCTTCAGGAAAAAGGGCTGTCCTGAAATCTGCACTAAGGTGTAAATATCTGTTGGTGCCACAGAATTTTCCCAGTGGTGATTTTCGAAATCAAATTCATCCCTCAGTGGCAGATTTTCAGGCATTTGTGGAAGTGGAGACTGGGGAGCAGAAGGCAGGCTTGCCCGTTAGTCGCTGAAGGGTGTAGTGCCTTCTACCCACTGCCTGTTGTACGCATGGGGGCAGTCCCAGACCTTCAATGGGAGAAGGAAAACATGGGCGTCATTTCCCACAGCACATGGGAGAGGGGAGTCTTTTTGATTCCAGAATTCTATTTCCATTTGTAGAGTCTTCACTGTTTGCTGCTCTTATGAAAGTCATCTGTTTACCTCTTTGAAGAATTAGAGGCAGTAAATCCTCTTACTTAGATGTATGTTTGTGATTTCAAGAGTGATGAATAAAAATCTGGCACCAAGTCGGGACAGATCCATCCTGAAGTGTGGGGAAGTATTCAGTGTGACTTCTGATGGTGGGTTGCTATCCTTATTGTGGTCCTTATTACTGGATAAGTACCTAGGTTGGTTGTATTCTGTTTTAATTGGGATGTGATGTTTTATTTTTCAAAATGAACATCCAGGAGGCCTTTACTACTTTCCTTTCTCCCTTCATCTACATTTTCCCTTGGTACCGTCTCCACATCTCTTTTTATAGCATTTACCACATTGCATCAAAACAGTTCACTAGAGCATAGGTTTTCAGGAAAAACTACAGTTTCATCATCTTAATTCTAGCCTTACTGTGTGATGCACAGTACATGACCCATAGATGATGAACTGGATTCATTTAATAGCATCAGAACATCTGGAGCTATAATGATCGGATATGAACAAGTATCTCCTGGAAATAATTGCTGTTTGCCACCAGTCCTGGATATTGGTTTCATTGGTTTCATGCTAAACAGAGATAATCACAATGTGGATACCTAATTGAATGTGGTCCCATCTTTCAGAAGAATGATCTTTCAGGTCCACAAGACTGTCATTTTTCAGTCAACAGGGATGCAAAAAGGAGGAATGTTTTGATCAAAACTAAGTGACAATAAAAACAAAAGCAAAAACCTCTTATTGTGATGTAACACACACGTAAGCAAACATTTAGAATATCAGTTACAAGTACTTCTCAGGATAAAGATCTTTGTCCCTGGGAGATCTTGGAACTTTTATACATTAGTAACTACCTCAGAGACCCACTGTGAGTGTGAAATACACCTTTGGGGGTCATACTGGCAGGATTTGTATCACATTAAGCCAGTAAGTCAATCTTAATCATCCATGAACAGTATTTTGGTGTGTGATGGAAAAAAACAGCAGATCCATGCTTGAATTATGAATTCTAATAGTCATGTAACAGTGTAATAAGATTATAAAGCAAATTTGTCTTACTTGCAGCTTTTTTCCATTAAGATAAATTTGTTTAAAAAAAATTCTTGGCTAGCCAGCCTCATCCCCAATGGGCAGGTAGCAATGATATATTTTACCATTGCCATTACCATTGTTTCTCTACACCTAGAGGATAAAAAGTAGAGACTTGGCTTATTTGGCCTGTGATGTCTACTTTTTAAAAGCTGAATAGGAATACCTTTAAATACATCTTCTAGTTTGTCGTAGTCCCCACCACTGCCTATTGTCACATCTTGTTCAAGTTCATTCATTTAGCTTATGTATTAGCCCTTGTGAGCATTCAAGTTTGCCACCTCCTGCTGCTTTCTCTGTCAAAGATTGTATCTATTTTTTTTTAACCTCAAGTTTCTTTAATTTTTCTTCCTCTCACTTTTTTTGGTAAGTTCACATTTGTGGTTTTCTTATTGCCTCCTACTGCGACCCTTTGCCTTCTCTCTGCTTGGACCTTGAGCAACTAGTAGAACTTAATCACTGTCTTAGCTCAGTGGTACAGTATGTTAGCATTTGTTATCAGATTATTGAAGTGAGGTCAGTGCCTGTTTTGGCAATGACAACACAAGCTAGTCGTATATTGCCATAGTTACTGCTAACAAAAAAACTGTGTGGAATCACTTTCTCTTGCCATCTTGCCTCAGAATGTACATTTTAAATCTTGTTAAATGCTCTTGTATTAAACACAGTGAATCATATGAATGGATGAGACTTTTCAGGGTCATGACAAAAGAGAGAAGAATGATGGAGATAGACCTGAACTTGGAGATGGGGGTGGAGTGTGTTGATGAATAGGCTTAGGGAAGAAGAGAAACAAAGAGACACAGCAAGAGAACCAGGAGAGCACTGAGCCAAAGAAACAAAAAAGAGTTCAAGAAATAACTTGGCAATTGTTAGACTCATCGAAGGTCTGAGAGTGAGAATCATAAAGAGGCCATTAGTGAGCATTTTTTCATGTGTCTGTTGGCTGTATGAATGTCCTCTTTTGAGAAATGTCTGTTCATATCCTTTGCCCACTTTTTTGTGGGGTTGTTTGGTTTTTTCTTGTAAATTTGTTTGAGTTCTTTGTAGGTTCTGGATATTAGCCCTTTGTCTGATGAGTAGATTGCAAAAATTTTCTCCCATTCTGTAGGTTGCCTGTTCACTCTGATAGTAGTTTCTTTTGCTGTGCAGAAGCTCTTTAGTTTAATGAGATCCCATTTGTCAATTTTGGCTTTTGTTGCCGTTGCTTTTGGTGTTTAAAATGTGGCACATATACACCATGGAATACTATGCAGCCATAAAAAAGGATGAGTTTGTGTCCTTTGTAGGGACATGGATGCAGCTGGAAACCATCATTCTCAGCAAACTATGGCAAGAACAGAAAACCAAACACTGCATGTTCTCACTCATAGGTAGGAACTGAGCAATGAGATCACTTGGACTCTGGAAGGGGAACATCACACACTGGGGCCTATCACGGGGAGGGGAGAGGGGGGAGGGATTGCATTGGGAGTTATACCTGATGTAAATGACGAGTTGATGGGTGCAGCACACCAACATGGCGCAAGTATACATATGTAACAAACCTGCACGTTATGCACATGTACCCTAGAACTTAAAATATAATAAAGGAAAAAAAAAAGCAAAAAAAAAAAAAAAAGAGGCCATTGGACGCAAGAACAGCTGACATGTACTGAGTACTTGCAGTGTGCAAGGCAGTGTGCTAAGCACTTCACTTTGATGATTTGCAACAATTTTGTGAGAAAAATCCTGTAAGAAGTACCATTTTATAGAGGAATAAGCAGAGGCAAAGAGAGATCTAGTGCCTTGTCCAAGAAGGGACAGCTTATAAATGGTAAAATAAAGGCCTGAACCTAGACATTCTGGCTCCTAAGCCTGTGCACATAACCAAGTACTGGGTAGTACTTGGACTTCACTGGAAAGGGGCCACTCGTAGCTCTGAAGACTTTTCTGAGGAATGGTAAGAAGAAACCTAGAACTATGAATTTTAGAATGGAAGTCAAGATGAAAAGCCAAAAGAAAGAATCCTTGCATATTCCTGGATGTTTCAAATGTAGGGTTTTGGAATATTCCTCTATTTGATTGATTTCAATGTACGAATCTGCTCTTGGAAAGAGAGAGGTTCCTGTGTGTTTACAGGACGTATGAATGTGCTTGAAAGGACTGAACTAACAAGCCTGGAAGTAGACGTACGGAGTGAATATTGTCATTTAGTACAGTTATCATGGAAAGTTATATAGTTTTCTTGTAATATTACAACTGCTCAAAATGTGTTTGGAACCCTTTTTTGGAGTTGCCTTTACAGAATCAGCATACATTCAAACCAGTGTGTGATTTTTTTTTTCCTTTTGAGGAGGCAATTTGAGTTTTTAGAAACAACCTGCAATAATTTGCTGTTAATTCTAGTGACTGCAGTGGATAATCGCACGTTCTAGCTGTTTGGGATCAAAAGCAGACTTAGATTTAAAAAATAGTAAAAATAATATTCTCATGTGGTTCGTAAAGCACATGGAATTGGTTTAATGTTGTAATGTCAAACTGTATGCGAGCCAGAGGATGAAGTCTTTTGGAAGCGTACATGCAAATAGCAAGAAGTTTTCTCTCATTTCTCTGTCTGAAGCTCTTCATCATGTATCCTCAGAATATGAGCATACACATGGACTCTTCCAAATCCTGGTGCATTTGTTCTGTGTTAAATTCCTACCCAAGTCTAAACTGTGAAGACAATACTTGGATTTCTGCCAACTTACTAAAGTCTGCTGGCTGTTATACTGGCTGTTAGTAGATAAAGTATAGGGGAAAGCATTGTTGAACTGGTAGTCTTAAGGAGAAGGAACAATTGGGGCCAAAGTGGAGTAGAATAAAAATGAGAGGATGGAAATAATCCTTAGTTCATTAGAGAAGCAGAAGAGTTGAAAGTGAACTAGCTCTTCGTGCATGTACTTGCTTCCTAGGAAGTTACAGTCTTAATGAAGCTAGGAAAGGTTTTCGTATTTGTTTGCACAATAATGAAACAGAATAGAACAAACAACAGCTAGGTTGATTGTAATTCCACCTCCTTCTTATAGGTGCAGTTGACGTTTGAGAAACTTATCTTCACACCTTGTTTCTCTGATGATAGAAACATGATTTTGCACAGATATCTTTCTAATGATTTTATTGAATGACTTTCAAAAATATTGCGTTAAGCAATTGGTAAACACATATTCTATAAATCCGAAAACACAGCATCTATACTGTGTCTAATGAATGGAAAGGACTAACATGTAATTATCCAAATGTATAATAATCAGATAGTCCATTTTAGAAACACCTGCTTCGTAAAAACCTTACCTTATCTCAAGACCTGTTTAGAGAGCTTCATGGAATCAGGAGCTGATTTTCCTGTGCTTTTTTTCTCCTGGTGTTTTTCAGGAAGGTTTTAATAAAATATAGATTCATTATTTTTTTTCTCTATGTGGAAGTAAGTTTTACAGAGCTACATTTCTGACACTAATTTTACATTATTTTAAATTGTAGGTGACTATCACTAAAGTTCCCAGGGTAATGCCACAGGCTAACTCCCATTCTCCACGTGCCTTTGGAAGGCAGAGCTCTGTGAACTATGTATATTTTCTTCTTTCCGAAAGCAATAAACTGTCACTACTAAACTATACTGAAGGCCTCTATGAACCTCGCTTTTGGTATTTAGTTTCAATGGAAAGTAACAATGTGTAGATAGCAGGGGCAGAATGGCCTAAATGTTGCTGCGCATCTACAGTGGTATTGCAACATTTGTGGCAGCTGGTGGATCACTGAATAAACTAAATTTTCCTAGAATAGTTCCAGGAATTGCATCTGTTGAGACAGACATTCGTTTTTTGTGGCTGGATAACGGTATGCACTGAGGGCACACTTGCTCCCCTGCCTCGCAGGCTGCACATGCGTGTTATGAACAAGCAGGGAGGATGGGATGCAACCAGAAAGCAGCTTGATTTTCGTCTCCCATTCGTTGTCCCTCTTGGCCCGCCTTGTAGGCTACTTCTTCTCCTGCTATTAGATGAAATCATCTGGTCTGTTTTAGACTTTCTCCCCTGCAGGTCCCTTAATGGGGGCAGAGGTATCTGTGTTGACTGTTGCTGACATTTTCTTCCTCAATCCCTGAGCATCCAGTAGTACCTCCAGCCTCTTGAGTTCTCTTGGCTGCTCCAAGGAGCCATCTGGGAAAGGACCTAGGCTCAGTCCACATCAGCTTTCTTTTTGGTGGCCCACAGCTTGTTGACAGAAAACATTCATGCATTTTTTCTGCCACGATAAATTGCTGGAGTGCAAACTATTGACACATTAGCAAATGCTCATTGGAACCATTGTCCAAGCATCTGGCCAGACAGTTTCCAGACATTTGGCAGCCCCTAGTCCACAGTGTCCTCCAGACTTCTGGGGATAGGTATCATGCAGTCTGAGGAGTCTCCCTGAAGCCTCTGTCATGACTTGGCATCGTAATGTGGCCCTCCACCAGTTTCCCAGGCAGGGCTAGTAACAGCCCAGCCCTCTCCAGAGTAATACGCTTCCCATCACTTGCTACTTTGGACATTTCAATACTCTTGACATGCATAAAGGTTTAAGAGGTCATCATCACCCACTTTGTAAATTATGCATCAAAGTATCACACTTGACTTAGAATGTGGCATCTGTTCCCTTGGTACTTCAATTGAAATTTTGATTGTAACATTCTGTTGTGTTATCAAAGCTAATCATTTAATACAACTGTTAAATTTAGTGTCATGGTTTCATCTTCAAAAACAGTTTTTTTAACTTCAGTTTTTAGCTCTTATGAACTTATTAAAAAGATAAAACTAATTTTTGTAAGTTTTTAGCCCTACATTTAATATTTGAACCACTTTTCAATCTTGGATGTTCAAACAGTAGAACAGCACTGAACAATAGAAATATAATGTGAGCCACATATATTATTTTAACTTTTCTTGTAGCCACCTGAAAACGTAAAAGGAAACAAGTGAAATTAATTTTAATAATATATTTTATTTAACCCAATATATCCAAAAATTTTATGTCAGTAAATACTCGGTATTAAAAATTATCTATGAGATATATTGTATTCTCTTTTCCATTCTCAGTCTTTGAAATCCAATGCGTATATTCTACCACATCTCAGTTTGGACCAGCTAATATCCGCATGTGGCTACTATCTTGGACAGCACAACTCTAGAACTTTGCTTCCAGTAATACATGTCCAAACTTTACCCAAGGTATCTATTAGATTTCCAGTTTTCCTTCTTCTCCTTCCTCCTGCTGCTTCTCCAACTCTTCAGAAAGCAGTATCTTAGGAAATCAAAGAGAGGCTGCATTGACATTTGAAAAGTAAACTATTAAAACAAAAGTACTGGGGGCCCCAGAGCTGATCCTAATTTCTCAGGTTCTCTGTCTTGGTAGAATTTTGATCAAATATAAGTGATAAAGCTCAGTCTCTTGCAGTCATGTCAATTAGATATAACAACTACAGCATATATTTAATAAAGCCTTGACACTAAGCTAGGCATGATGATAGAAGTGTATGGCTCTTGTCATGAGGGCCTTAAAATAATTTTTGGAAAGACAGACATGCATACTGTATTGGAAATAGTTAAATAACGAAGCAGGGCCAGGATTTAGCTAGGCAGAGGAGATAAAGGAAAGTACTACAGGTAAAGGGAAGAGATAGTCCAGATTTAGAGGCTCAGATTGACCTGGGGAAAAGGGAGGAGCCTGCCGTGTCAGCTTTCATGGTACTGGAGCCCTTCTGTGGGAGAAGAGGCAAAGGCACAACATCAACTCACGTAACTCCCAAGAAGGGAGGGTCTATTGCAAGCCTCTCCGTGATGCCCTTCCATTCTACTGAACTGTGCTTCTGTACAATTTCTGTCTGAAGCAGGATATTGGGATTAAAAAAAAAATTGCCCCTTTGTATGTATAAATTAGTGGGAAGACTGGTCTATTTCTGAAACTGTTTTCACTTAATCTTATAGACGGCATTCAGGAAACCCTTACCAATTTTATATGCCCAACTGAGAGTACTTCAGAACCCTTAATGTTTATGTTCCCAGTAGTTGTGGTCTCTAGAGAGTCTATGCTGTTTTTAGTTTGTGAACGTATGTTGGATAAATACATGGGGCTTCATGGTCCCGAGGATGTGCCAAAGTACTTTTTGTAGAACATCAGTCCCACGAGGGGTTCCATGAAATGAAGTTGCCATGGATAATATCACTTGTGGAAACTCCATCCCATGTCTTCTTCTTGGGGAGGCACCGGGTGTGTTAGCTCTTGGGAGTCCTGAAGGAAGGAAACTGTGTTTACTTAGTTTAACTCGGCATCTCCAAGCCCATGAATTTTAGAATTTCTTCTTTCCAATTTATTTTCCCTTAACACCTTTAATGTCTTCATCTTGAAGATCTGGATTCTTATTATTTTGACAATCATTTTGAAAGTCATTCGACATCTGCATGACAACATTTTCATATTCTAGATAGATGTTTTGAATCCACATATGATCCTCATTTTTAAAGATAAATATTTGCCTAAATGTCTAGAGTTTTTGGAAGAAGATCTTCATTATTTAATCATTCACCTTTTGGGTTTCTAAGAAGATTCATTTGACCATAAATTTAAACACAGCATGAGACACTCATTCTTTGGGGTGTGGTTCTCAAATACTTTAAAGAATCATCTAGGAAAGCTGAACTGTCCTGTTAAGTACTGATAACTTCCTAGTTTTTAATGGCTTGATGTGGTCAGTATGCATGCCATCCCAGTTCTTATCAGCCACTGGGAGTACTACTACTAGAGCTAGGAGTATGAGATATTCTTAGATCTAGAGCTCCTTTTTCTATACTGGTTAGATCCTTTTCTTTCAAGGTCAAGTTAAGTCTCATTCTCTCGCCAATCATTTCTTGACCATAGGAAGCTAGCCCACAAGCCCCCACCCCAACTAGCCCTGTCAGTTTCTATGCAACTTTGCTGACGTGGCCACCTCTGGCCTCCTGGACCCCACCCACTTTTCAGTTTCTCAGTGAATCTATTCAATTTTTGGTTTTTGCCATTCATTTTAAGGATTACATCAGACGTTTTAGCATTTTTATTCCTCCAATGAATTCTTGTTTTTCTTGCATTTTAAACTGATGCTTGCCTTTGGGGATATGTACTCATGATTTTTTAATATTTACTAAGAGGTAAAGAATAAGCATATTCACCTTGTCAAAAAACTTTTTTTCCATGCACATTCATTGATTTTTGTGTTGAAATACTTCTATCAGCATAAAACCATCTAGAATTCTGTTTCATGGCTTCAGGAAGCCTTATCAGCAAATTGCAATATTTAAGTTTCCTTAAAAATATTTTCTTTACTAAGTGAAACATCTGTTAATTTTAAAATGTGAAATAATTATGTAGGTATTCTTTCAGTGTTTTCTTTAAAAAGTAAATTTGGTTTGATTGCATTGGGAGTTATTCCTGATGTAAATGATGAGTTGGTGGGTGCTGACGAGTTGATGGGTGCAGCACACCAACATGGCACAAGTATACATATGTAACGAACCTGCACGTTATGCACATGTACCCTAGAACTTAAAGTATAATAATAATAATAATAAATAAATAAATAAATAAAAAGTTTGCAAAAGTTCTAAAAAAAAAAAGGTTTATCAGGCCCATTGTCTGGGAATTACACAATTTGCTAATCTGCTTTTGGGACTACTAAAATAGAGGTTTATATATAGTCTCTCATTCAGACTATACTACTCCCCATAGGCCAAAGGCTAAAAACTAGATCTGATACTTCTTCCTATTTCACTACCAAGCTTAGACCTGTGAAGAGAGTAGGTATTTATTAAGTATTTGTTGATTCACCTAATTTAACTGTGGGCTCTTGAAGTTGATGAGAGGAGTGTTTAAATGTTAAATACATCTGTTTAATCCAACATTTTAAGAAAATAAATTCTGGACAACTATTTATAAATCTATGTGTATGTTATATGGAAATATGAGTGTAGTTATTTATAACTGAAATATTGTAGGAAGTGAACGCATGAAAAGAAATGTTCTCCAACTTTCCTACCATATTCCCTCACTGATAATCTTTGTCTCTGAACTGTTTCAGAAGAGCTTTATAAGTAAACAATAGATTGGGATATTTGTTTTCTCAGGAAATAAAGAATGTTCTAATGGTTCAGTTTATAAGATAGGCCCATTTCTATCTCTGTCCTTAGATAGCCCTTTTCCTCTTGCCTGCCCTCTCCTAGGAGGCATTGTTGACCTTTACCATTGTAGGCATTGAACCAGGCTGAAAGAGAAGCCTTACAGGATGGAGGCAACTTTTATCCAAATTGAAAATGTTTTTATAAACATACATTAGCTCTTCATGAACCATTTGTTTCCTGAAGTCCCAATGGAAATGATCATATTCTGTTAGGGATTCCAATGATATATTCTTTAAACGAAGACTCGTGAATGTTAAAAGGCCAAAGCGAAGCCAGAAGTAAATTTTGACTCATTCTTTATATAATCATTTGAAAACGTCACTGAAAACTGGAGAATATTTTGGAACTTTCTTGTTCTGCTATGGTGAAGATAAAAGCAGAGGCATCCACAGTATCTTAATGATATGAAACTGGCTTTGGAAAGTAGTATGTAATGAATTCAAATTGTCCTTGGAGGAAAATAACCCTAAAACACCATAAAAATTCTTTATTTTTTTTTTTCAGACAGCATAATTTGGAGTGGGATTCGGCTATTTCTTTTCAGACCTTATTTAGGCCTCATTTCTTTCTACAGTGTTCTCCACATTGCCAAGCAGAACAAGCTATCACAAAACTAAACAAAAGGCAGTGCCTAGAAGGCATCCCACCCCTTGACCGAGCCAAGTGGGAGTGTACCCAGGACTTTCCTGTTCTCATGACTCCTGGGGTTGTTATTCTTTACTTTTTATGAATGAGACAAAATGATAGTGAAATTATTTTCAGAACCAAATCGTATCTCAAAGGAGTCTTCATTCCAACTTATCAGTATCACGACACTCATTTTAATGTTTTCATTTAAAATGTCTAATTAGGAGGAGTTGTGTTTTTCTAATTGCCTAGCCATTCCTAGAAAACTGATCACGAACTCACGCTCTGAGGATAAATCCTGCTACCTACTGGATTGGTGGCCTTGAGCAAGTTACTGCGTATCTCTCAGCCACAGTTTGCTAATCTACACAATGAGGGTGATGATAGTATTTGTCTAGGACGATTGTTGGGAAGATTAAGTGAGATAATCCACAAAGTACTTAGCACAGGATCTGGCACATAATACGTGTATAAGAAATGTTAGCTATTTAAAATTCACATGAAAGTGAGAGTAATCTTGGTTGACAAGTATCACTTCATTAACTATCATGAAATTTTCATATATCACTGAAATTACACCTAAACCTGGAGGCCTCATTGTGACCATTTATTCCACTTAGAAATTTTGTTATTTTACTTGAAAAGTATATTTTTTGGATCCCCTATTCAGATGAAACCCAACATTCCTGAGCTGGATATAGAAAGATCAACATCAAGAAAGAAGCACATCAACCATATACTTTTCTTTACTACACATTCAACTGTTGCAATGGTAACGAAGGCTAAAACTACAATAGTGCAAATAGGGATAAAGAAAGGAGAAAATGAAGGGGTAAGGGAAAACTGTTTCCATAAAATGTAATGATGACTGTGGCTGGGAAGCATTTGTTCTCCCAATGACTAACCAAAAGTTACTGAAAGATTCGCTTACTGACATAGGCACAGGTATAGAACGGAAAATGAACTTGTCTATTCAGAAAAAGCCAATAATGAAATATAAGAGGTACTTGGCTATTTTAGAAATGTGGCATTCTAAAATCAATGAGAGGTGATAGACACTTATCCACTTATCCACAGATAGTAAAATAAACTGAACACCTCTGTAAAGTATATATTCAGTTTCCAGGTGGCTGTTAAGACCTTAAGTCTACAAATAATGGCCTGCTCAGGTTGGATGGGAGTGGGGCATGCTTTTACTCATGGAACCATATGCCATTCTTCTTTTGTTGCAAAGGACTAAAAGTGTTAGTCCCAGAGGACTGAAGTTAGTAAAACCAAAACATTTGGATATTTTAAACACACAGATTTCAAGCTGCCCTCGTTAGTGTTCAGTTTTGTTAAATCTGTCCATAAAAAGGTGTGATGTTAAGCTGAAAAGAAATTGTTCTAAGACGAAGAGAGGAGATGTGAGCTTACCTATCATGCATGGGTATTTCTCAGGTACTATGCTAATGACTGGAGACATATAATAATGAATGAAACACATGCATCCCGCCTTCTGGAGTCACATTCTAGTGGGGAGATGGAAGCAGTAGTTAGAAAGGCATGTGTAGGAAGCCCAGCAGCACATTGAGAGGTGTGCAGTGATGCTATGACTCCCACACTGGGAGTAGGAGCTCTGTACGTTTTTCTATAGCATGTTAGAAGTCTGATGACTCAGGCTGATCATAAGACTCTTCCCAAAGGAGCATCTGGAATACTGACTTTGTTAAGATGAGAGAGCTCTTCTTATAGGTTTCCAATGTCCTTCAAAGTCAGAGGGCTCTCGAGTCTTTTGCTCCTTATATTGCTTTTCCTCTAATCCTTGTGCTCCCATAGGGACTCTGATCCCTAGCCTTCACCCAGAAACGTTAACGAACTGGAACTCAAGTGTCCACAAAAATGCAAGTACACCACAAAAATGGTTTGTTTAGGCGTCAAACATTTTGAGATAATGCATACTTTTGAATGGATGCCTGCAGTCTTGTCCCTGGGGAACGCCTTTGGATGTCATGCAATCCTGGCTTCAATAAATCATTTGCTATTTGGACAAGTCGTGGCCACCACGTCAGTCACTAGATACATTTGTAATGGTTTACGTGAACAATAACAACAGCCACCTAGCAACACACTGGTCATGTCATTTTTCTAATACCACATGTGGTTTTGTGGGCTTTAGAAGAATAAATTCTTACTGCATCTAATAGGTCTTGAAAATTAAACAGCAAATATTGTTGGAGGCCTACTGTGCACAATAGGTGAAATCACACTGCATGGTGTAAGAATGAAACCTGGGTCTTTGCTAGTTTATTAGTTATTTTCTACTCTACACAGGAGAGACTATTTCTGTTCTGTTCAACATTTTACATCTAATGCCTGACACGCAGTAGCTCGGCAAGTATTTGTTGACTGGAAAAATGAAAACATGAGTAGTTTTCAGGCATAGTTTATTTCTTGAATTTCCTGTAATTCAAAAAAGAAATGACTGATCTACCATCTGTACTTTTTAGCCGATAGTTTTTTCCCTCGACCTTTAAAACCATGAACACAAGTTTCAGGTAGAGCCAAGTGTATTCTGTGAAGTGTTAATACCTCAGAGATGCCAAATTTATGTGATCCTTTCCATTTATGCAGCGCTTATGAATATATACCACCTTAGTCAGTCCTTGGGGCAACCCTTCATATTTTATACCAAAGAGTGAGATTGAAGGGGAACCTCTGTGACTCTTCTAAGGCAGGTGTCTAGGAATGAGACTTCTTGTCTTCTCAGTCAGCCCAGACTACAGGGCATCTATATTCTCCAACATGTATTCGCTTGCTTTTAGAGCTCACTGTGGTCGCTAGCATTACCTTTTGTTATTATTAACTATCTTTTAATTTTAACTCTATCTTTGTTCTTTCCTCTCTTTTGCACACCTTTTTGATTTTCAGTGAGACTGCTGACACTTTGCTATTTCTATTCTCTGTGTCTCTTAGGCACTATGTCAATTTTAAAAATTTTAAATGGGAGGGAACTAGGCAATATTTAGAATTAATTTTGTTGAGGAGAGCTTGTCTTAATTGTAAATGGATATTATGCAGTGAAAACACTTAGCTTAGCTGAGATTGAGCTGTGAATAGAATCAGAAGACAGTCTGGTTCCAATGGAGCCTGAGAACACACAGGCATGGAGAATCTGGATGTGTGATGAATGAACTGCTGCTGTATCACACTGCCCAGGACATCCTTCTGTTGGAATTTCTGTGAAAGTAGACCAGGCATATTGCATCTTGGAGTGTGTATTCAAGGAAAAGTTGAGAATTGGTTTTCTTTTATGACTTCTTTGTTTTCTTGCTGCACATATCAGGAAATTTGCAGTTTCTGTCATATAAAAACTACTGGAAATTTAGAATTATCTCCTCTGAGAGCATGAGCCCCATGAGAACAGGGAGTTTTATCACAGTGGCTAGGAAATGTCTGACACATAGCAGATGCTCAATACATATTTGTTGAATTAAAGAATGGATCTGGCATATATACAGCTGATCGCTTTTAGCAATAGGACATGGGTTGATGGTGTAGAAAATGATTTGTTGGTGCATTGCTGTGATGATGTTGTGAGATCACCCTGCCTCAGTTACTCAATGACAGCAAGCTCAAGTCGTGTCAGAGTTGGTGTTTGGCTCTTGTCTGCCCCACTGTACAAGTGCATGCAGTTCTAGTCTCTGTTTTGGTGGGTAGTTTCCTACCCCTCTGGCTTGCTATACTTGATTACGAAATTACAATTGGCTTTTGTTTATCTCTATAGGATAGAATAGTAACTGTAGCTAATCTGTGGCTGAAAATAGGGAGATAAGAATGAAAATAATTAAAATGGATCACTCTGGGTAGCCTGAAGTGACACGGATTAATGTGCTATCAGTTTTTTCCCCCTGAGAAACATCTGGTCACAAGGAAGTTTGGCTTTCAGAAGAAATTCAGATTTGGGCATGTGGCTTTTGGCATAGTCTAGCATCACTGGAATGGTCTAAAGTAGATGTTGTTTCTTTTTTTCCCATGCCTTCCTGTGGATGCTCAGAACGACCCAATCTTTTGACTGTAGGGTTATCTGCCATTTGTAGACTGAGCATTATCTTGCCAAGTCATATGGCGAAGCTAGTTACCGAGTGCACTTGGAGCAGTAGATAATACTTGTCTGAAGCATCCCAGAAAGCCTAAAAAGCTAATGTCAGAGGGATATAATATAGAGTTTCTAAGGAGAGGTGGAGAAAGAGACTGATTGATTGCTTGATCTCCAAAGGGCAGGGGCTCTACCACATGTTTCATAGTGCTAGGAAACAACAAACTTTAAAAAGGTGTTTTTCAGTTGCCCCAAGAAATACAAATGTCATGCTTGTCTGACTGTCAGGGGCGAATGGTCCTAGTGCAGGGATGATGACTGTATGTTCTTCTTTGATAGTGCCGTAGTGTGGGTAGGTATGAGGGTCTGTTGGCTCAGGAGCAACTGGAAAAACTGAACAAGGAAGGAAAAGGAAATGAAAATAAGAGGTTGGATTGAGAAGTACCAGGAAGGGTGGAAATTTCAAGCTTTATCTAACTTCAGTAACTGTAAGAGAGAAAGAAAGAGAATGAAACAGAAATGTCTGACTCTGTCCCTTCAATTTCAAAACGTATTTTGTAGCTCTCCACTGACTCTTGTTTCTTCATTATTTATTTAATAGGCTCCTTTGTTAACTTCAGGAAGTTAATACTAGTAATAATTCTTTTAGTCGTATTGGGTTGCTAAAAAGCTGTGGACCCTACCACGTACCACAGTTCAGATGAATTGAATCTAAGTGTGCATGGGTTTGATTAAATATGTAAGAGGAATTTATTATTAAGAGCACTTCTTACGACATACACGCTTAGAAGAGCCTGATTTATAACTCAGGGGCTTTTTCACTTTGTGAAGGGATGGGACATAGAGTGTTCTTTTCCAGAGTGACGTGGACTGAGATAAGATTTATAGATTAGTGAAAGAAGTCCACGTCTCAGTCAAAAGATTTCCAGAAATGTTCTCCTCATTATTCTTCAGAGACCTGAGCTATTCCAGATGTCCATAGGTTTCAGAAAGGTAGCTTCTGGGGAGTTGAGACTTTCTAAAAAATGCAAATATCGACTTTCTTCCTTTCCTGCTTTTTTGAGATGGTAGTAGAGCTATATGTTCAACTGTAAGTAGATGAGATTGTAATATAAGAAGGAAAATAATGGCCATTATTAAAATTCAGCAGTAGGTCAAACAGGAATTATATAACTGTTTTGCTTCATAGATAAGAGTTGTTCCTAAATTCAGTTAATATGGAATTTTTAAGAATTTATTTTTTGGGGGATCAGGAAATGATCTATTGCAAGCAGGCAAGGAAAAACTTCTTATTCTCTGCTCTAATTGCTACATCCAGATATTTATCATGACATACAAGCAAGATTCAGTACTCCTGGTGAAATCTCTGTGCCTCACATTGCATTTGCCCTGCCTGCCCTCCTTTCAAAGCTGTGCTCACCACTTTGGTATACGGTCACTGAAAGTGTCTGCAAGCTTTAACAAGTGGGAGATGCATTTCTACAGCTGACATTTTTCACTTCAAAATAAATCATAGGATGCGCTTTGGAGAGCACACGCCTAGGAGTGGAACATTAACAAAGGATACATCAAACCACAGACATTTCTGGTGGATCCACTTCACAGTGTTGCCACACAGCCTGAAAAAATAACATTAGTACCAGCAAAACTATCATCCATAGCATTCAGTCATTATCCCTGTGGACAGGCTTGGGAACAGCCACGTGGATGTAGCTACTTTGTGCTTCTTCCCATGGAGATTTGATTTTTCTTTCCTATTTCTCCCTTTTAATGAATGAACTAAAAGTGAATTTGAACTACTTGCCAACCTTAGAAGATTTGATTTTAAAATATATTTTCTTCTCAAATACATGAACCAGTAGCCTCTCTTTCAATTCCCTACTCCCGTTCTCTGTCCAAAAATACATATGCCAATCTTCAAAATTGTTTTGTAGATTGCATGGCGGTTGGTTGGTATAAAGATAAATATTACTTTAGTAACAAGCACATAGTAACAGCTTAATTTCTTTTTGAATTGTTAGCCTGCACAAATCAATCATGTGGTGCCAGCTGAAGACTGCTTTTACAACAAGACATATGTTACAAATATACTAATCTTAGCGGCATATGCCACCTGAGACCTCATAGGAAGGGGTTGCAAATAGGATGATCATGCCGTATTAACTGGCTCACTTCCTAACTTACATTAATTCATGCATTATGGAGCGTCACCAACACATGAAACATAAAACTAGAAATGGCACTGCTGAGTAATCACAAGCCGTTGACTAAAGAAACTTCAGGGAAGGAGGGGCAATGAGCATTCTTTGAACCACTTAATTCAAGAAATAACAGGCTCTGTTTATTTAAGAGGCCAGTCTGTCTGTTTCCTGATCGCATTCTTATTGTGAAAATGCCAGAGCATATTACAATGGATCAAATGAGAGGAAAAAAGGGCGATTTAAGTAGGCCAGGAAAGAGTGGTGGTAGATGTTTGAATGCCCCCCCCTTGGAATTAATCAGTGGTTTATAAACCTGAAATACTTTTTTAATTTTGAGAACTGAGTTTCTGACTCAAATTATACAAGAGAAAATGTTATTTGACTTGAGAAAGGAAAAACTTTGGTTCATGTAAATATGTACCCTGATGCCTTTATCATGGGGGAATTGTAATTAGGGATTCAGAGTCTGGAGAACACGATTGTGACCTAGTTATTTCTGTACACCAAGTGCTCACAGGAGGTACTGGCTAGACCTGAAAATAATGAATTAAGAGATTCCAGCTGGGATGTGATGAAAGCATTTTTGGGAATCTCTGTATCTTGGCTGGACCACATGGGTTATAACTTGGAGAGACCTAAACGAGTAGTAGTATATGACAGATTTATAGTCCAATTGATGTTGGGCATCAGAAAAAAAGGCTGAGGTTAAAAAAATGACTTGAGAATTATGAGTTCTAAAAGAATTGCTATTGGAAGGGATGCTAACGCAGGAAAGCATGAATTCCTTATATGAGGGCAATAAAAATAATAAAATTTGGTGCTGAGGCATTGAATGGGAAACACAGTAGCTTGTTTTTCACAGAGCCCCTCCCCCAGGACCCCTTACCTGCCTTCTCTGCTGTACAGTTCTCCACATCACGTGCTCCATCTAACGTAGAGTATATTTCCTGTCTGCCCTAGTTCTTCCACTACGTTACTAAACTCCATGAGGGCACACATTGTTTGCCACTGCTCCCACCAGGCCCTGCACTTTGTCGTATCCTTAGCTACTAGAGTAGTGTGTGACACTTAGTAGGCTGTTGATAAAAATTGTTGAATGAATGAATGAACGAGTGCATCAGTGATGTCATTTCAAACCAGAAATTCATTTTAGTCCCTCTCTTCCCTGCATCTCTTTCTCCCTCCCTCCCACCTTCCCTTCATTCATCCAGCAAGCACTGGATGTGCCAAGGCACAAAGACCGATAAAACAAGGTTCCTGCCCTCCAGCTTATGGTCTGTTGGGATCAACCCATGGGTAAATGAAGGAGCCCAGTACAGAGTGATAATGTTTTATTAGACATGTGCACAAGGGGGGATCAGAGTATAGAGGGGCGAAAAAACGTTTAATCAGGCTGCGAGGTCAAGGACAATGTTTTTCTAGAGAATTAAGGATTGGAAAATGAAGGATTTGTAGAACCTAAAATAATATGTAAGAGTTGATGAAAAATGAAATGACTTGGAAGAAAGGGTAAGACCTGGAAGAAGAAGACAGCCTTGTTAGGGAAACTGCAGGTAGTTCACTGTGAAGGGAGGGAGATGATGGGAGCAGATGGAGTTTGGAGGAAAGTTAAATGGAAAGTCATTTCAAAATCATTGGCTTTCCAAGGTGTTCTGTTGTGTTCATTAGAGTCAACAATACTGAGACTTCATAATACTTCAGACAAGTAGGTGAGACTACTCCATGTGAGTTTGCGTCCTCTTGCTCTTCTGTTTCCCAGTTTCCTATGTGCCCCTTCTCAGCTTGATATCTCAGGCTAAGAAGTAAGTGGACTTTTGTTTCTGTTCTTTTACTTAGGATAATGCTTTCCAGTTCTAACCATGATGCTGCAAAAGACGTGATTTTATTCTTTTTTATGTCAGAGTAGTATTCCATGGTGTGTGTGTGTGTGTGTGTGTATCTCACGTTTTTTTAATCCAGCCCTCCACTGATGAATCCTTAGGTTGATTCTATATCTTTGCTATTGTGAATAGTGCTCTGATAAAAATATGAGTACAGGTGTCTTTTTAATGTAATGATTTCTCTTCCTTTGGGTAGATATTGTTGGATTGAATGGTAGTTTTATTTTTACTTCTTTGAAAAATCTCCATACTGGTTTCCACAGAGGTTGGACAGAGCCAAATATTACATGTTTTCACTTGTAAGTGTGAGCTAAACAGTGGGTACACTTGGACAGAGAGAGTAGAATAATGGACATTGGAGACTACAAAAGGTAAGAAGGCAGGAGGAGGGTGAAAGTTGAAAAATTACCTATTGGATACAATGCTCACAATTCAGATAATGGGTACACTAAAAGACCAGAGTTTGCCACTATGCAATATATGCATGTAAGAAACCTGCGCTTGTACCCCCTAAATACATACATATATACATATGTAAATACATAAAGAATTAAGAGGAGCTCTGAAGCTGGTTTACCATTTCCCTGCCAGAGTATTATTAACATTTAATAAGCAGTTGCAAGACTCTAAAGCCCATGCTAGAGCAATTGCTCTTTCAGCCTTATTTTGTTGTCTGTGATTGTGGGCAGGGGCTATCTCTGAATGAATACTCCTGTCTTTCATGTTATTTACTTGAGTTTATACCTCGTGTCACACATGAACTATTTCCTATCTCTAATCTGCAAATGTTCCCTTCTGGAACCGGTTTTTATGTCTCACCTATAGGAATGCCTAACTGTTGAGTAAAGGGGTGTTTCTGTGTTATTTTCATCTAACACAACCTCAGAATTTTAGTATTAATATCTTTATATGTGATAGAGTCATCAATATTGGTTCTTTTAAATTGACATTCAAAATTAAATGAACAAAACAACAGTGATTTCCATAAAATTGGATGCTATTTTGTGTCATACTTGAGTTTCCAAATGGAAGCCTCCTGATTGTCCTGATCTGATGTCACGTGGAAGCCACTGCATACTCTTGATCTTTTCTATGTTCCTAATCATTTTATTAACGTTTCTTGGAATCTTTTCTAGCTTATTGCATTTATATTGGCTGGTTTTATAGTGAGAAGAAGAATGAGAGCTGTTTAGGACATAGATGTATCTGTACATGGTGCCTGTACAAAGTAGGTGCTTAATATGTTTTTTTTTTTTTTGGAATGGGCAAGTAAGAGTTATATTTTTAAAACATGTGTCTGATCATTAACCACTTCCCACTGCCTTTAGGAAAAAGTTCAGACTCCTTTGCCGGAGCCACCAGGCCATTTACAACCTGGAACCAGCAGACGTTTTCAGCCTTATCTCTTGCTGTCACGAACAACAATCCACAATCTATAGTATATGTTTGTAGTGCCATGCTTTATCCATGCTGCTCCTTCCATCTGACACATTCTTACTGATTTGTCAGATGAGAAAACTTCCATTAGCCGTACACAGGAGAATCACTTCTCTATATCCAAAACATTGTTTGTACTTCCAGGATAATCACACTGGTTCATTTCACTGTCTGTACTTATCTCCCCATCTAGGTCGTACACTCAAGACAGAGGCTCTGTCTTACTTACATTTGTATCTTTAGGGTCTAATTTTGTACCACTGACCATTGCAAAGACTCAGGAATGTGCTCTGAATTAATTAACTGGGTAATTAGGCCAGTGCCACAGCCTGAGTATCACACAGCTTCATGTCCTCTGCTCCACACCATGAGGTCAGGACCGTGCAGTCGGGACAAGGCTAAAGAGGCCTAATCCTCAGCCAGGGCTCTGCAAGGCTGCACCAAGGCTGGGTTTAATCTGGTACCCCTCATTTGGCCACAGTCAATTGAGGAGTGACCGTCACTGGCTTCTAAAAATCCATGGGGTCCTGGCCTGTCTGACCAGCCTGCCCTCTTCAGAGAAGAGTTCTTTGATAGTGCTGTCCAGGGTCTCTTGATAGCAGAGATTTTCCTGGGAGAGCAGGCTCAGTCAAAGCCTCAGTCTAGTTCTAGTGGTTCCTTTAATTGTTTGCCAAGAATCTGGTTAAAGGGAACATGACAGACTTCAAGGGACTGATGAGAATCCAAGATCTCCTTGCTGGGCCACAAATCATTAATTGAGAGCTATGCCTTAAGAGGGTAATACATATTTTTTTTCTTATGACCAGGATTTTACATTTGCTAAAGCTTATTTAATCTTTAACTCTCCACTAACTTAGCCTTGTTAAGACCTGTTTTGGAATAATCATAATTATTGTTGTTATTTTAAAATTTAGCCATTGTCCTTTTGGATTTTTATAACATTGTAAGCCCTATTGTTTAATTTATAATTTATTCTGTTATGATAGGAGATCATAGCAATGATTAGTACAACAGTGTGATAGCTATCACTTAATGCACCATTTTAAGATTAATGTGCATCATAATATGAGTTATAGATATGAAGTTCCAATGTATAATTTGAGTTATGTTGTGTATTCTGGGCCATAATCATCACATAACTCAGCATATCTATATATGAATATATGCAAAAATACAAACTTGCAAAAAAAAAACTTGAGACAGTCCCAAAAGAGAGATCTCAAAGAAAGATTTCTTTCTTAGTTGAAGCGCTTTCTTAGCCTCCTGTTTTCGGATAATGCTCACGCTCTTTAGAGGACCAGACAAAGCCTCCCATGAGCTGGTCTTTCCCACCCCACTGGCTCATCCCCAACAGGTGCCCTTCATTTGTCTGAAGAACCATGCCCACATCCTCCCTTTGTCCCCCCTTTTCACACCTAACAGATGTTCACAACTAGTCTACTCGTCTCTGTTCGGATCCCTTCGCCTCTTGTTTTTGTAAAAAATTTAAATGCAAAAAAGTGCAGTGACTAATATGACAACCATATTTAAACCGTCCACCTGGTATTAACAAATGTTAACATTTTATAAATTTTAAATAAACGAACCAGAGCATCTCAGATAAAGCTTATGTCTCATTTTTCCTCCCTAGTTCCTTTGCCGTTCCTCTCTCCAGAGGTGACTGCCATCATGAATTTGTGCTAGAGTTTTTAATCTTAACAATTTACTGTGTATGTGATCTCATGGCCATTTGTAACTATTTGTAACTGTGTAGATTTTACTTGTACACTTTCTTTCCAAGATTTTAAAGAAAATGCCGTTTTAGACAATCCCCAGTACTGATCCTTGGACTCTCTTTGCTTCCTATTCTTTGAGGGGTCTTTGGTTTTTTGTTTTTTTTGTTTTTTTTGTTACAAACTAATTAAATTGTTGCTTATTTCATAAAATTGTTTCTACTATTTCTGGTCTGGAGCTTCTTCAGTGATTTTGTGACAGTCTTGGAAAATCTAAATTTAATTCTCCACTTTATTGAAAACTTGGTTGGCCTTTTCCTTTTCTGACCTCCTCTTGCCCCAACACATGTAGAGATTAATAATACATAATTTCTTTTTACAGAAAGCATATTACTTTTTTATTAGCTTGGTAGTTTCAGCAATGAGAATCCTTCATTTATAATGTTCAGAATTTTTCTTAAAGACCTTTTAAAATTTCAATCCTTTACTTAAGAAATCCTGGGTATCAAAGGATTCCATATTCAAATAGACAATGTGAAAAGTATTTTTTTTAATTTAGAAAAGTACAGAGAAGTTGGAAAAAATACTCATAGGCCCCTGAGCAACTGCTATTAATGTTTAATATGCTCATTTAAGAAAATTTGGGAAGTCGCAAAGAAACTACCTACCACACTAATATAATCACAGTTAATATTTGCCTGACTATACTTCCTTCCAGTTTCTATTTTTCTTTATGTAGTGGTTTTCTTTGCAATCACAACATAAATTGAGTTTGTATTATATGTTTTTCCACATATAAACATCTTAGGGCGGGCACGGTGGTTCATGCCTCTAATTCCAGCACTTTGGGAGGCTGAGGCAGGTGCATCACAAAGTCAGGAGATTGAGACCATCCTGGCTAACAGGGTGAAAACCCTTCTCTACTGAAATACAAAAAATTAGCCGGGTGTGGTGGTGGGCACCTGTAGTCCCAGCTACTCGGGAGGCTGAGGCAGGAGAATGGCATGAACCCGGGAGGCGGAGCTTGCAGTGAGCCAAGATCACGCCACTGCACTCCAGCGTGTGTGACAGAGTGAGACTCTGTCTCAAAAAAAAAAATATATATATATATATATATATTTTTTTGTATATTTTTATATCATTTTTTATAATGATATATACTATATAACCCTGTGTTTTCATTTTTTAAGCATTTGGGCTCTACTCTTAGCTTTTTTTTTTTCCTGTTATATCATTATGTATAACATCTTTGAACACACAGTATTTTTTATATTTAGAATGGAGTGAATTTGTTGGGGCGTGGTTACAGGCACTTTAAAGCCCTTAGTACATATTATGAATGTGGTCACGTGTGCACCCTCATGTCTAAGTTTTGGTTTCACCTCATTCTTGCCAACATAGGATTTTTAAATAATAAAAAAGAAAAATCCTTGCTTATTCCCAACAATAGACACTAACTCTTTATAGAAATAGGTTATTAAATCTTTTTTTAACATCTTTTTTACTTTAAATATTTTTCCAGGTATTTAAATTTTTATTAGTGTACATATATTTTTATTTTAATTTTACATGTGGAACTTTTCCTCGTGATTTGTCTATGGCTTTTAAGATTAGAGAGTCTTTGTGCTTCCAAAGATTCAATAAATATTTTTATTCATGTTCTTCCGGTTTTTTGTGGTTCAATTTTTAAATATATTTGATGCTTTAATTTAATTTGGATTTGTTGTAGGCCTAAGACAGATCTACCAGGGTACCATTGTTTTGCTATACCTAGTTTAAACCAGCAATAAATGCTGTCAGTCATGGATGGATGATGAATTCCAGGATTCGTTTCACATTTTGTGCCTGACTCTTTGTAGGAGTGTTATTTAAATCAGACTGATGGGTGTTGCTAAAATGTTGGACCAGGCTTAGACTTCTCATACCCATGCTGACCTGTGGCTCAGTGGGATTCTAGCATTTGTCCCTGAAGGTGCATTGCCCTTGGTTTCTGAATAGCCTGCAGCTAGTTTATACTAAATCTTTGGCTTTTCTGTGGAGCTTGTGAACTCTGCTTTCCAGCAAACAATGTACCCTCACTATTAGTCAACAGACCATTTTCCTTAGGCCCTGGAAGGCCTATAACACAAGCTCCTTCATCCACAGGCAGACTCCCTTCCAATCACCTTTCCTCTTGGATCTGCTCACCCATCCCCTACAGCCTGGCCAGCAGATGCCAGTTTGCCTGGCCTGGTCAGCACATTCACACCAGCTCTCTCTCTCTTTAGCTGGCTGAATGGCTTTCTTTTTTTGCTCCGTTGCTGCAGAATAAATAAGAGCAATAACATTGCTCTTTTGTTTCAAATAAATGAGTATGGGGCAAGTGATTCAATCAATAACTGAGCAAAAATTGACCTTTCCAGTTTAAATGTACTGAGCACCCTACCACCTAGAGTGTTCAACAGATTCAGGAAAACATTTTAAAAAATGTTAGATAGGGGAGTCATGAATTTCATGAGGATGACTGTCTCAATAATCTTCTCACCCTAAGGTTCTGAAGTTACATGAGTATCTCATTTCCCACCTTCTTTTTTTTTCAAAGTTTTCCCAGCATTTACAGTAGCAGAGGCACAAAACAAATTTTTGCATGCATATTTATGTATGTGTATACATCCTTTTATTGATCTCTTCATGAAAAGGTAAGGAATGTGATACAGATTTATGTAAAGAACTGTATTTGCTAGAGCATGATGTTAATGCGGTCATAACTGCAGGTTTGATCCTTAGAGAGGCCAACTGTGTTAAGTCCTAGGATTAGTTTGGAAAAAATGGCCTCTATAAAACAGGAAAAATATGATTGGAAAACAGGTTAAGTATCTGCCCCAGGTGGCTAGATATATAAAGCTTGCTTATCCCGTGAGTGCAACAAACCAAAACCAAAACAAAGAGAGAGAATATTAAGTCCGTACAGCTGAGATAGAAGCAGAATATCTAACTATAGACTTGTAGGTTGTATTAGTTGACAACGTGTGCATCCTTTTAGGTAAATATAAGAATTGGTTAGTCAATTGATTTTTTTTTTCAAAAAAGCATCATGGAGGTGTAATTTACATACCATAAAATTCACCCATGTTAAGTGTTTAAGTCAATTCAATTCAAATTTTAGTAAATTTAGAGTTATGCAACAATTACCATAATCTAGTTTCAGAACATTTCTGTCATCCCCCAAAAGATTTCTTACACCTATTGGCAAAAAATTCTTGCTGTCTCCAAGAGCCCTGGGCAACCACTAATATACTTTCTATCTCTATAGATATGTCTTTTCTGGACCTTTCAAATAAATGGAATCTTATAATACATATTATTTTATATTTGGCTTTTTTGACTTGGCATAATGTTGTAGCATGTAGTTTATTCCTTTTTATTGCTGAGTAACATTCCATTGTAAGGATATATCATATTTTGTTCCTACGTTCACCAGCTGATTTACATTTTGATTGTTTCCAGTATGGGGCTATTATGAATAATATGGCTATGAACATTCACATATAAGTCTTTGTCTGGCCATATGTATTTCTTTCTCTTGGGTGGATATTTAGGTGTGGAATTGCTGGATTATATACCAAGGTTATGTTTAACTTTTTAAGAAACTGCCTAATTATTTTCCAAGGTAGCTGTACCACTTTACATTCCCATAAACGATGAGTGAGGGGTCTAGTTTCTCCATATTCTCCAAACTACATTACTTTTCATTATAACCATTCTAGTGGATGTGAAATTATGTCCTATGATTTTCATTTTTATTTTCCTAATGATTAATGATGTTGAGCATCTTTTCATGTGCCTATTCATGTATCTTCTTTGGTAACATGTTTACTCAAATCTCTTGCCAGCTTTTAAAATTGGGTTATCTTCTTACTGAGTTGTAAGAGTTCCTTGTAGTTTTTTAATGCAAGTTCTTTATCAGATATTGGAAATATTTTCTTCCAGCCTGTGACTAGTCTTTTTAATTTTCTTAATGGTGCCTTTTGAAGTATAAACATTTTTAATTTTGATGATGTCTAAAATATCAGTCTTTTTCTTTTATGAATTGTGCTTTTGGTATTTTATCTAAGAACTCTTTGCCTACCCAAGATCTTAAAATTTTTCTTATGTTTTCTTCTAGAAGTTGCATAGTTTTAGCTCTTACATTTAAGTCTATGATCCATTTTGAATTAATTTTTGTATATGGTGTGAGGTGAGGGTCAATTGTTTTGCATGTACATATCAATATCCAATGTTACTAGTACTATTTGTTGAAAAGACCATCTTTTCTCATTGAATTTCCTTGACACTTTTGCTGAAAATCAGTTAGCCATAACCAGAAGGGTTTATTTCTGGCCTTTCTATTCTGTTTCATTGTTCTAATCTCTATTCTTAGTCTAGTACCATAGTCGTTTGATTACTGTTGCTTTGTAGTAAGTTTTGAAGGCCTCCAACTTTATTCTTCTTCTTCTAAATTGTTTTGGCTATTCTGGGTCCTTTGCATTTCCATATAAATTTTAGCTTCAACCTGTCAATTTCCACAAAACATTCCATTGGGATTTTGATAAAGATTGCCTTTAATCTACAGGTCAATTTGTGAAGAAATGTTAACAATATTGATTTTTCCATTCTGTGAACATGGAAGGGCTCTCCACTTATTTAAAGATTTTTCGACTTATCTCGGCAATGTTTTGTAGTTTTCAGTGTGCAAATTATGCACTTTTGTCATTAAATTACTATAAATTTTATTCCTTTTGATGTAATTGTGAATTAAATTGCTTTGAGGTTTAATTTTCTGATTGTTCATTGTTAGTATATAGAAATATGACTGCTCTATATACTGATCTTGTATTCTGTGGCTTTTCTGAACTTGTTTTCTTCTTCTTTTTTTTTTTTTTTTTTTAGTAGATTCCTTAGGATTTTCTATATACAGAATTATATTGTCTTGGAATAAAGATAATAACTTCTTTCTTTTTTTCCAATCCATATACATTTAATTTCTTTTCTTTGCATCATTGCACTGGTTAGAACCCCAAGAACAATGTTCAATAGAAGTAACAAGAACTGATATCCCTATCTTGCTCCTGATATTAGAAAGAAAGCGCTTGTTATTTTGCCATTATGTATCAGTTAGCTGTAGGTTTTTCGTAGGTACCCTTCAACAGGTTGAGGTAGTTTCTTTCTATTTATATTTTGTTGAGAGTTTTATTGTGAATGGACACTGGATTTTGTCAAATGCTTTGTCTACATCTATTGAGATGATCATGTGGTTTTTGTCTGTTATTCTATTAATATGGTGTATTACACTAATTGATTTTCCGATGTTAAACTGACCTTGCATTCCTAGGACAAATTCCACTTGGTCATGGTGAATACTTCTTTTTATATATTGTTGGATTCAGTGTGATAGTTCTGTGTTGAGGGTTTTTCTGTCTCTGTTCATAGGGAATATTTGTCTGTAGTTTTCTTTTCATGTCTTCGTCTGGCTTTGGTATCAGGGTAATCCTGGCTCATAGAAAAGTTGAGAAGTGAGCCAATTGATTTTTTTTAAACTGATCTCAGTTAGGGGGAAGGAAGGAGGGTACACAATAGTGTTTCTCTATGATGAAATTTCTTTTAAAAATCATTTCTTATCTTGTGAATTGGTACTTTAAAAAATCTAATAAAATGAATTACTAGAAAAATCATACAAAAATGTACTAATACAAGCCCCACTGATGAATTATATTCAGCCTATTTTAAATTACTCCATGAAATGGATACAAACGTTCCTAAAGGTTTACTCTTAATTTCTGTGTTTATCTCATCACAGAGTGGACACAAACAGTTCTCACAAATCTGTGAACCAGCTTTTAGTAGCACTGGTGTAAACCCATGCTTCTCAAACTTTAATGTTCATGGAAATCACCTGGGGATCCTGTTCAAGAGGAGATTCTGATTTGGCAGGTCTGGGGCAGGGCCTGAGTCTCTGCATTTCCATCAAACTCCCAGGTGATGGTGATGCTGCCGCTGCTGGGCCACAGGTCACACTTTGAGTGCCAAAGCTTTGAAAAACAATGCAGACAGCAATGTAAATATGATTTTTAAATAACCCTGTCGTAAATTGCTTTGGGACATATTTTGGATTTTCCAAGATTGTTGGATTGTTACTCAGCTGTCAGGATTCTCTAGATATCAGTTGTTTTTCTTGGCCTGTGACCTTTCTGGGTCTCCAGCTGTTCCTCTATAAATCCAGGGGGTTGAACTAGAAGATCTCTGAAGTCCTTTCCAGATCTCACGGTCTATGATTTTAAGCATCCATTGCAAAGGAGAATTATGGTTGCATTTGAATTTCTTTTTGTATAAACCTAATAAAACATGAACCCAAAGTTTTATGCTACACGGTTCTTAACATAATGTTAAAAAGTAACAGTAAACATGCTTTACTAAATTTTGGATGATCCAGAAAGATTAGTGTCAACATTCAAAGGTTTTTCCATGTTGAAGTCTTGAAGAGAAAGGGTGGGGGTCTTGTTTAACCTTATAGTTGGAAATCCAATTAAAAAAATAATTGACTTGCTTAAACTGTGGAGACACAAGTGAAATAGGTGTTTATATTATGAAATTCAAGTTGACACAAAATAGCTGAAAGGCTTCAATTTCAGCCAAGTTGAAATGATCTCATTTTCCTTTATATTTCATTTTATTTACTGAGATACTTGAAACTTTTCCCCCTGTTGCTTAAAAGCAAATGAAAAGGGTGGTAAATCAGTGGTAGAAATGTGTTGTGGAAACCTCCAGGGTCTGTATCCTCAGCCTTCAGCACATATTAGTGTGATTCTGCTATTCTTACTACAGATGATTACAGCAAACTCTGCAATGAAGGGTGGAGGCATTTGGTCAGGCTCCAAAGAAAGTGACTAATAATTGACCTAATGTACAGAGTACATGAATAACATACTCTTAGGGTAAGAAAAAAATTCTGGTTTACAGGGTGTGTAAGAGTTCATATTTCTTTTTCAATTCTTCCAAAAGATTTAAAATACTCAGCTGCTCTATTAAATTTTTAATTCTTCAGGCTCAAATGCACATCATGCATTAGATGCCACTATAATTCAATTTAAGAACAGACTCTTGCCCCAGGAATTTATTAAAATAGTTTAGAATTTTGAAGAGCAATAGTATCAGTTTTGTTTCATTTAAGTTTTAGTGCCCTTCTTCTTCAAAACAGCTTTTTCGTTTTATACACTGTTGAGTAATGGTTTCCCTGGGTACAGACATTTGAAGTCTACAAAATATATAGGAGTTTTTAATTTGCTGAGATTAGTGGAAAGTTAGCATTTTCTTTTTCTTTTCTTTTTTATCACATTGAACATCATTTAAATAATATACTCACTGTATTTCTGTTATTTTTGGCATGATATTTTACTTGGTGGATTTCCTTTTATTCATTTAGTAATAATGCGGTCAGCTTGGCGGGCCTTTAATTTTTAATTAACTAACACATGATTGTGTTATGTGTTAAGACACGTTCATTAATGTTAGGAAAAACACAAGATGAAAATGTTTACAGTGTTTCATGCTGGGTGGTGGGATTATAGTTGAATTTCATTTTCTGATTTCTAATTCTTTTTGTCTTTTGAATGTTCTACAAAGGCCACATAATTTTTTTGAATTAGAAAAGACCACAAGTATAAAATTATAAAAGCTTAGAATTTCTAGCTTTATTCTTCTCTAGAGAAAGGGAACTTTTCATTTATCTATTTAATATATATGATGCACTTACTATACACCAGGCACTTTGCTGGGTCTGGGGAGGAAGAGGGGAGGTGAGAGACAGCTGTTTCCCTTAAGCTCAGTTCTAGATCATTATTTGACCAAGGTATGGTGGGTGGGGAGCAATAAATGATATCCTCCAATGAATTTTTACAATCTGTAAAGTAGTAATCATTTTATGCTTCTCACCTGGAGTTTTAAAGAGGATGAATTGAGATTCTGTATGTAAGGCACTTGGTCTAATACTTGGTACGTAGGAAAGTTGTCATGATTACTGTGCTTTGCACATTCATGGTGATGAACCCATTGCCTCTAGAGTTAGGCTGATCTGTTTAGATAGCCTGGGGAAAAGGTGAGACCAGATACCCAGGTGAGATTCATCTCTGAGATACCGCCCCCATTTCTGCAGTTATTCTTCCACGTGGCATCCTTTTAAATACCAGCCACTAGAAGTTTGGCCTATTAACTTAATTCCTTCCAAGCCAAGTTTGTGTTGGGACCTTTCTCTGAGAATGCGATTCTACTTTTATCGTGAAGGATAATGAGAAACTAGGATTTATTACGTAGTTATACAACTATAAATATTTATTTCATCAATATGTCAGGACCACCTGGGGTTTTTACTTTTTAATTAATTAAGTAAATTTTATATTATTAACAGAAAATAAGCTTTTGAGAAGGCAAAGATATAACTAGACAAAAAAGAGTCCTGAATCACTGAAAGCAGTTTAGACGGAGACATTGAGTCCAGAAACTTCTACTTCGTTCTCCCCAAAGTGTCTTTTCTGTGACCCCACAACAAAGCACACATAAAACCTCACTGGCTTTGTATCACAGAAATGCTTCCCTGTCCCAGCAGATGATTCTAATAAGTTTGTTTTATTGATCTGGTTGCAAGGGGTGCTGTCCAACAAATAATCCTATACAATAAAAAGCCTTCTCGAGTGACTGTTGAATAGTCAGGGTGGTGTTGGTGTCTGTGTGATGATGAGGATGATGGGTGAGCAAAGTTCAGCTAATCACAGGGTTATTGTTCTATGGTGAGGCAGCCACAGCGTCACTCTTGAGCTTTCTGCATGCCTGCCTCCCATACCAAACATTACAGCCTTCCCCTAAAACTTTCAGGCCACCCACTGGAACAATATAGTATATAAAAGGATCCAGATGCTTGGAAAGAGAAAGGGTGAAGTGCAGAGCATGCGTGATACCTTCTCATTGGCCCTTCTAGATTTTGAGCACTGTTTTTACATAGCTGGCTCACTAAAGAGATCAAACTTCATCTCCAAGTCTCATTTCCAGAGCATTTTTTTTGAAATATATCAGGATTAAAATGTATCACAAAAAATCTGCATTTTTAAGATTGTTCTGGATTCAGGGGTGTCTATGCCTCTACGGCTCTGCACCTTTCTTCAGTATTCCCCCAGAAAACAGGGGGAAACAAATCGTCGTAGGATGTGCACACACCTGGAGCCCTAAAGCTAGACAGGATGTGGGGAATAGAGTAGAGAGTAGAGAGTGTCAAATAACAGAGTGATATCCACAAGGAAAGAGTACCAAATACATGGGGAGTGCCCGTTTGCAGAATGGCACAGGAGAGCTGGCTAAATACAGATAACTTACTCTTGAAGGCTTAATTGCTTGGAAATTTTAAAAATATTTTCTACATGTATATATTTGGAACTTAGGCTATTTGGTAGCTTTCCAGTGGCTCACCTGGTGAAATATGGCTTTTCAATCTGTTTGTTCAAAACAGATTTAATAGACAGGGCTTTTTTCCCTCCTCCCTGCCTGCTCCCTGCAGGACAGCTGGTTTACAAGAGGCAATCTTCTTCAGATGAGACTCATTAATTAATTTATCTACCTAACCCCCTCATTTTCTCTCACCTTCCTCTCCAGTCTGGCTTCCTTAGTTTCTCTTTATCACATTACCATTAAAAAATATTTATCTAAAACTCTCTTTCTCTCTGTCAAGTTAGCTTCAGAAAAAAAGAGCTGGCCACCTGTTTTCTCCCATATCTTCAGTGCCTAGAATAGTGTCTGGCAGACAGTAGGTACTTAATGAATATTGATGATAAAACTTAGTTCATGAAGAAGTTCTAGACAGGACTATGAGGAAAACATAGTTCATTTGGTTGTTCATCTGTTCATTCATTCATTCGTGTCTCATGCATTTATTGAAGACATAGTCTGTGCTAAGGACTGTAGTGCTAGGTACTGGGCATATAATCCTGCTCTAAAGGACTTTACAAATAGATAAAAATATCCTCTTTTGGTACAGTCTCTTCATTTAGATAAAAGACTAATGAAAATTAGATTTAACATGTTTCATTAAAAATTTTAGAGTCCTCCAAACTATTGATTAAAACAATACATAAATGTTTCCGTTCCCGTTTAAATTACATCAGAAAGCTTGTGTGGGCTGTTCTCCTTGCCTGATTTAGACTGGAAGACCCCAGCTGCAGGGAAGACGCCTTCCTCAAACCATGGGCGGGCAGAGTTTTCCTGCCAGCGAGCAAGTTGGCATGCCAGTGTCAGAGTGGCAGTCCATCAGTTGGCATCACCACCTAGTGCAGTCTCTAAAAATAGCAATCTTTACCCTTGATAATAAAAATACTTTGGTTTTAAAAATATGTTTCTGTTTTTCATGAATCCAAGATTTGGGTTAGTTTAAAGGCACTCACATTTCCCTTTGCTGATGGTGACACCCAAAACGTTCATGCCCATGCACAAAGGGCTATTCCATTTGGAGTTCTCTCACATTGACTCAATTCCCCATTTGCAATACACAACGTGACCACCATTGGGCAACAAATTAAATTTCTTAAAGCAAAGAAAAACTGTAGGTTACTGTGTTACGTGCTCTTTCAGAATATGTAAAGTTTCCCTAAAGTAGATATATCACAGTAATCCATGGCCTCTTTGTGGCCTACTGTCTACCAAAATTATTGAAGATGTCCCAGCATCACAGCATGGACCTGTGGAGAGGAACTTTATGGCATTCTGGTCCAATCTCTGCTTTTTGTAGAGGGTTCTATGGAGTTTCGGTGAACTGAGCTTACTAACCAGGGGTCACAGAGCTAATTGATGGGAGCCCAGGCTTGACTCCATTCTTCTAACATCCAGTCCAATGTTGCCCAAAATGTGATCTACTGACAACTTGCATCATGATTGGCAGGGTTACTCAGCAAAAATGATTCGTGGTCCCCAGCAGAATCAAAATGATTGAGGGTTCAGTCCAGGGATTTGCGTTTTAATAAGTTCCTCAGTGGTTCTTATGAACCCTAAAATTTGGGCTTCTACCAAGCAGCCTTAAGACTCCATTTTCAGGGAAAGTCATGTGCTAAATAGTTCTTCCAGAATGCTTGTCCAAGACAACGACTTGCCTTCATATTTGCTCTGCTGTGTATATTGACAGTATAAACCACTTCAAGATGAACTTCAAGGATGAGTAAATTTAACGTACTCTAAATTAGGAGCTGAAATCTTTAATTTGGAGATATTTTTTCCATAGTGTGAGAGTAGAAAAATTTTCCTTTGAAGGCTGTTGATTCAGTGGATCAATCAAAAATTGTTGATAAAGTCTCGAAAAGGTAAATATGATTCTTTGAATTTTTGAATTGAGTGTCATGGAGCTTCAGTTGATATTTAATATGTTCAATTTACTTGTATTTTCATAAAAACCTTGCTGGATGAATATTCAGGGTGCTAATAAAGTTGTTACCTATTTGGCCACAGGAACTGGGCAGAGGGAAGTTATGGGAAGACTTTTCAGTGAATATTTTCTTTGCTTCTTGATTTTTGAACCCTTTGAATATATTTCCTATTCACACATTTTTAAATAATATAAATGTTTAAAGCATTAACATTCATTGTAGGGCCTTAGTAGGTGATTGCTCTGACTCTGCCCAGGCTACACAAACACATACTCTAGAATCTAGGTGTCCCTGTAGCCCAAGGTAATGAACATTTCCAAAGGGCAGAGCCAGGAAGGGGAAGACTGCACATTCAGCTAGTTTTAAGGAAACCACTAATTGGCTTGAAAAGATAAGGCATTGTGTTTTAGCACTTATACCCATGATTTTAAAGCCCCTCCCTGATAGACCACTCATCACTGGGGTTTTGGATGACCTTGGGCAAATCACTTAACCCTCTTGAGACTTTGTTTTCTAGTCTGTCATAATACTGATGAAAACTCCCTGCATTTCCATTGGCTGACAACTTCTGAATACATTATTTAGTTTTCACAACAGCTCTGGGGGTTGGGTGGTATGGCATGATCCCTATTGTTCAGATGAGGAAATTATGGCCCAGAGAGGTTATATGGTTTAGAGAGGGTCACACAGGGGTGGGACATCTAACTTCCAGTACTGGGCTCTTTCCACTGTGGCATGCAGGGAACATGGATTAGGAAATTCCAGGGCCTCTTCTGGCATCCAAGTCCTTGAGTATATGAGCTATTTGGGGTTCTGTCAACTTTTGTTGAAGTCTGTTGGAAAAATCCAAAGGAAATTGAAGCCATGGGTTTGCAATTTTGGAAGCTCGTGTTGTAATTAGAGTATCGAAACGTGCTCATATGAAGACATCCAAGGAATACTTACAAAGCCAATGCATACCAATTTATGCAAATTACAAATATACCAGATCTCATATCACACAGCACAAACTCTGCACCTAACTACCAAGGGGATGGGGAATCCCAGTCCTCAGAGAATAACATTTGTCTCTCTCATCCTCTCCTAAATAATACTAGCAACTGCTCTTTGAGCACCTAGTAAGGCAAGCATTTGTTACGTATTATCACATTTAATCCTTACCACATCCTCTGAGGCAGGTATTATTATCCCAATTTTATAGGATAAAGAAACAAGACTTAGAGACTGAGTGATTCGAATAAGGCTTGTCAGTGGTAAAGCCCATCACAAACCAGGATCCTTCTTCTTATTGTTATTTTTATTGCTATCTCCTACAGGAAAGTTAGGATCCCTTATTGATTTAAGGTATGTGCACTTTGTCTCATGCCTGGCTCATCTTCATGTTTAAGAATACATGTAGCATGGTTTCAGATAAGGGTACGTAGAAGAGAAAACTTAACGCACCTCTGCCAATACCCAGGGCGAGCCTGATTTCATGCAGTGGCAATTTGAGTCACCTTTAGTGGGCCCATGAGTAAAGGAGACCCATGAATTCTGCCTTCTTGCTTCAAAACTCTTTATTATGCGAGCCTGGCTTCTCTTGCGTAGCATCTGTTACTTCGTTTTGCCTTCCACATATACTAAGTAGAAAGAGACAAACTTAACTCTTGCAGATAATAGATGACTGAAAACAGATGATGGGCACACAAAACGGGCTTTGTCTCCATAGGATTTTGTTGGTAAAATACTTCGTCTTTCACTTCAATATATTTTGTTCGTTATTTTGCTGCTGCTTTAGATATGAAACCTCTCCTCTATCATCCTAATCTTCTGATATGCCATCTTTCACCCTCTTTTCCGATGCCAGAGTGAATCCAGTCTGCCCTTGAATACTGTAGAAACCTCTTGGCAGTTGTTAGCAAGCCTTAGCATTTACTCAGTCATTCTGGGAAGAGAGGGGAATTTACACTGTTTCCTTAGTTCACATAGACACAGGCGAGGTACGTAGCCTGGCTGGGTTGGCAGAGGTTCTTGAGGATTGTAAAAACGGTGCTTTGCTCTGGACCCTGGCTCCTCACAGAGGTCTGCCTGCTTGTCCTTGGTCTGTGTCCTCGGCAGGCCTTTTACTTGAGTCAGACTCCTCTAATGAGAGAGTTCTTGGGTTTCAGTCTGGGGGAATCCAGCCTCCACCCGCCAGACTTCCTGGAGAGCTCTCTGCTGATGCTGAGAGTGCCTGGAGCCTTGAGGATTGGATCAAGCTCCCTTTCGAAGGGGTCTCAAAATTCCTTAGACATAATATATTTGTGGCTACAATTTGTTAAGAAAGGAACCAGGCTGTACTAGCCAATAAATTGTCAAAGGAGCACATACCTAAGATAGAGAAAATGGTTTGCAGCACACAACGCTCTCACTCCCTTTTCTAGTGCTCTGCATTCAGTATTTACACTAACTTTTAGTAGCAGCTGATTTCTAAGAAGACTTCTGGCTTCTGCTCTTTGCATTGACCAAAACCTTTGGGGCATGTGTTGAGTGAAGGAATGCCTCTTTATTCACCTGCTTCCTAGTCTGAACTTTCAGATCATCAGCACTTCTTGTTCCCAGTGTGAATCCAAAGAGCTGAAACAGCTTTCTTTGTGGGAAATCAGGTAAGTGGGATTTCTCTACAAGGATGCAGATGCAGATCTGAATGCATGTACAGTGCTCCGTAGCTCATTGACTAAGCTTTAACCAGAAAATCAGAGCTATACAGCACCTGTAGCTACTCCCACGATACTTCAGAAATTTTCATGGAATTGTAAACATTAATTGTCAGAAAAACAGACCTAGTCATCTCATTCCACAGGCTTTGCTTCTTTGAAAACACATCTGATATCCATTCCTACTAGATTTTCTCTCTGAATCTGATCCCTCTGCTATTCATATATGTCTGTTGTTTTATTAGTATATGCTGTAGCCAGATATTTTGCTAATTTGTGTGATTTTTCTTTGCTTTTTCATAATTCTACCCAACTTCTTAGGTATAGAATTTCCAAAGCTAGTTGTCAATGTGCCAAAACAGCCAAAACAGCTTTAACCAAAAAAAAAAAAAACAAAAAACAAAAAAAAAAACTATGCTTTGCTTGACTGGGCTATAAGATGACTTAGATAATTTATGCTTCCCTTCACCATACTTGGGGGAGTACCTGTTTAGAAAGGGTTTTATATCCTGGCTTGGAATAGGTCTGATAATTTAAACCCTCTCTCTTGGAATTACCAAGATCTAAAACTAAACCTCATGCTAGTAATGTTGAAGTTTTTTCAGAATGATACCCAAGTGTTTACAATTTTTTATATGCTGAACTATCTTCTTTAGATAAACTGGAAGAAGATATTCTGGGATAGGAAATGGCTGAAGGAAACAAAGGTGTGTGCAGAGAAATATATGAAATGTGTTGTAGGATCAAAGATTGAACAGTTTATATGGAACAAGGAAAACTCAAATAGGGAGATGGGAAATGGAGTTGGATGGTAGCTTGGCCTGGCTGAGAGGACTTGGAGTGTTAATTATTGTTTATGCCTAGCTTGTTTAAGAGTTTTTAAAAAATAGGAAACCACATTTGAATGGGAGTGGGGGGACCACTCTAACTTTTAACTTAGCCACGTAGGAGAAGCCTAGTTATTCAGACCTCAAGTCTTAGTCTTGGCAAATTCATCTCCTGGTGATAGCTTAATTATATTTCAGGCATAGTATTTAAGGTGAGTGTTAAGATTTTATTTTTAAGTGAGAATCTTGCAAATGCAGGCATATCAACTGACAGCCAGTGTCTTAGAGCCCCTGCACAAATAGCTAAGTATGCTCAGAGCACCCTACTGTGGAAAAGATGCCATAGAGGAACACCAGTCATCCTTTCCTTTAACCTTCATCGCATCATTTTCTCTTCCCCAACCTGGACCTATCTTGCCCAGCCTTCTCAATGAATACTTGGCACGAACTTCATTCACTCAACTTTGTCGCTGACACGCCCGTTGTACTGACGGAATCCTGGCTTGAATGGCGCTTGCTCAGCTGTGCTTTAGACAAACCCTTCTGGCTGACCTGGTTTAAACCTGGCTTTCTTGACGCCATCCTCGGCGTGTTCCAAGGTGAAAAAGGACTCTGCTGCCCCTTCTGTTGCTCCTCTGCAGGGGAAACCAGTTGCCACTTGGCACCAGGATGTATCAGGCCTGCATCCAGAGTAGTAACATGATTTAGTGAAAATAGTACTAGACTAGGAGGGAACTTGAGTCCTAGTGCTGGTCTGCTTTTTAGTGGCTGTGTGACCTTGGTCAAATCATTGCACTGCCCCAGTCTCAGTTTTTTCATCTATAAAGTGACCAACTGTTCTCTAAAATCCTTTCTGATCCTCAAAGTCACAGATTCACATAGGTTACCAAATTCTTGAATGAATAGAGATTTGGGTTCTAAGTGCTTTTCTTTTCATCTACTGCACTGCCTCTTTCCACAAAACGGGGGCCATCTCTATATTGTTTTGTAGAGTGCACTCAACTCCCCTCTCAATCTTGGGTTCAGGTACCAAAAAGCGTTTCCTTCACCTGCACAGTTCACTACCAAGAAGGGCATTCTAAAAGTCTGTAAGTGGACCAGGTGACTCAGGATGTTTTACAATACTTTAAGAAACTTTTTCTTGAATTAAATCACTCTGTTTTTAGCAACTCTCTCTGGGTGATGCTTTTAAAAATATCACTGATAAAAAATATATGCTTGAGACAATTACAGGTATTTCACATATAATATTTCACCAAAATCTTAATAACCTTAAATTATCTCCACTTGACACATGAGGGGATTGAGGCTTTCTGAGATTAAACAATGACACAGGGCCAATAATGGGCAGGGTTGGAATTTAGGTCAGAACCTGCTGTGCCCACAGCCTGAACTCAACTCTGGCACTATCTTCACTATGAGGAGTAACTGTCATTGCTGTAAGAATACCTGGCATTTTGTACAGGAGATCTCAGGGAACCCTTTTTGTTAGGTTTCAAAGAAAATGATTTCTAACTGCATTTCAGATGCCTGGAATTTATGCTGTGCCAAGCACTTTTCCACTTAATTCTAAATCCGTGGGTATTTCAAGGGGAATTTAACCCATATGGTTCTGATTCACTTGTACTTAACTCATCAAAGAGGATTGTTTTGTAAACCTTAGCCTCTTCTTATGGACACTTTCGAGCTCATATTTGGCTGGCATTGGCTGGATTTTGAATCTGCCATGGTTGAAGCTTGATTTTAAATCCTTCTTTCCAACCACTATTTTGTGGTGGTTTCATCCTGGGAGTGGATGGAAATTGAAGGTGAGTCATGAAGGCTCTTCCAAAACTTTACCAGGATTCCAGGGATGTAGAGAGTCACTAACCTTTGAGGTTAGCGAGGTTTGTTGCACTCACCTACAGCCTTACCCCATTAAGTAGTTGAATTGTGCATGGATGTGATCTATGAGGGTACAAAATTAAAATCATAGATGTTGCATTTTTTCCCTGGGATGTTGTAGAGAAAAAATGTCTTTGAGATCAAAGGTATTTGTGGAGGTTAGGTATATCATTACTTTGGAAAAGCCTTTTAGCATGGAGTCTTCTATTTGGGAGACATTAGAGTTATGGAGCTAGTGGAAAGTTTCTTTCAGAAACTCCCATTAGAAATGTAGAAGGCAAAAGCCTGTTTATTATCTTTGCATTTAGATGAGTTGGGTACATTCAGTTCTGATAACCTGCTGAGTTAGAGAATTAATTAACTTGTCTAATTAACTTCACATGAGCTCATCTAAGGAATGTGTGTAATTGTGTGGCCCAGAAGAAGCAAGAACAATTTTTATACTTAGTTAACAGTTTGGTTTAAGAAAGATATATTGAGTATCTTCTATTCCAGGAAGTTGGGGATAGAAGATAAGAGTTCAGAGATAAACAAGACTCTCTCCTCCTAGGGAACCTACCATTCGGTAGGTTATAACCTATATGCTTCTCTTTGGACCATGGCCAAATGGTATGACTGGCAAATAGTCAGTGTACAGCAGTACACCATGGGAGCTCAGAAGATGAAGATGTTCATTTTGATATATGAAGCTGGACAGGCTTTTCCCAAAATGCAGTGTTTAAGTTTGGTCTTGAAGGATAAGAAGGCTTTTGAAGGCAGGGTCAGGGGTGAGACAACCAGACATGTTCTTGGGTAATACAGACAATGCCAAATAGTCTTCACAGATTTCTGCTCTGTTTATAGACATGGGGTGGGGTGAGTCTGCGGAGGTGAATCAGAGCGTTAGAAGCTCATGCTGGGCGAAAGGGGGTTGTGCACAGTCCTCGATAATGAGCAGCTGGGATTAACATGACAGCTTTTAACTGAGCACAGATTTTCAGGGCTGGGACAGTTTAGCCTTGGATCAAGAAGGAAACACAGAAAAGGGACAAGGAAGGGAACAAGATGTGAAGGAGCAGTATGTGAGATTTACACATCATCACTGTGTGCCATGTTTAGATAGAACATACTACGTAACATCTTAACATGCCCTTTGATTTCCATAGTGCACAAATAATGGCTTATTCTGTCTCACGCTGACGAAACCAATCAAATGATGCATGTTGGGTATAAAGATTTTTTCTATTGAAAGTATCACTGGTATAGAATAGAAAGAGGTACAATCAGACAGGAAATGAAATATTTTAAATATTTCTCTTTTATAATGTTTGCAAACACCCTATTATCATCCCTATTTATAATTAATAAAACTGTGGATCAGAAAGTAAATAATTTGCCCATGGTCACATAGGTATATAAGGCGCTTCCATTTCAGTTTGCAGATATAATGTGTATGTGTGTATGTGGCTTACCTTTTCTATTTATCATACTTTTTCAATTCACTACATGACACATTTACAGAATATATGTCATGTATGTGTTAGTTACAAACCTAATTTAAAAATTAAAACTGCCCAACCTAAGCATTCAAATATGACTGATACCCATTCAGGATTCCCCGTACCATCTCCTTCCTGCTTCTCCACAGGGAGGTAACCTCTATCATAGATTTTATTACATATATTTTTTAGCTGACACCAACATTGCTTCTATGTTATCATGGTTTACAGTGAATATATAAAAATTGGGATAATTTTCATTTCTTGCAAACAACACTCCAACACTGCACTAAGGGTTTTTTTTAGATCAAGATTTAGGAGTATGAGAACAAGGTCCTGAAACGGTTTGAATGTTGCTTCCAATCTCGACTGCTGTGATTTAATCCTGGGGAACAAGAAGGCAGAAAATGAGGCCGAAGGGGAGGCATGAAATAACCAACAGGGCCTGATCTGGGATTTGAAAGATATAGATTCTCGTTCCATCTGCCGCTGATTTGTTCTGTAACATTGAGAAAATAACTTCGCCGCTTTGTGTTTTGATTTACCGTTGTGTACATTGTACCGTCATGTTGAGGAAGGCAAAGTAGTGGGGAAAGCACAGCTTTTAGAATCAGAAACACCAAAAGCTGAATTCTCATTCTGTCACTTACTGTTTGTATAACCTTGGGCAAATTTCTTAACTTGACTTTGAGCCTCAGTTTCCTCCTTTATAAAATGAAGCAAAAGTCTTCGTCAGAGAATTGTGAGAATTGAGACAGCACGTCTCCCTTGTAGCCAGCACCATGCTCCGTAAATGCTCATTTTCTTTTTCTTCTTCTATAAGTTTCCTTCCAATTCTAAAATAAGAGATTCCAGTGCCCATCTTATACATAAACGACTGAAGCACAACCAGCTCATAATTATGGAATTTCCTGTATTAAAGGGCTCAACATTTCTCTCAAATCAGACTTGTCATCAGAAGACTTTCCAAGGTCTGGATGAATCTTTTGAAATTAACAACAACATCTGGAAAAAAAATGGCTCCTCTCACACTCACAGAGTAGAGGGAAAAGAGTAAGAAGTATTATATAAGTTCATTTACTACCCTTGTTTCTCCCCTTCCCTGAGCCAAAACAATAGACTATAAAGCTGCGACTTCATTTTTATTGTTTCATAAGCTATCTGTGTTTGCATAAAGTGTCAATACCGTTACCCTATTTAAAGGTTGAATAATGTCACTGTGAATGCAATACTTACCTTTCAGTGTCTCCTGGGAACCTACCTATGCATTTACATAGTTATTTTCTTTCTTTTCAATCCATTCTTATTGATGTATTGTTTGAAATTGGCCACTGTTTGGGAATAACTCCAGAATTCCATTATTTCCATGTGTCCACTCTGTTTATATTTTTATGATTGTTATGGTAACCAATCAAATATGTAACATTTGGGAACTGAGGTGAGGGGATGGTGGTCTTTACTTTCAATTGATAGTAGTATATAGGGCATATCACTTTCAAAATATCTCAATTACTTAAAAAATAGAATGGAGAAAGAGGGTCATCTAACAGATATTAGTGAGCTTATTTAAAAAAATCGAATGTCTTTTACAAAAATGAGAACTGGCAGTAACTCTTATGATGGTAATAATGCATATGACCATTTCTTTGATTTAACTGGAAAAATATGTATATATCAGAGAACAGTGGATTCACGGAGATTATCAGAGTCGAGTCATATCCCAACATTAGATGTCTTACTAGGTTTCGAGGGAGGAAAATTAAGTTGATTTGGGGAATATGAGCTTAGGAAGGAATATCTGGAATTCTCATTTGCATTTGGGTAAAATTTGTTTATGCACTTGACCTACTTTGCTCAATCTTTTTGCTCTTAATTTTTAAAATACATGCTACATAAAAATTCCAGAAATGTAGTATATTATGCTTGGATTATTCACTCATATATATGTCAAATGACAACACAATTTGTGGACTTGGTGTCTCAGTTAGAAATGAGTTTGGATGCAAATGATACAAAACCCAACCCCAGTGGCTTAAAAAAATAGGGGTTAATTTTTCTTATGTCAAGAATGAATTTGGAGGTATATGGTAGCTAATGGTGATTCCACTGCTCAAAAATGTCATCAGGCCAGTCCAGTGGCTCATGTCTGTAATCCCTGCACTTTGGGAGGCCAAGGTGGGAGGATCGCTTGAGCCCAGGACTTCAAGACCAGCCTGGGCAACATAGGGAGACCCCGTCTCAACAAAAAATAAAAAAAATAGCCAGTCATGGTGACATGTGCCTGTAGTCTCACCTATTTGAGAGGCTGAGGTGAGAGGATTGCTTGAACCCTGGAGGTCAAGGATATAGTGAGCTGTGATCCCACCACTGCACTCTAGCTTGGGTGACAGAGTGAGACCCTGTCTCAAAAAAAAAAAAAAAAAAAAAAAAAAAAGTCATTGAGAACTGAGGTTCTTCTTTCTTTGTGCTCTACAAAACCACAATGAGATACCATCTAACACCAGTCAGAATGGCTACTATTAAAAAGTAAAAAAATAACAGATGCTGCTGAGGTTGTGGAGAAAAAGGAACACTTATACACTGTTGTTGGTAGTGTAAGTAGTTCAACCATTGTGGAAGACAGTGTGGTGATTCCTCAAAGACCTAATGACAGAAATACCGTTTGACCCAGCAATACTACTACTGGGTATATACCCAAAGGAATATAAATCATTCTGTTATAAAGACACATGCACGTGTATGCTCATTGCAGCACTATTCACAATAGCAAAGAAATGAAATCAACCTAACTGTCCATCAGTGAGACCAGAAAAAGAAAATGTGGTACATATACACCATGGAATACTATTCAACCATAAAAAGGAACAAGATTATGTCCTTTGCAAGGACATGGATGGAGCTGGAAGCCACTGTCCATAGCAAACTAACACAGCAATGGAAACCAAATACTACATATTCTCACTTATAAGTGGAAACTAAATGATGAGAACACATGGACGCATAGAGGAGAACAGCACACACCGGGCCTTTTGGAGGGTGGAGGGTGGGAGAAGGGAAAGGATTAGGGAAAACAACTAATGGGAACTAGGCTTAATACTTGGGTGATGAAATAATCTGCACAACAAACCCCTATGACACAAGCGTACCTATGTAACAAATCTGCACTTGTACCTCTGAACTTAAAGTTAAAAAAAGAAAAAAGAACAAGGTCTTCATGAATCCAGGCTTGGACTTGATCTGCATGTCACCTTTATCTTTGCTCTATATTGCAAATTTCAGCTATTGTTTATAGCAGAAGGCCAGGCAAGAGAGTAGAGATAACTTAGAACAAATCTCTTAGCTCTTCAGAATGGATTAAAAGGTGTGTCCTGGATTGTGGGTCCTTTATGTCATTTGTTTTTAAGAATAGCAGGATATATTGGTTATGTGTACCCATGGTATGTGTGGGAGGAGAGGAAAAATAGAAGAACCAGGGACTATGGTAGGTATTTTATATATTCGTTTACTACTCATACAACCCTGGGAAACAGAGAAAACTGACTCAAAGGATAACTTTGTTTACTGTCACATTGATAATCAGCGTTCCAGAATTCAAATCAAGCGTGATGGATTCATGGAATTATAAGTAGTTAATTATATCTTGAGCAAAGGGAATGAATAGTTCAAAAGACTAAGGATTTAGACTGACTTAAAGATAGGTCATTGTACATCCTCCTTCATTTATTCATTCATAAATACTTGAGTGCTTGTTATGGGCCCATGGGGATATTCTAGGCCATGGAGATGCAAAGTTTAAAGAGACAAAATATATGTCCTGAAGGCTCACAATCTGATGAAAGACAATCATATAAATCAGAGTTTACCATGGAGTTTGGTTAGTGCCACAGAGGAGGGAAGGAGTAAGTCGTCAGGGGAGACTTCCAAGTGGAGAAATTTGGGGGAAAAATAGGGAGAAGAAAGGCATTCCAGGTAGAGGAGATGGCATTTACAAAGACATGTGGAGGAGAAACAGCAAACTGTGAGTTGAGGAACTGCAGTTCACTCAGTGTCAATGGAGGGGGAAGGCATTTAGGGAAGAGGCCAGAGGGAGCCAAGTAGGGAGCATTTCACAGAGCATGTTAGGGTCTAACTGACGTTAGGTTCACTCTAGCAGGGTAAAGCAGTGGCAACTGGATTTCAGAGGAGGGTCAATAAAGAAGCCGTTGAGGTGGTAAATTTGACAAGGTTTGCGGGTGATTGAGGGATGTGAGGGATACTCTGTGATCCCCGCTGCCCTGAGTCTGTGGCCCTGTGATGTGGGCTGTGGTGATGCCATTTCCCAAAATGAGAAGTGTGGGAGAAGCAAGTCTAATGGCAAAACAAGCTTCTGTCAGACATCTTTCTACACGCTCTGCCCTTCCTGCATCATGGAAACAACCTTCTCTTCTGGGCCTGGCTGCAGCCATCCTGGCTCAGGCCAGCTGAAAGGCCACGAGTGTGTCTGAATGGTTCATGATTTGACCACTTGAATGCCATCAGAGAGTGACGTGTCTAACTCGAGACGCACAGCAAATTGGTTGCTGAGCTGAGACTGGCATACAGGCCTCCTCCCTTTTAGGCATATTGTCTTTCGCTTCTAGCCCTGCGCTGGGTTCTGCCTAAATGGGCGCGGTAACATCGTCCACAAATGCCTGCTGCCATCTGGGGAAAGTTAACCAGGACAGTATGTGTTACTAAAAATTAGCTATCAATTTATAGAGGGCAGTGATGACTTTCACGCAGGTTTATGTTTCTCTGTGGCTCCGTAGAAGAGAAATAGTTCCTAAGAACGCTTGCTACGCTGTGGCTGGAGTAGATTTTTGTCTGTGTTTGTGTCACTAACTAGGAGAAGTTTTTTTTTTGTTTGTTTGTTTTGTTTTTGCTTTTCTTTGAGAATGAACATATAAAACTCAGTAAATCAGAGTAAGTCATCTAAGTAATGCCAAATTCTTATTAGTTACTTCTTTTTAAATAGTGCAGGGGGTTATTTGAGCCATGGACACTTTTAAGAATTTGATGCAAAAACACGTTCTTCTTCCAAAAAGGTATAAATGAATGCACTGTATTGGCTCCAAGTGCATTGGTTGCAAGTAATGGAACTAGCTGAGGCAGAAGGGGGGATTTGCTTTAAGGAACCTGGGATATCCCAGGTTATAAGAAACCCAAGGGCAGGTACTGTAGCAGGGCTTTACCCAGGGCTGGAAGCAAAAACCAAATGCTGTCTCCAACTCTTGGACTGCTCTGTGCGTCATGTACATGCTGCCTCGCCGCTCCCAAGGTAAGTCACCTGAGGTCTAGCCAGCTGCAGAGGTGAACACCAGTGCTCCTCAATCCCAATTCCAGATTTCTGGAAGAGAATATGTGATTGCTCACTTAACTGTGTTCAGATTCATCAAACTTGTACATGTGATTTATGTATAGTTTCGGGGCACCTTTAGACCTACCGAGTCCCAATTGTGGTCTTCAAGTTAAGAATGCCTGACTAGAGAAATCTGAATGCCCATAGACCAGCAGCACTAACTTTTAGCTGTACAACTACTGCAGAAAGTTGAAAATACGTTTGAATAGAAGGCATTTGCATGAGCATAGTTCCTAAGAACGCTTGCTCCGTGCGGGAGTTGTGAATTTTGAATATCAGTAGTGAAATCCCAGGATGGTGAATATGATGTATATTAAATTATAACACTTTCCAAGGTCGTTGATATTCTATTCCTAACTTTTACCCTTAAAGGTTTGGAAAATTCCGTTTTAATTATTGTTAACATGCTTCGTAAATATCCAAGGGAATAAAACATAGACCTGTTAATACATCCAGAGAGCTAAAATCTGGCTCAAGTTGTTTTTTCTTCCACAGTTGGAGAAAATTGTGGTGTTTGGCTTCCCTCTTGGGGCATTTTAAACCACTTTAATGCTGTCTCTTATTATTTTCTAACCATATACACTTTCCGCACGTATCTAACTAGCTGCCTTAGATGAAACCCCAGCGTCTGGCCAAGCTGATGTAAATCTCTAGTAAGTGGTAAGAGGGAACAGAGTAACACAGTGTCCTGTCAGTGTTCAGACAGTACACGATTTAATAGTTGTAGACCTTATAGTCTCAGGAGCAACTTTAAATCTTTTTTCTAGTTTTGTAGAATGGAAGTTTCTAAGGCATATACCATTCTCCCACTGACTCCACTGGGCAACACTTAGCTAGAACTGGAGTGGCCTATCTGCCTATAGGATAGTATTAAGATTTAACTCTTCACATCATGTGTACCTGGGGTGTCTGCGAAGTAACTGTTAATTCCAAAAAGCAGGATGAATATTTGCACAATTGCTAGCCTATTCCATAAAACAATTGTCACTCACCAGTGGCCCAGAACATCAAAATCTGTATGTTTCCAGTGGAGCTGCCAAGAGGCCCCATGATTGTCCCATTAGTGACATGTTCTCACTCCACTTAGCAGGTCTGAAAAATAACGACCATAAAGTAATAGTGAAGACCCAGTTCTAGGGACGGCCGCCTTAGGCTTTGGTGTCTAAGAATATAAATCATCGGTTGTATTTGATATCTGAGCATGTACTGATTTTTGTCAGGAATCTTCTTTTGTTGATGAATTAAATCTACATAATTGGGTTTTGGTGCTGCTGCCTCTCCCACCCCCTCAGCTCCCATGCCTGTCTTTTGCACGGTTCACTCACGTGTTCTGAGTAATGCTTGTACTTTCTTCCAACTTGTCTTTCTTCAGCTGAGTTCAGCGCCAGACTCTGAGCTGGAAACGGTCTCAGGAATTTTTCATTCATCAGACATTTTCTTCCAAAGAAAAGTTCTGAGAAGAGGAGGGCCACCTTGATAGTGTGTTAGTATGCTTCTGTGACTGTGTGTGTGTGTGTGTGTGTGTGTGTGTGTAGGAGAGAAGATATACAAACAACCTATATACCACATATCTAGTAGCACATGGATATTTGATAAAAAGCCAATTCTAGAAATAACATTTGCCAACCAATGTATCAAAACCATCTCCCTGCCGTTTATCTGTCTTGATATTACAGAAAGTTCATATTTATAGGAGGCATTTCTCAGCTGTGGTTAATAATGGCTGAACTTTTGTCCCTGCTTTAAGTTTTCCACCAGATCTCTCAGAATTGATGCTATCATGGAATGTGAATATGGTGTGTCTCCATTTCCTGTAGAATGAACTCAGGGCTGGCAGCTAATGCCAGTGGTCTTGGATTCCCATGCCCTGTCATTTATGAAAGGGGCAGTGGAGTTCCTCTGGAGGAAATCCCATCCACCACGCCAGGATTCCATCACATATTGTTGGTCTGGGCCGTGGGTACTTCATACTTGGTTTTCTGTGAAAATTCACCAAATGTGTTTGAAGTAAGAATCTCAACCGTAATGTTTATACATAAATATCTGAATATGATAGGAGTAAATGCTGGCTCACAAAAAGGAAGGGGAGGAAAGGAAATTTATAAAAAAGCAAAAACACACAAGTCAGGGTATAATTACATTATACACAGGTTTTGTTTTTGTTTGTTTTGATAGCATTAAGATTTACAGATAGTATCATTTTATTCATGGACAGCCTCATTAATTCAAGTCACCTGTTCTGCACCAGGTACCTTATTGTGAAAATGGGAAGAACTTGTTAATGGATTATTAGTGTTTACAGCCTTATCTTCCCTAGTTTCTGCGTTTCAGCAAATGACCATTTATTCAGTGATGAAAGCCAGAAGCCCGGGAGCCTTTCTGTTTCCCTCACGCTTCCCTTCCGATCCATCCACACGTGCTGTTGGTTCTTTGGCCCAAGGGCATCCCCTTCCTGCTGGCCTTCCACCCTTTCTATGCCACCACCCTTGCCAAGCCCTCGCCAACTTTCCCCTCACATCCTTCAGTAGCCTCCCTGAAAGCCTTTCCATTTCCACTCCTGAGCCCTTAAAGGACCACACTTCTCAAATAACACATGTGTTTTCAGTGGCTTTTTATTGAGCTTTGAGCCAGATCCAGACTCCTCATCATATCCTGAGATGTTCTGCATAATCCAGCCCCTGCTAAAGGATCCAACCTCATGGCATGCCCCTTCCCCTTTGCACTCAAAGCTCTGGTCACAGCGGCTTTCTTTTAATCCTAGAGAAGCCAGTCTATCTGCCAGCCCAGAGCCACTGTTCTTCCTGTCTCCTGTACTTTGAAAGCACTTAGATGTTGCACATCTGGCTTGTGCTCATCCTTTAGGCCTCAGCTTAAATGTCACCTCCTCAAAGAAGTCTTTTCTGATAACTTTTACCAAGGTAGGTGTACCCAATTATTCTCTATGACAGCAGCATGCTTGTTTCATTTGTAACTAAATGTCAACCTCAAATCTAAAATTATTATAACATATTGATCTATTTATTCACTGCCTCCTCCACAAGATTGCAAACTCCATGTGAACAGAGGTTTTATGCTGTGCTACTCACTGATATGGGGTAGTGGCTCAGTAAATATTTGCCGAATGCATAAGGAAACCTATGATTCTGTTTTACAGTTGTGAAGTGTAGGCCTTTACAACTGTTAAGCATTGAAGTCAAAGTGTTTAATAATTTTGTGTTGTAGAATTTCTTGTTCTTTCTTTCTTTCTTTCTTTCTTTTTTTTTTTTTTTGATGTAGGGTGTCACTTTGTTGCCCAGGCTTGAGAGCCGTGGTGTGATCACGGCTCACTACAGTAAGCGATCCTCACGCCTCAACCTCCTGAGTAGCTGGTAGTACAGGCGCCCACCACCACACCCAACTACATTTTTTTGTATTTTTTGTAAAGATGGGGTTTTGCCGTATTGCCCAGGCTGGTCTTGAACTGCTGGGCTCAAGCAATACACCTGCCTCGGCCTCCCAAAGTGCTGGGATTATAGGCATGAGCCACCATGTCGGCTAGAAATTTCTTTTTATTGTATTAAAATATACATAAGATAAAATTTACCATTTTAACCATTTCTATGTGTACAGTTTGGTGGCGTTAAGCACATTCACATTGTTTTGCACCTGTCACCGCTATCCATCTCCAGAAACTTTTCATGTTCCCAAACTAAAACTCGCCATTCCTCCGTCCCCTAAATCCCTGACAACTATCATTACACTGCTGTCTATGAATTTGACTGCTCTGGGTACCTCATATTAGTGTACTGCAATTGATTGATATTTTAAATCAATTTATTTTTATTGTCTCTTTACAAACATAGGCCTTTACCCTCCATATACACAATGTTCAGTGTTGAAATTGACCTGCTACTGAAAATCTCATTTCTAATAATAATTTAATGATAAAACATTCTATTAGGATTTTTCATGAACTTAATTCATCTTTTGTGGAACTTATTTTGGAAAATAAACAATATTACAAGGTACTTTTATGATATACAGGTTAATTTCAGAATATGTTGCCCCTGACAATTTTTATATTTAATCTTAAGGCCCTTTCCTCTTGGGCTATTAATCTTGTTTTTGGATTGGAGAGAATATGTTATGCTTCATGGCTTTGAAAAAATATAAAAGAACAAATAAATTGTTATATAATATTATTGTTTTTGTCTTGCTGTTTAATAGCTGATGCTCTGTGGTCAAACGGCAGTATTTGGTTTAACGTGGCATTTCATACAAGCCGTTTTAAAAGGGAATAAATCAGAGCCAACTGGTTCTTTAAAGTGGAATTTGCAGACCATTAAGAATGAAAGCGTTCTCTATGATTTTATTATCTTGATGGTAAATATGTCACCCAAACCATGATTTGACTTTACCGATTCCCCCAGTCTTTTTTTTTTTCTAGTAAAAGTAGAGATAACTTTACAGGAAGATGAAAGTCAGTAATGACTTGCAGGATTTATAGTAAAGGAACAAATAATATCAGGTAAATGATTATTTCAAAATGAGATATCCTCTTACTCTGAACAAGATTTCTTACTGCTTTCTTCATCATGGAACAGAATAAAATGTGGTAACAATTTGCTGTAGTTGAATTGCTGCCACACATAATGGGGTCCCACAGAACTATGGCCTGGATTTTGATGAATTGCTTAGTCTGCATGTTAGATTAAAAGGTGTACAACAAATCACCTTGTTTCTGCAGTTTTGAATGATATTTACATTTAAGTCATAGTGGTAATACTTTTCACTTATGGAATAAAGAAATTAAAATCAGGGAAAATACTAATGTAGAAATAGTTTTGTTTTTTTCTGTATGGTTTATTTCTAAAGTGCTTTTTAAAAACATTTAGTAACAATTAAGCCATACCTCAGATGCAGTTTCTTAAAGATAAACAATTTTGCATAATATACTTTAGTAAATTTTGCCAAAAGGTTGTATTCTTTTAATAACACTGTATAAACCATGTTAAATAGGTAATCTTGTGTGCAGTATTTTATATAAATGCATGAATTGGAAAGTATATTCAAACCCTATTGCACCGTTTTAAAAATGCCATGTAGCTTGAATAAGATGGGAGAAGCAACATTGCATAGTAAAAGTAGATGCGAAAGGAGTTTCTTTCCCCTGAAATTTTATTATAAAAAATTTCAAACTTACATTAAAGTTGAAGGAATAATATAAAGTATACACATATACTTTCCACTTACATTGAATAACTGTTCCCACTTTTATACACATGATAGCTTTCTATGTGTATGTACACATCTGTATGTATATATGTATATAGAATATACAAGATATATATTGAAATATGTATTTGTTATTTTTTACGTTGCTGACTTATTTGAAAGTTAAGTTGCATACGTCATGACACGTCACCTCTAAGCACTAAGGACATTCTTGCATATAACCACAATACCATTATCACACCTAGAAAAACAACAACTCTGCAATGTCGTGTAATATGTAGTCCACATAAGATTTCTGAAATTTTCTCTTTTAGAAACAGTATCCAGTTGAGTTTTGATTATTATGATTTTTAATCTAAAACAATCTCTGTACTTCTTTTGGTGAAGAGAAAGTCATTTGCTTTTGGAAAAGTTTTGAACAATTGCCTTAGAAAATATCACACGTTCTGAGCTTTCTGGTTGTTTTCTTGTGGTGCAATTTACCTTGTTCCTCTATCCCTATATTCCCTTTCAGCTAGAAGTTTGGTGCAGAAGTTTGATTAGGTTAAGTCTTAAGTATTTTTGACAAGAAACTTGATAGATATTGTGCACTATTTTATATTTTATAAAATCAGGAGTCTCGGAAGAATTTCAAATGGTCTCTCTGATAGTGCAATTCTGGAATAAATTAAGAGTTGATTTTTGGTGTTACTGATGCTAAATAGGCCTTGTATTCGGGCCCCGATTGGAGAATCCCCCTGGAATTCCACTCAGATACAAGCTGCAGCAGTGGGCAGGGGCTGGGTGTGGGAGTTCCTGACAGCGGCATGAGATCATGTATATCAGTGTGCTTTGTAAAACTAGAAGGAAAGAGACTGGAAATGGCAATTCTATTAACTATTAGGACACTGCAGTAGTGGATGATCAGCCTTCCTAAATTTTGACTTTGTTGTTTGCTTTGATGAGCTGGTAGTTCGTGTAATTAACTATAATATAATTAGTAAAGAATGTAATAAAGTGCCTCATAATCAGTGCAGCACTGTGGAAATGAATAGTATTTTGCCATGATTAGGATGTCAGTCCTAGTTGAGAAATACTAGGTTATGTTGAGTGGCAGTGATCCCAGTTTATGGGCTGTCTGATGTTTCTAAGGTTAGACTTTCAGATAAGTAGTTGTTATCCTGCAGACATCTCCAATTAATCATGGAACATGAGCACTCTTCATTAAAGGAAAAGACAGAGAGAGAGAGAAAAAATACACACACACACACACACACACACACACACACACACACACCCCTTAGAGTCCTAGAGGGCAAAAATCATCTTGGGGAGCTTTTGCAAGACGTATATGCCTGGGCCCTGTGCCACATCTACTAAATAGGGTCCATGGGGAAAACTGGGAGAGGAGGACAGGGTAGGACCCAGGCATCAGCATTTTGCAAAAGCTCCCCCAAGTGATTCTGTTATGTCCTAAGGTTAAGAATGATTGGAGTAAGAAGAAGTAACAGCAGTTAGGAGGCTGATTATGATCATGGAACTTCTTAACTTTAATTTTCCTTAGACTAAAAGTTCTCTGAACTCCTTCCTCAGAAAGTTGTATTGAAATTCCACACATTAGGAGCCCTAATGTTTCCCAGGCCAACCTACCTGGGAGAAATAAGTGTGCTGTGACCCTCTATGTCATGGATAAATTGATATCTCATTCTTTTGTTTGTCATTTTTATGAAAAGAAGGATTTAAAATAATTGGAGCCTAGTGCCCAAAATTATATCCTTGTGCCTTCCCTGCAGTTTGTGGTTTAGTGACTGGGCAGGAGGGACAAGAATTCATTGTACCACAGAATATTCTTTCCCTGTAAATGATGCATTTGCTTCAGGGTGAAGTCTGATTACAAATGAAAGTGAAATAATGCTGTAGACCACAGTATTCTGAGCTGCAGAGCTGGGCATGAGCTGAGGATCAGAGGCTGCAGACACATGTTGGTCAGAGCCCAAGCCTTGAGGCCAAATCTAATGGGACTGGAGAGCAATCCTTGAGCTAACCACTCAGAATGGGAACATGGAGATGCAGAATTTCCCATGAAGCAGCCACACTGGAGTAAGCCAGTTAAAAACAATTAGAATCGCACTTTAATTTTGGAATGACTTGGCCTGTTGCCCTAGTTCATGAAGGTCTTATAAGGAAGTGATTGTAGAGCAATTTGCAAATAGAAAGCATTTCTAATACTATATTTTAGTTGCATTAGGAATAATGATTTACACTGAAGCCAGGAATGAGTCAGACATTACACAAGCTTTGAGTTAAGCACACTCCCTGTCTAATGCTGAGACTATCTGAAAAAAAAAAAAAAAGAGTATGTAAATTTAGCTTAATATCATGTAAGTGCTATGGGAATAATTGTAAATAATTGGATTATTAGTAAGGAATTGGGAGTGTGGGCAGATTTCTTTCTGCGGTTGGAGTATTGGACTAAAAACGGCATAACCTTGGCAATCTAAATGAAGTACAGGACGAAAAGCACATGCTGCCAAATCGGAATGACATTTGAAAACCATGTTAATACAGCATTTACCTTCCAAGACATTTTTAGATCCAATTTTATTTCATCCAGATTATGCCTCTCCCTCTGCAATCAGCAATTTTTGTTTAAAATATGGATCTACAAATACATTCATATCCACTTGCTAATCTGTACTGTCAAATAAGCCGGTTCTAATTTGTTTCCAAAATAACTTTGTCAATAGTGATAAGTATCTAGCACAGAAATATGCTAAGCCCATAGATTCTATTCTACATACTTATTCACCAAATATATAGTATACTTAATAAATTGGATCCCTGTGAACTGTTGGAATACCTAATATATGTTGTCAGAATTAACAGCTACCATCTCGATTCTATGTATTTCGTATTGAAATAAGAATAATAAGTTGTTGACCCTGGAAAAGTCTTAAGGTTTTTTGTTTGTTTGTTTGTTTTTTAATGAAGATCTTCTAATGAGGAATTCACATCTGAAGTTATGAATCAGTGTCAGACAGAACTGAATCAGATTTGTGTTAGCATTTTGTAGAGTGCCTGGATTTTGCTGGTGTCACTCACAAAACACCATATTTGTATCTATCCTGAACCTTGGCAATCCTCATATATAAGATAATTCCATAGAGTATGTTGGCAAGAGGAGGTGGAAAAACAAATCCCAACAGTGTTGAAGAGAGGATTATAAATTAAAATTCATGTTGCATTATGCTTTTTAAAAAGGATTGAATATGGCAAGCTAACATGAATCTGTTTGATTAAAGCATTTGCACTTGTCTCAGTAAATTAACAGAAAGAAACAAGCCTAGATTCTCTTTCTTGTTACCTAACATAGAAAGTTTTTTTTTTTTTAAATAAAAGATTATACTGCTGTGATCCTTCTAGTCTCAGATATAGGATATATATAGTCATAAAAATCTTGATGGCTGTTTTTATCCTGAAAAGGATTCATTGTAATGTACACTGAATGCTATGTGTAATAATGAAGAGTTAGAGGCAATTTAAATGATAGACAGTAAGAAAATGACTAAATACATTCTGTTATAACTTGATGGAAAATTATGCAGCAATTAAAATCATATTGTGGAATAGTGTTTATTACATGGGGAAAAGCTTTGGCAATGTTAAGTGAAGAAAATCCAGCAAGATTCAAAAGTATATTTTTAGTATAACCCTTATTTTATAATTAAAAAATAAAACACACACATGCATACACACAAAATCTTATGTACGATAATATAATCAATATGTTATCAAGGGTTTCTTTGGGTGTAATTACCTTTATTTATATGCTACTGCCTTTTCTCAATTGTATAAGTAAATGCTTACTTTTGAATTAAAATACATAATAAAATATTGAAATAGAAAAGAAAGACCAAATAGCAAAGATGTATTTATTAAATTCCTATAGGTATTATTTGGGAGAATTGAACCAAAAAAATAAAGATGACTTTGGTATATCACTTTGTCCACACAGTTTTAAAATGTCCACTGCATTTTAAAGAGATTTTGTTACAAATTACTGCAGTGCTGAGTGACTTTTTTTCATCGAAAGAATGAAATGAGGACTGAGATTTATTCAACAGCTCAGTATTTAATATTGGTTTATATTTTTGTTTGAATTCAGTATCTCTGGAAGAAGATAGCAGGTTTTGAATAAATACGGCATACAATGTAAAATATTAAAGTATACCTAGAGCTTGAGTACATAAAACTAAAAAAACAGTAGAGTAATAAATGCATAAACAAAGTAAAAAAAAGACAAATGATAAACAAAGTGTCAGGAGAAAGGGCTGGAAAGGTGGGTGGGGCCAGGTCATGCAGAGAAGAGGAACACAAAGGTCTCAGGCTTGTCTTTTGGAACAGTGAGTCTGGTTGCATGTAGATGTCACCCACACAATTTTTGGCCTGTTTGCATATCACCTGTACTAGTATTTAATATTTTTAAAAAATTGAATTAAAAGGTTTTTCAATTCATCATCCTCATAGCAGACATAACTGTGAAATCATGAGTCTGATATATTTATGCTGTTTCATAATACACATTAAAATTAATATATGCCTACTAAAATCTAAAATTATCTTGCATCCTGTGAGTGGGACATAACACTGGTATGGAGGGAGGGAGCTGGGGAGCTGGGGACTCGGCATTTGGACCATCCTGTCTGTCTCTCCAGTGCTGCCATAGCTTGGATATGGTAGTCTTCTTTATATATATGACTGGCATGGAATTTTGTTTTTGGAATTCTTCAGAAGGTTGATCTTACAGCATGGGCGTCAGAGCAGTGCTGTTTCTGCAACACCATTAAACAGAGGTGGTTCGCTGCAGATAGCAGAGGAGAGGGAGGAAGAGCACATAGTGATGGGGAGCAGATGGAGTTGAAATTCCAAGGGAGGGGTTGGAGTGGAGATGCAAGAAAAAGAAAGCAAGAGAGAATACACAGGATAGAGAGATGCCAGCAGATGCAATTCAGCTATTGCCAAAACATTGTTACGATGCAGAATGTTCACTCTTGTTGGTATTGTAATGAAAAGTTGTCCTTTTTTCCTTAGTAAATAGCATATCTGCTGTGTCCTATGAATTACTTAAAGAAAGAAGAAAATAATGAAAGCATCCCAGTAGTTTCATTAGCACAGCCAGTGATTTTCATAAAACGGTTGCATTCACAGGTGAAAGGAACTTACTGGGGTCACTGAGTCCATTTTTAGACTCACAGGAATCACTCCACTTAAACACTTCTGAAAATGACCTGGAAGCATGCAAATGTTGGGTAGTGGATAGAAGCCCATGAGTCCCATCCCAGCCCCTCCCTTGTCTGTCAAGGTCATTGTAGAACCACAGAAATGGGTATTATGGCCCTGATTTCTCTCACAAGGGGACAACCTGTGAGGACAACCTGGCTTTGGTCCTCTGTGCTCACTACGTCTTTATCTTTCTTGTTTTGTTGTTGGCTGTCTCTCTGTAGGGAAAAAAAAAAAGAAAGAAAAAAAAGAGGCAGATCTTATAACTGGTGGTAGACTGCTCTGACTGCAAATTCTCTTATGGTCTTAGCTTATCCCTGTTTTGCTTTAAGATGGTCCTTTTGCCTAGAGGTTACAATGATTTCAGACGAGTGTCCTCACCCTTTATGTTAAATACCTAATGTGTTTTGCATGAGCAAAATTTTAAATCCTCATTTGTTAGTTTGCTTGTTTTGTATTTGAAACAAGATGACCCCAACTCAAAAGAAACAGATAACGATTTCTTTTGTTGAAGGAACTTCCAGGAAGAAGGTGCCATGACTTGCCTCACTGCAAGCTTCAAAATTCTTTGCTTTCTCAGCCCTAAATAACAATAGACTGGAAGCTCTGTGAGGGCAGGGATTTGGCCTCTTTTAGTCACTGAAGCATCTGTATCAGGCATCGGAGCTGATTCAGTGCAGGCACCAATATGTTTTCTTAAGTAATGAGTGGATAATAATATTACCATGTTACATTTGTACAGCAATTCACAGTTGTAAAGAGTTTTCCATTAGCTCATCTGATGCTCACAATGCCGTTTTCAAAGTGGGTAAGAACTGATGTTTTCATCCCTATTTTGTAGGTTAGGAAATCGGGTCCAGAAGTAGAATGGTCTATCCAAGGCCTTACACAGAGGCAGTGATGCATCATTCTGTCCCTGAAATTCATTTCTCAATTCGGAGTCAAGCAAGATGGAGCGCAGCTGTTTCTCTGCATGATGGTTCCTGCTTTTCTGGATTTTCATCAGATTTTTATTCTTTATTTTCAGATTACAGGACAGGCCCATGTTTTACTGTGATCAGCAACCAGATGTGCCAGGGACAACTCAGTGGGATTGTCTGCACAAAAACGCTCTGCTGTGCCACAGTCGGCCGAGCCTGGGGCCACCCCTGTGAGATGTGTCCTGCCCAGCCTCACCCCTGCCGCCGTGGCTTCATTCCAAATATCCGCACGGGAGCTTGTCAAGGTAAACCCCGGGCTGATGGAATTATTAATGGATTAATCTTATTTGCTCTGGAGAGCCCTTCTCCAATGAAGTTGAAGAGAATGGAAAAGTAGTGTCAGCTACATAACTTCACAATTTCGCTGACTGCATGATATCCAACTAAGGCATTAGGAACGTGGCTCTCAAGAGAGCAGCTGAAGTCTTACTGGATGTTTCCTTGCCAACCATTCCCCCTTTCTGACCCCAGAGGTGTTTGCATGTACCTCTGACTCCAGGGGTGGTGTGATTCTGTTTACAGCAATGCTGTGCATTATGGCAATGCTGTCTAGAAACACAAAGCAAGGTTTGTGAACAAGGTAGTTTATGTTTTTCTTAATTTTTTTTTCTTCATTTGAAACTGTTAGAGTTCCTCTCTCTCATGGGTTGTGCTTAATTGACCTGAGGAAAACTGTTTCTCTCGACATTTTGCATGCTACATTATGCATTTTTTTACAAGTCCGAAATAAATTAGGATTTGTTTCACAGTTTTAAATATCCCCAGATGTCGCCTGCTAGCTGCTTCTCCTGCCTCCTGTAGAAGCCCTTACTCTGTTTTTGGCTTTTACTCCTGTTCTTCCAGCTGTACAAATTCTTTTATTGTCTGGATGTCTGGCAGGAAACAGGAGGAAGTGAACAGAGGCAGCTCCACGCTAAACTGATGGGATTGAAAACTCTCAGGCTCTATCTGTTTCCTTTAGACTGCCTCAGGACTTTTTATAGCAAGTTGCAATATTTTCAGAAAATTCAGGATATGCTTTTCTGAGACAAATAGATAATGCTTTGGCTTTGTTTTATATGTTAATTCTAAGGGTAATATGCAATAAAACAGAACTTGAGCTTAGTCACACAGTTTTGTGGGTCTCCATTACATTCCACTTAAATAAATTCCACTTCTGATATTGTCATTCCTGGCCTCCAGCTCCCATGTACAACATACAGCTCCTTTGGATGCCCTTAAATGTATCCCTCTGAATGTCAGAAGAAATAAGTCACCTTGAAACTCTAGAATTATCAAGGGATGGATTGTAGTATTTTATAAAATTAAAAGTTTAGGTTTTTATTGGTGCCTTCTTATTTTTCTCATTTTTAGAAAGTCCCAGTGAGTTTTGAAGAATTTGTTGGTCTTGGGATTACAAAGTTAGTTAATACCCATGAACTCATTGACAGTGACCAGAGAGCTAGACTTTTAAGTGCCTCAGCTGCCCATCAATGAGCCATTGTCAGAGGTTAGGGTGCTAACGGAATTGGTGAGGGGGGTGGGGAGGATGAACTGCCTTCTCTTTAGCTTTACTATTTGTTTCATAAATCTGGATCTTTCCAGCATTTGCTTCCTGTTTCTTTCTAACTCTGCTATTCAACGTCCAAAAAAAAAAAAAAAAAAGGTTTTTTTATAAGAAAAGTTTTGAAAACCCATTGAATCACAATGGCAGTTATATTGCCAGTTTGAGAGTGAAATTCTTCATCTTCGGTGGTGGTGGTGGTGGTTGCTGTTGTTGTTTCTAAGAGATTCTGCCACCAGGTTGTGGCTCTCGCTCCTTGCTGGTGTTTCCAGTTGTTGGGTCAGACGTGAGGGGCTGTATACAGCCAGTGGAGAATTGCCTTGTCTATATTTTCTGTTGGCCAAAAATCATGATCAACAAGACAGCTAGTTCTGCCCATATGTAAAAATCTTGATTTTCAAAAATATTTCTAAAAATACATTCAACATATCAAGAGAATGGAAAATTCTGGTCTAAGACAAAACTGAAATTGGCTGGAAAACATAATCTAATGATTTTCCACATATAATCATTTATTTGTGGGCTAAGACATTTCGTTTAAAACAGTACGTGATACTTTTATAATAAACTAAATTGTTGTTTCTTTAATATCCCTTTTACTGCATGCCAACTTTTCTCAAGAACACAGGTTGAGATCTTATAAACAGCAATGCCTTTTTTGCTTTACTCAATGAAGAGTGAAGCTAAAGAACACATTAGGCTTCCAGGTTTCAAAAAGAATACATTAGACTGTTTACTTGGGGATTCTTTATTAAATCAGACTTTTCTCTGTTATGAACAAAGAGATGGAGAGAATGTACAGGTACTTTTATAACCTTTATAACAGAATGTAGTGAGCATGAGATGATTAATTTTGCTCCTGGAAGGTTAATATTTGGGCTTACATGTAAGAACCCAAGTTAGTCCTTAGGTGCTGGTTATACAGCAATGAAGAAAATGGACAAAGTCCCTGCTTTCTGGAAGCTTATATTGAAGATAATCAATTTATTAAACAAAACAGACACGTATTAGGTCAGTGGGTGGTTAGTCCTGTGGAAAAAAAATAAACAGGGAAGGAAGGATGATTAGAGCCAGGAGCCAGGTGTTGCTGTTGGACTGTCAAGGGAAGGGCTTGTGGCTAAAGTTGCATTGGGGCAGAGACCTGGAGAACGAGACATCGTGAGCCATGCAGCTCTCTGGAGGAAGAATATTCCAGGCAGAGGGGCAGCCATTACAGAGCTCTGTGGCAGGTGGCATATTTGAGGAATCCAGTGTGGTGGGAGAGATAGGAGGGTGGAAAATGGGTAAAAGAGCAGAGGAATCATGTAGAACTTCCTAGGACGTAGTATGGACTTGCATGTTGAGCTGGGGAGAGACATGATCTCACTGACCTTTACAAAGGTGCCTTCTGGCAGCCACTCCACCAGCAAGGTAAGTCAGCAGCTGAAACTGCACACTCATCTAGCGATCCCTCTCGCTTGTTGGCCTAATTTTCTGAGTTGTTTAATTTTCACTGTGCAAGGCACTTCTCCAGAATGTGAAGTGAACATTTCCACTTCATTTGTGCAAAAACATTAGCTGTCTCGTGTAGTCTGAGTGACCTTCAATAAATTCCGTTTTAACTAAATCATTCAGTACAACTCTTAAAGATAGTTTCATTGTAGAAATGTATTGCATTTTGATTTGCAAGATTTTTTGAATAACTCTGATTATTACTACCAATCTGGAGATAAAAACGAGGCCGTGAATAATGGCCTTTTAAACATATCTTTCTATTTTGCTGCATATGTGATAAAACCCACAAAAGTTAGTACACTCTCCTCTACATTAGGAAACATAGAGGGTGGGGAAACAAAAAATACTTGTGACTTCTTATGGAACATTATTAATCCAACGATATGTTTTACATAATGCAATTGTGAGAAATAGTTTCCCTAGTCATATTCCAAATATTGTGAGGGACAAATAACCACCGATATAAATATGGTAACATAATTGTGGACAAATTATCACATTGTATTCTGCAATGAATTTTATATGAGTTTTTTTTTTCTCTCTGTCTTCTGCAATCTGACAGATGTGGACGAATGCCAGGCCATCCCCGGGCTCTGTCAGGGAGGAAATTGCATTAATACTGTTGGGTCTTTTGAGTGTAAATGCCCTGCTGGACACAAATTTAATGAAGTGTCACAAAAATGTGAAGGTAAGAAATCTTATGCTTTGCAGTTGTTGTGAGGGGTGTAGTGGGGGCAGGCAAAACTCAACATTAGAAACAAGCTTGTTTGCAAATTATTCCTAAATCTTTCTGTCTTTGTTATCCCCGTGAATGTGTAAATGTAGTATTTTTAACAGTAATAATATGCTTTTGTGCTATTGGACCAGAAAAACCCTGCAGCTTTTTCTACTTTTATAGACCCAAAACAAGAGGTCCATCTGAATCAAATTAAGTATTAAAAACATGAAATATTTTTGAACCAACGTTTGGTTTAAAATGTTCAAGACACATGTTTTTGCATAGTTCTAGAGACATGAATTTAAATTTGGTCATTAGATATCATTCAGAATAATATATCTTCCGAAGTTTTTCGAGTTCAAAGGTATGTTTGATTTTGTGTGTGGGGAGGCAGGATTGATCAATCAACCCTTATATTTATGCTCCTAGTGCATGCTTATGATTTTCTTTTCTGGGGGATGATAATTGCCCATCAAATGAAAAGCTTTTAATGTTAGTCAAACAGAAGAGTAATTTGAGATCATTTTCATATTTGCATTTAGTTTATAGATTGAACTTCTGCAAAGATATATAGAGAGGATGTGTTTATATTCACCACTACTGCTACTGCTATTTGCTGAAATGAGGCCTGACTTCCAGTTACAGTCATAATTTCATTGTGAGAGGGGAGCATCTAGAAAATATGTAGGAAGCATTGGACTCTCGTTTGTTTGATGAGTACATGTAACTTACATATAGTAATGTCTGACAGTAGTGTAACAGCATTCTCAGGGCTACATCTCTCATCAGGATCAGAAGAGAAAACTTTTTCTTTCATTCTCAATTCACCCAACCTTGAGGTTTCATTTAGATGGATGCATTTTTATTGAAAACAGATGGTGTTGTATTTATGCCCCTAGACTCTCGCAGTGAGTACGTTCTAAGTTATTTGTCTGGGCTGGATAATTAACCTTGTCGGTTGCCACTGTATATCAGACGAGCAAGAGACAGCTTTAAATTTAAGGTGCAATTCATAAATTACATGTAAGACATTTAATATCTACTTGCCCTGAAACTGAAGAATCTAACTCTGATAGAACTATCTTTATGAGTTGGAGTTGTTTTTAGGTTATAAATCATCATTGAATGTATAATTGTTATTGCATTCTTGAACATGTTATACATAGTTTTTCGGGGTAGTTGTGAAAAAATGGTTCTTTCTAAAGGCTTCTTAAAAAAACATTTTAAGTTTCAAAGAACAATAAAGTTGACTCTCGATAGGCCAATGTATTTTAGAAGTTGTACTGTAGATCTAAATTTGAAGCCGAGAACGTTGACACTGAAAGGGGCAAAGAACTCAGCTGGTTCCACACTCTACATTATATATTAAGGAATGGTGTCTTGGGTGTATTAAGTGCTCCGTCTGAGGCCATTCAGACAAGACTGCTCAAATTTACTTCTTTAATTCACACTCTGGTGCTTGCTGAGCCATATTACATTGTCTTCTTTTCTAGATGAAAGTTATTATTCTGGGATAGATTTTCAGGCCATATATATACATATATATACACACACATATATATACACACACACATATATGCACATACACACACACACACACACACATATGACATTAACAAGCCATTAAAGTTGATCACATGCAAAACCCACATCAATGATAGGTTGTGTTTTACCTTTTAGGCTTTCTCAGTTTAATATATTCAGCTTCAGAATATATAATCAGTTTCAAGATTGAGGGGAATATAGTCGTTATGACTTGTCCAGTCTGTGTTTTGTTTTCTGAAGTTATGATGGCTTCCAGCCCGAACTAGAATTGATTTTGTCTCTTGCTTTTCACTCAGACAAGTCAATTAACAGTTAGGGTCTATGGATGTGGACTAGACAGAAGATTCTAATTTAATGCTCACACTGAAAGAAAAATCATTCGAATCTTTTTATTGATGCTAAGAAACCGATTATGGTGGTGTATCCAGTGGACCAAAAATTCAGTCTGAGTATTACTTAATCCTTTTCCACACACACAAAAATTTTCCAGCTACGTGTGAAAGTCAGTGGCAAGATAAAAACAGACCAGTTTAACTAGATTTTTTTTTCCTTTGCCATCTACTGTTACATTAAATTTAGATAATGGTTTTTTCCTTCTTTTTCTAATATCAATGCAAAATTGATACTAGAAGAGAATGTCCTGTTAGTACTATACATTCTCTGGCCTGGAGACTGGTGTGAGCAGGGTTGACTTGTCTTACTCTGGTAGGAAAGTAATCAGGAAGTGCCCTGAGAGCTCTTGGCAAGCTGGGTTCACTTCTTCAACGTCCTTGCTCCTTTCCAGTTACAGTGTCTCACTGTGGAAATGGCATAACTCTGGACATCAGCTGGTGTCTTGATGGTCAATAGAGGGAACCCAGGAAGTCTGGTCTGTAATCACTGAATATGTACCCTGGAAAGATGATCAGTATAACCATGGGGTTCTGTGCCCTTGTGAAAATGTCCTGGTACCTTTGCCATTGCTTTGAGTGGCTTTTTAAAGTTATCTTCCTTTTGACTTGGAGGGGGGTGGAATTGAGTACTTTTTGTAGAACTTTTTCAAGAAAAAAAACCAATTCCGTCAAATTGACTTTAGCAAATTCACAAGATGCTAACCCTCACTCTCTCAGATCTGAGAATGCCATTATTCGAGTTGCTTTCCATGAGATCTTCCTTTTGCAGAATTCTCACTTCCTTCCTAAAATGTCCCTCTTTCCAAAAACTAAAAAAAAAAAAAAAAAAAAAAAAAAGTTACGGAAAAGTGTTTTATAAATACATATAATTGGAGAACATTTTGAAATGTAAATTAACAAGCTAAAGGGATTTAAATAACAATTATTAACTTTTCATACATTTAAGAAGGAAAAGATTGAGATTTATAGCTGTGATTTGAGAAAAAAGGAAACAGAGTTCATGCCCGCCTTCCTTTGTTGATCTTTCCGATGACTGTAGAGTATGCATGCTGAAAGAACACATGAACCTTTTTCTTTGGAAACCAAGTCCGTATTTGCATAGGTTACTATGAGAGGAAATTAAGAAATAAAGAGTGTAATTAAGGGATTAAGTTTTATTTCTGGAAGAAGTCTGTTGGATTCCTAATTAACCACTAATATTTTGGGATTTAGATTATCGTCAGCCCAGCCTTTAGCAATTATAATAGCACTGCATGATGCACAGGACCTTTTAAAAAATGTAGCTTTTAAATCCATGTACTCCATAATATGTGGGCCAAAAACCTCAGGACTTCCCCTTTCCAAAATAATGGCATATTTATCTCATGGCTACTTACTGTTAGAGGCTCTTATCCTCTCAGAAGCTAAGGAGAATTCCCAGGGTAGCTTAACCCAGTACTACAGATGGAGCTCCATCCTCTTCAGCTGGTTGCAGGCCCTAGACTTTTACTGTTCAAGGTAACTGGCTCTCTCTATACAATTAGTTGAAAAAAACATCTCTGTGGTGAAGGTGAAAGAGCCCTGGAAATCAGGCAGGCATGGCCCCCATCCTTGATGCCCTCTGGTCAAGTCTCTAATCCTTTGTGTGATCTTAGATAAGTCAATTACCATCTCTGAGTTACTTCAACTTTCAAATGAGGGGGTTGAACAAGATGCTATCTGGGGGTTCTTTCCAGTTCCAGAATTCAGACTCCATTTTTAAGTTGTGATCAGACAGCGGATGCAGCATGAATAAAAGCTGACGTACATGGTGTGACTATAAAATAGTCAACGTGACTGGAAGAGTCAGCTTGTTTAGTTTTTAGTGATACATTTTACACTGGGTTGAGTTTGTACAATCAAAGTTAAGCTCACAGGCTCAGTGGCATTCATGATCATTAGTGTGTCACATGTTACTTTTAAACAGCTGCCATAGGTTTTCATTTTTTTCTCTCATTGTGTTAGTATCTAGGCAGTCAGGATCAGGTTAACTGTCAGGATCGGGTTTCTCTTGTCACGTCCACAATCTTGGATGGAGCTTCTCAATAGCCGAGTAATAGATGGTGATGCCCATCCCAGAACAGACACCAAGCTCCATCCATCTGCCCTCCACACTCTTTCCTCCCATTCTGCCAAAGCCATAGGATAAAGGGGCCTAGGTGTGGGAAGAATGCTCTAGGAGAACAGATGAGACTGAAGGATGAGAAGGAGCAAAAACAAAGGACAGGTGGCAAATAGGAAGGAAGAGATCTGCCATTTGTGTCTCTTCTTAAGGTCACAGCAAGAAGCCAGTGGAGTCGTGGACAGCTACCATGGGACAGCTATTCCCCAGCAGCTCTGCCTCCTTTGATGCCTCAAGGAAGCAGAGAGAAGTGTCCAGAGCAAGGAAATAGCTCTTCCCAGCCAAGCCCCACTCCCCACCAGGCCTCCCCACCTGGTTTACTTTCATGGCTGGCATTTGACACAGCCTGATTTGTAGAAACTCTGAGAAAGTCACCGTCTCAAGTTCCCTCTTAACTTGGGATGCCTGAAATTCAATTAAAAGGAGACGAACACAGAGTGGGAAGAACTTGGAGAAATAATAAATTCATATGAACGAGTTTCAGAGTATGAGCGAATCCAATTCAAACACCTTATTCTGGCCTTTGCCATCAGGAATTTCCACCACAGCCTGGTAATAGATAGAACTCTTGCTTTTATTTGTTACGAAGCCATGCCACTGAGAAGCAAGATGGTTTAGGAAAGGCGGAAGGCACTAGCCACCTGAAGGCAAAAGGGTGTGTCACTGAGAAGGGGACATATTAGGGGGAATTTGAAGTCATTTAAGCTCCTTCAAATGTAATGATTTGGCCTAGTCCCATTTTATCTTAATCTGTGTGAACTCAGGGAGGTGTGCAGTGTGACATATTTCCTGACCTGTTGGCTTTCAAAGACATGTACCTAGGTGGAAATTCCCCACACCCACCCTAAAAACCCCTGCCAGTTGGAGACTTGGGTTTAGCCTCCCTTTATAAATGATGAGCCTCTTTGCTGTTGTTTCAGGTTTGATTCGTGTCAGTTTTCTGAAGGCCTCAGTGTAATGCAAGAGGTGTACCTGGGCAGCAGAGGTATAGAATCAGGCCCACAATCCTACCTGTATTGTAAGAATTAGATGATTGGACACTCACCAAGCATTTTGACTCTGCCTAGCAGTCAGCACCTGCAAACTCTCATCATTATTGTCGTTGTTATTGTTATCTTCAATAAAGGGCCCAAATCTCACTCAGCCAGCATGGAAAAGATGATTCCCCCATTCTGCCAATGTTAATTCTATTTTTTAAATAAAATTTTCTGACATAGGCTGTCACTTAAACTTTTTGGATATTGATGTGGCCTTAATACGAATGGTAGCTGTCATTTATATTAATGGGCTGAGAAAAAATATAATACCACATTGTCTCCTCATGTGATCTTTGGCAGGTGTTGTAGGACTCAGATATTAACTTTTAGGGACACTTTGAAAAAGGTACATTCTTCTTAATTGTAATTATACCTTCCTCTATCCTTAAATGAAGCTTTGAATCCTGTAGGGTCTTTGACATACTTGCCTTTTGTTTGTGTTAAGTAGAAGCGTGGCTGCCTTGAGATATTACGTGGGTAACCCTAGGCTCTGTCTGCCCTTGGCAGTTTCTCTACCTGACCCTTTCACAGACTCTAGTGAAATTTGTGTCTGTCAGAATAGAATATGCACCTTTACCGTTACATAATTTTGCAATGACAGTGCTGTTTATGTTAGCATTGACTCTAATATAAGCAGTGAAATATTGTTTGGTTTAGCCTCTAGCCTACCTTGGAAGAATGGTGATTTTGGTTTTAAAAAGGTTAAACTGCATGTAAACACTGTCATTGCTGCCTTTTTTACTAACAGGGTGAACCTGAGTCAGAAGATACTTGAATCTGGTTCACTTAGAACTCTATTTTGTTTTATAAATGAAGAGAGTACTTAGCCTACAGAATAAATGTTCTTATTGGGGGTCATAAGCCTTTCCCAGTTTTAATGGTGTCAGCCTGGCCATTGTAATATTGCCAGGAGGCCTGGGTCAAATGTCACCTCTCCAAGGTCAGTGCAGAAAGCTCTACTGGTCTCAGAGAGGAGGCCAGGCAGATTCCCTGTGCCCTGAGTTTACTTCTAGCCTAAGAAGGAAGCTCTCATTTTTTTTCTCTTCTTCTGCTGGTGCCATATCTGTTGACATTTGTCAGTGTGTGGGTCAGGCCATTGAAAATCTCTCCTTGAAGGAAATGGTCAAATTTGTCCTAAGGGAATTTTACTGCTTCCTTGATGGAGACCAGTGGTCTGAGGGCTAACCCCAGCTTTGGCCTCCGTACCATTCAGGATGTTTATTAGAGGATGTCCTTGGGATCAACACCTGCAGAAGAGAAGGGGAAGAGGCAGAAGAAAAGGGGAAGAGGCAAGAGTGTGCAGAGAAGGCAAGCTGGGGTGCAGCCCATCAACAGCCTCCACCGGCCCCAGAAGGAATTGGGGAATTGGAGTGGCCGTCAGTGTTGTCTCCCATTGGGGCAGGATGCACCAGACTTTGATCCTCCTCCACAATTGCTTATTGAGTGTGGGGTGCCTGGGAAGGGTGTGACCTCGGGCAAGGGGGCTCTCTGCGACTCAGGCTATCTTGGAAGGGGCTGAGAGCCAAAGACCATCTGTTGCCAGTATTCCCAGCCGCCTAGGCAGCAAGTCCCTCTTTGAAGGGGACATTGGTTAGAGCAGCCAGTCCATCACAGTTCATTCACCAACCACAGAAGACCATCATAGTGGTGGTTTGGGTGCCACTGAGAACACCAGATTGGCCAAGTTGGGGTCAACAGTCAGACCACAAGATCTCCTCTGTACGATTTCAGTATCTGTCTTGTGGAAAATAGATTGAAAAGCAATGCAAGAAGTGATGTGGAATATAAAATAATTAGTCGGGGAGTTTAACTTAATGCAAAACATGGAAACAAAAGGAAAACAAAATTTTAAAATAAATGACGTTTGTAACATTAGCATGCTATAGTTACTTGGTGAAACAACAGTACACAGTTTTAGATTTTAAAGGGGGGTGATTTCATTTTGCCCTAGTCTGTTGAATTTGGTAAATCGTTTGGGTAAGTCTGTGTTGAAAGAAACAGCATCTACCTTTGAATTGACTGTTCTCCATGCAGCTTGTACTTTTTAAAGATGGCTGTTTCCAGGGACGTGATTTGTCTAGTATTTACATCTGAATCCTTGTACTGATGAACGGTTTTATATTGTGTTCTACAAACGCTGAGACTGTTTTTTTTATATTCCAGATATTGATGAATGCAGCACCATTCCTGGGATCTGTGATGGGGGCGAATGTACAAACACAGTCAGCAGTTACTTTTGCAAATGTCCTCCTGGTTTTTACACCTCTCCAGATGGTACCAGATGCATAGGTAGGTTTAATTACAAACAGCATGCATGGTTTGTATAAGTCACTTCCATAACAAACAACTTTCTAGACAAGCTTGTTAAGGGGCACATACAATTTATCAGTTGAGGTAAAATGTACAGTTTTAGAAAAGTGTTTAACAGTTCACTGCCCTCTTAAAACACAGAGGCACCTTGTGGTCTTTTTTGGAGACGTTTTGCCTCCCATAAAAGAAGGATGATCCGGGAGACCTTACAGATATCTTCAGTCTGTTAATTAATGTTGCAGCCATGCAACATTTAAGCTTGAAGCCGTCCCAGGTGTCTCTCTCTGTTTACCCCACCTTCAGTCATTCCCCGGAATCCATGTTAATTTGGCCTGAAATTTTTTAATAATCTCTTAATTGGTCTCCCTGCTTCTTGGCTTCTCTACAATCCATTTTGTCAGATTTATCTTCCTAAAATAGTGCTTTGATTAAATAACACTCTTGCTCAAACCCTCAGTAGTTTTCCATTAGGACTTAGAAATCAGTGGTTTTCAGTCTGTCCAGTGGATCCTTCAAGTGTTTCAAAGCTCTCCAGGGCTGCAGGGATTGGGGAGAGCACAGAGAAAAGGGAGAGGGCTGAGTGGAAAGGGCTCATGTCCCGCCGACGCTCCCACACACATTCTAGGCATAGCAATTTCACTTTTATCTGCTGTGAGTGTTAGGCTTCCATGTCAGGTATCAATTAAATAAGGGGTTCTGTTGTTTAAAAATCTAGATTTGGCTGGGCGCAGTGGCTCACACCTGTGATCCCAGCACTTTGGGAGGCCAAGGCGGGCAGATTGCCTGAGGTCAGGAGTTCAAGACCAGGCTGGCCAACATGGTGAAACCCTGTATCTACTAAAAATACAAAAATTTGCCAGGCGTGGTGGCGGGCGCCTGTAATCCCAGCTACTCGGGAGGCTGAGGCAGGAGAATCTCTTGAAGCCGGGAGGTAGAGGTTGCAGTGAACTGAGATCACGCCACTGCACTCCAGCCTGGGCGATAGAACAAGACTTTGTCTGGAAAAAAAAAAAAAAATAGAGTTGACAGCTGCTGGATTTAACAATTATTAAGACTTCTTTCAAAGTGCAGTGTTCTAGATTAAAATTCAAGTTCCAAAGTGCACAGTCTGATATTTAAGGACTTTAAGAAAGCCTCAAACTACATGAAGATTAAGATATAGTTACATATCAGATGGTTCACATTTTAAAAGTTATTTTCTTTTTATCAAATATATCCATACTAACTTTTTACAAAGGAGGAAGGGAAGGGAACTAAGATCCCTAGATCACGGGGTATGAGGTGTTTTATGTAAATTAGCTGACTTAATGTTCATTTCACAGCGGTAGATGGGAAGCAGCTGAGATTGAGAGAGGTTAGATAAATAATGGCCCAATAGTTTAAGTGGGTAGTGAGAGAGGGATCTGGGAGTCCACTGTGACCTGAGTGCACAGCCCAGACTTCCCTCATTGCCTCCTACCCCTCAGCTCTGGATGCAGTTCACTCCTTCCTGCCAGATCCCTAGGCAAGCCCCGTTTCTTCTTTGGAACTCTATTGTGCCCATAATTAGCAACTTGTCATACAAAATGATCCAAGTGACCTTTCTGCCTTCCCCAGTGCTCCTATTTCCCTCCATCGTAAGCAACAGAGACCCCCAAAATTATCCCTAGTGATGAGAAAATACAAATAGCCCCAAACAGTATAAACAAATCCAAGGCTTGTTCGTAAGACAGTTGTTTGGAATTAGTAGGTCTCACCAATAGAAAACCCACTATGTAGATAGTGGTATGCAATATCTTCCGTGCACATTTCTTCTAACCATAAAATTCCAACTGGTACCTTCTGCCCCCACATTCTGAGACTCTCAGACCTCCCAGCCCCGAGCTCCCTTTGTGTTCTAAGCTCTCTTGGTATTATTTTATTTGTCGTTCTGTGATCTTCCTGTGGCATTTGTAATACTGCCTATAGGGTTGTCTTTTTATATTGTTGTGTTCTCTCTCTTCGACTCCTAGGAGTCATAAAGATGTCCTTTCCCTAGTTTGAGCCTCACCACTCCTAGCTCCTGGTTGTATACAACCATGTTGATGACAGGTTAGGAGAGGCCTGTTGACAGGCTAGGACAACCTGCAAACACCTATTTAATCCATAATATATTTGCTTTGATATAATGTGATTTCTGGGTCCTGAGAATAAGGGGCCAAGTGATTCAAAAGGGGAGAAAAGAGTGAGATTTCCTCCTCCTTGCCAGGTGTCTTGGCCAGGGCAGATTTAAAATGGAAGGTGTTTGTGGTTCCTTATGTGTCCCTTTATGTCCTCCAGATCCTGACATTCTTCTCCCCTTAGCTTGGCTCCTGAAGGTGTTCAGGTTAGTCTACAGCCACCCCTTACCCTCTGTACAAAGTGTCATATCACCACAGCGGTTCCCCGCAACTTGATGTGGCACTGCTGCCTAACGAAGTGAAAAACTTCAGGCTGAGGTGTCCTGGGGGTCAGGTACTCCATCCAAATGGTTTCTGACTTTCAGTTTTTTACTTCCTTTACTTATTAGCCCATAGGTTTTCATTAAAATTATAAGTTATATAAATGTGTGTTTTTAACAAAGGTACTTCTTCAGCAAAAAAAAGAAATTAGAAAAATTATTTTTATATGTGCAGGTGCCATCTGTAAATCAGGGACTGCCAGTAACCCAAACTTGATTTGTAATTTTTTTTACCCCCAGCATTCACCATTTTGCTCAAGAGTTTGTGACCCATTGATTTAACATATAAGTCAGCCAGATGGGCAATGACATGGTATCGTAGTTAATTTGCAAAATAATAGACATTAGCCCATTAAGCTTTTGTCATTGGCAACTGTAGGCCCTAGTTTTGCTCTGAAAGATAGCCCATGCTGAAAATTATATGTACAAATTCCATAATTTGGTCAAGTGTTTACACTGGGTTTTGACCACCGAATTCATTTGAAGCTGGGATATAAGCCAGTTTTGAATATCTCTTCCCATTCTCAACAGTCTTTGGTTTCCATGCCCCAAATATTTACTAATTCCCAAGTATATAAAGTATTAGTGGTTTTAAGGCATTGCAAATTAGAATGTAGGAAGTTCAATTTCTCTGCCCTCTTGACAGGGGAGGTGCCACCTGAGGCTTCACAGAGAGCATACTTGTCTATACTCCCTCTCCAGCCGTTTATCCTGGACCGGGCTGGAATAAAACTTGTTCTGCCTCTTTGGTGAAACTATTAGTCTGACCAGAGGTACAGGAACTGGAACCACAAAAAAATTCTGGAAAGCACATTTATACTGGCTAGTGGTTTTAAGTACTTTTCGGAAATAATCTTGTATCCTTTAAAACTGACCCATAATTTTCTTTTATGGTTTGTCTAGGTTTGTTTTAGCCTTCTTCACTTGATGTTAATAATTTAAATGTTTCTAAATTAGCCTTGTTTTTATTTTATTTCATTTTATTAATTTGTTGAAACCTCAAGACATGAGGGTTTTGCGTTTTTAAGAATGATGTAGATGATAACAATTGCAGGTATGACCCTCTTTGAGAAAACTTGAAATTTAACATTCAGACTTACAGGAAACCCAGGGGTGGATTTTTGGCTATGAAAGATCTTTGCTTTATAAAAGGATTTAACCTTTATATTCCTTTAAATCAGTGGTCCCCAACCTTTTTGGCACAAGGGACTGGTTTCGTGGAAGACAATTTTTCCATGGACTTGGAGGAGAGGATGGTTTCAGGGTTATTCAATGTGTAAGTGCACATTACATTTATTGTGCACTTTATTTCTATTCTTATTAAATTGTAATATATAATGAAATAATTATACAACTCACCATAATGTAGAATCAAAGGGAGCCCTGAGCTTTGTTTTCCTACAATTAGATGGTCCCATCTGAGGGTGATGGGAGACAGTGACAGATCATCAGGCATTAGATTCTCATTGGGAACACGCAACTTAGAACCCTCACATGCGCAGTTCACAACAGGGTTCACCCTCCTATGAGAATCTAGTGCTGCCACTGATCTGACAGAGGTGGAGCTCAGGCGGTAATACCAGCAATGGGGAGTAGCTGTACATACAGATGAAGCTTCACTCATTCACCTGCCGCTCACCCCCTGCTGTGCAGCCCAGTTCTTCACACATCACAGACCAGGACTGGGGATTGGGGCCCCTGAGGGTTGGAGACCCCTGCTTTAAATAACAAGCATATTGACAATATTATTTACTATTCAAAATTTAATTTTATATGATCTCTAGAGAGATACAGTTTACTTGAAGAGAGGTACACCCTCGGCACATGTCAGGCAGGTAAAAGTGTTTTGCACTTTGCTACCTGCCTTCACTGTTTCACAGTAATATCTCAAAGGCGTAGGGAGCTGTTAGGTTTCTCCTGTGTCACAAACTCTTTCGGTAACCCAGAGTTGCACTACAGTGTGTCGGACATCATGACAGTTAGACATGATGTAACCCGATAAAAGTGATATAGAAATGTGTCTTACCGTGTTGCTTTGAGAAGACACTTTCTGCCAAAAACAACAACAAAATCCTTCTAGAGCTATTGTATCCTATAGGACTAAGAACTTGGAATCATGTGCCATTTTGAAGGTATAAATAATTAGTACCTTATAAAATCTATTAGACCCCCAAGACAAAAGGAAATCTTGACTAATAAGCATCAGATCTAAATGCAAAGTGGCTCATTCTTAAAAAAACAAAAAACAAAAAAAACTTATGTCTGACTCTCACAGTTACAGACTGAAAAATAAGAAAGATCTTTTAAAAATATAGACTGAATGTTGTTTTAAAATAGATTTACGTAACTATTTTCCTAAATGACTCGAATTAAGTAGTTTGAAACCAAGGACAACCCAGTCTCTCTTCAGCATAGAGACATATAAAGATGTATATATAATTAACTGTCACTGCTGGTGATTTTCTTAGTCTCTCTTTTCCTATGGTACACATAGTTTTAATCATTCGTTCCCACCTTGGGTATGAAATGTGGGACTTCAGCCATGTGCACCAGCACACAGGGGCAAAAGGTGTGAGACCAGGGATTTCTGACTGAGCATTGTTCCCGTGCAGCGCTCGCAGCTTCCCTTCCAGGGGGCAGAGGTGTGAATTAATCGTGCCGTAGCCCAAGTGTGAAGTGTGGAGCTGCTGTGGCCGGGGAGTGTTGTTACAAGTCTCATCTCAGTGATGTGTATGTGTATGTGTTTCTTTGTCCTCAGATGTTCGCCCAGGATACTGTTACACAGCTCTGACAAACGGACGCTGCTCTAACCAGCTGCCACAGTCCATAACCAAAATGCAGTGCTGCTGTGATGCCGGCCGATGCTGGTCTCCAGGGGTCACTGTCGCCCCTGAGATGTGTCCCATCAGAGCAACCGGTAAGAGCCCTTCCTGTTATCTGCAGAATATCCTCACAAGCCCAATGACAATGTGCATGATGCAGACATAATGGAAACCTGGGTAAATGAATAGACTCCAGAAAATATAAGAGATGACATCCAGGGAAATCTCCCCACATAATGCAGAGGGAAAAAACAGAGGTCTGTATGAAGAGTACTGTTTTCAGGTACTGCTTTTGACTTAGCTGGCTTATTACTACTTAACAGAAACCTTTTGGGGAAGTACTTATTCTCATTTTAGTACTTACTGGCTCTCATGTAGTACTCAAAAGCTCAGTAGGATAAAACTCAGCTCTCAGAATTTTTCAGGTAAGTTGTTCAGGAGACACATTTCCTTTTTCCTGACATTGGACTCTTTCCTTCCTGCAAAGTCTTGCTTATTTTTTTTTTCCTTCACAGTATCTCTTTTATCTGTCCATTTTTTTGTTTCCATTAGAAGCATATTTTCTCTAGTCTGGACTGTTCCTGCAGCCTCCTAACTAGTCTCTGAAATCCACCGTTGCCATGTATCTTTCCCAAAGTATGAGTCAGTGAAGTTCAGTTTAAAAAATTGTGTCTAGGGGGAAAAAGGAGACACCTTTTGACTAATTGAGCATATTTCAAAACACCATGTTGTATACAATGAATGCATACAATTTGTATTCGTTAGTTTAAAAATACATAACTACACAAATATATAAATACAGCACACTTTCGTTAGTCCAGAAAGATGTCCAAAAATATTTCTCTAGGACGAACTCAGGCAATGTTTAGTGGCCAATTCACTCCATTTCTTGCAAAGAACATTTGCTACTTAGCACAGCATTTAGAGTCCCCAAATCTGATCCCAGTTCATCTTTTAATTCTTGTTCTTTGTAGTAGTTTAAATTATATGATTGAATTTTCATTGCACCCAATCTGAGCATTTCTAAATTCAAGTTGACTTTTTTCCTAAAACTTCTTGCCAGTTCAGTCTCTTTCTCCCTACTCCTGCCATCCTTGCCTGTTATATGTCCTCTAGTCTTGTTAAAGATCTACTCAAACATGACCTAATCCATGAGTGTCCCCAGGTAGCTGCAGCTGGAAGTGCTCCCTTCTTCCTTGTGCTCCTGTGGTTCTGGCTGGTAGTATGACTATGGCATGAGTCCTATATGTGTGTTCACACATTGCTCTTTTACTGGTTGATCAATCTCATTAGGAAGTCTCATTCATTATTGTAGCCTCATATTTCTCATGCTTTTTACACTTCCATAGTATTTAGCAAAATCTTGCTATAGGAGGCACTCAAATAAAGCAACTTATTAGGCAACATCTTTCCCACCAGTTGAGCATATTTCGAAACATCACGTTGTGCACAATGAATATATACAATTTTTACTTGTCAATTAAAAATAATAATACATAAATAAACGAACACATAGATGAACTTTATCTTCTTTAGTCCAGTAGGGAACCATTTAGTGGATCACTGTTTAGAAGCACATGACTTCCTACTAAGACAGGGCCTAGGTACCAGGACAATGGCTTTTAAAATGCATACGTTAACTTAGGAAATCAGCAGCTTTGATGTGGATTCCTTCCTGTGTTAAGGCGTTGAATAGAGAAGAGGACTAGAGCAGGTTTAGGTGCCTGCAGGAAGACCTACTTTGGGACCATTGGAGAAGAAGACCAGGTTCCTGTGTGTGGCTTTACAGGGAGCTGTTCTCCCAGATATACCACTGAGAGATGCACAGCCCTGAGAGGCCTTGGGCAAAACAGATTTATAGAGCAAAATAATTTGCAGGTAGACTTTTGTTTGTCCAAATGTTCCAGTACCAGTGCTAGAGACCTGGGCTCTTACAGAGAGTGATGCAGGAAGGATTTTAGATTGGCCAGCTTTTTACTCTTTAAAAAATAAATCAGCATCATCTTGGGTTAAGTGGAGATAGGAAAGATGGACATCAGCTGAACAAAATGAGCCCCACGTTGCTAATCCTGAATGTAAAGGGGCAATGAGAAGATTACTAATCTGTAAAAAATAGGAAGAAATATAGGATTCAGTCTGATACACTTTCCTAGAGAGATTAAGATGAATTTAATGGCATTCTTAAAGTAAAATACCCACCTAATTAGCACAAAGGCTGATAAGCTATTTCTTTTATATAAATTCAAAAAGTCTTAAAAAGAAAAGCTGAATTGGTACCTACAAATGCTTGGAAGCAAAGTGAGTTCCGTTACATAATTGTCATTCAATTAAATGCAACATGTAGTTAATGAATTCGTGTTATGTGCAATTTGCAGGGCAAGGCTGAGAGTGGGAACTAGTCATGAGTTAGAGATGATCCCTGACTTCAAAGACTATACAGTCTTAGTGATGGGAATTTGGTAAGAGCAGGTTCCCAGGGAATGATGGATATGGCACATACAGATGATCAATCTATAGGAAGAGTCATTGTTGGTTGACAAGCAGGATTGTGACATCCTGAATCAGGGAAGCGTGAACAACATAGAATTCCTTTACAAATACATTCGAGTATGTCAGTATCTCTGTGATTTGAAATTCCAGTTAAATCATAATTAAAATGCTATGAGAGAATTCTCTGAAAACATAAACTAGACCTGAGCTGGAAATGCCAAATATGAATGAAAAAACTTTAGAAACGGACCAGAAAGTACTGTTCATAGTAGCTAGGCATATTTAACCTCATGTAAATTGGCAGAATGTCCCATGGGGTTGAAATATGAATGCATTTCAGTAAGACATGTTACTATCTGAAAATAAGTTAAATTGTAGTCTGTAAGGAAAAGAAAAATATTAGTCTAATTTCTATTAATGGCTAAAACTAGCATAGAAAGTATCCATGAGAAAATCACTGTACAACTGTGAAAATAAAATTACCAACATCCTAGCAAGAGAGGAAAAAAATGAAATTTAAAAGTCACATAGGCTACTTACAGAAGGCAACTGTGGTAAAACATGGCTATTTGTAGGCAACATGAAAATGAAAAAAATAAATACATCCTTGGAAACCTGGATACTGCTTAAAAACAGCTTTTTGGAAGCCCAGAACAAATGTGTCGAAACCTAAAGATGGTTTATTTGATAAAGACCTGACGCTGTGAAAAATAGTAATCATCCTGAAAATGCAGAATCATAAGGAAGCAGATGATGAAGTCAGGATGTCCTCATTCAGAGGGTCACTATGCAGCATTAATACCAGACCCACCACCCCTTGGTATTTCTCCTCCCCTTATGGACCACTTCTCCATTGATAATGCTTTCTTTTATGAATCAGAATTCTTCAAGGTTCTGTCCTTGTACTCCCTTCTCTTCCCCTTCCACACCACCCTTACATGAGCTCATCCATCCCCATGGCTTTGAATATCACCTGTCTGTACTGATGACTCTGAAACTCACATCTAGCCTTGATTCCTCTAAGCTTCACACTGTCTTTTACAACTGCGAAGTGATAGCTCCACTTGGATGTCTGATATCTCAAAACTCGTATGTTCAAAATGGAACTTGGCTTCTACCCACCAAACCTGCTACCACCATGGTTTTTTCCATCCAGGGAAGGGCACCAACATTCACCCAATTGCACAACCAGAAAACTAGGAGTCATTCTTGACTTCTTGTCTCATGAGCTCTGACACTTATTACTTCACTGAGCACTATACATTTATCTCTAAAATGTGCTTCAGATTTGTCCACTTCTGTCCGATTCAATCACTGCCTCCCCCGTCCAGACATCATCATCTCCCCCTTGGTCTTCTGTGACAGCCTTGCCTCCCCGCAGTAATGTTCTTCATATGTTGTAATTGTAAGCATGATCTTCTGAAAATGGTCATCTGATCATGTCCCGCCCCTGTTGAAGATATCCAGTGGTTTTACACTGTGCCTAAAATAAAATCCAAACTTTTTAATGTATTCTGTGGAGCCCTGTGGGATCCACAGGTGGGACTGGATGGAGAAAGTAATACTTTATGTTTTCCATGAGGTGAATGTTGATACAAATAAAGACTCCGAGGTTTTGGGAGGAATATGGCTTTGGTTTTGAAATATTGTTCCAGAGTGGTTGCTGCTGCAGGTATTAAAAATGGAAATCCAGTCAGTTGCTCCTTTTTCTTTTCTCCAATTGGCCTGTGAGTTTTGAGGATCAATTTTATTCAAAAATATCTTTAAAAAAATAAGGATGACTTCTGTGGGCCTGTGATCATAAGCTACAGCTCAGCTGTTGTGTTTTGTTTTGTTGTGTTTTTCTAGAGGATTTCAACAAGCTGTGCTCTGTTCCTATGGTAATTCCTGGGAGACCAGAATATCCTCCCCCACCCCTTGGCCCCATTCCTCCAGTTCTCCCTGTTCCTCCTGGCTTTCCTCCTGGACCTCAAATTCCGGTCCCTCGACCACCAGTGGAATATCCATATCCATCTCGGGAACCACCAAGTAAGAATTCAAAAATCATCTAGTTATTTTTCTTGCATTGTTCAAGTTAACATGTTTTATTTTTTATTTATGCTGCTTTAGTCATTAATAAGTTTATAAATTGTTATATTAATTTTTGGTTTACATATGTTATCTGTATCTATATCATCTATATATCTCAATTTTCCTATTGCAGAGAGAAAAACGGGAGGCTTCCTATTCTCCAGAGATTAATGTCCTTTTGTTATTGATGTTTTCAGGCAACTATGGGAGAGTTATGGGCGATAGTTAAATCTGATTCACGGAAAGGGTTAATAGAGAGGATATAAAATTATACTTTAGGTTATAGAGCTTGCAAGGCAGTTTCATAAGTAGTTCAATACCAATCTCTCTATGCCTTTTTTATTTCTGCAAACTAGAGGTTTGAGAGTGAGGTGGTGAAGAGAGCAGGGAAAAGCAGCCTACAGCTGGGTTGCTAGCTCCCCTATGCACACGTAGTGCAATGTGATCTCTGTTGGCAGGGTGGAAATATGCCCTGTTGTCACTAGACGACCTTTGCCCAAAGAGTGTCCTCTTTCCTTTCTGATTCAACATCTTGTTCATTATTGTCAGATTAAGTACTGATGAAAGGTACCATAGTTAAAATAATTTTATGGGGGCTTAATGTTCTTCTAGGGGTGCTGCCAGTCAACGTCACTGATTACTGCCAGTTGGTCCGCTATCTCTGTCAAAATGGACGCTGCATTCCAACTCCTGGGAGTTACCGGTGTGAGTGCAACAAAGGGTTCCAGCTGGACCTCCGTGGGGAGTGTATTGGTACGTGATCCATCCTAGGTTGGCACCACGGGTCTGTTGCAATTCTGTTCCTTGACTCTACTGGTTTTCGATTGCTGCTGTAACAAATTACCCCAAACTTGGTGGCTTAATACAATACAAGTTTATATTATCTTTCAGCTCTCTAGGTTAGTAGCCCAACACAAGTCTCACTGGGCTAACATCCAGGTGTTTGGAGGGCTGTGTGCCTTTTGGAGGCTCTTGGGAGGAATCCATCTCCTTGCCTTTTGCAGCTACTACCAGCTGCCTGTGTCCTTAGCTCATGGCCCCTTCCTCCATCTTCAAAGCCAGCAGCGTTGCATCTTCAAATCTCTTTCTCTCTCTCTCTCTCTCTCTCTGACTTTCTCTTGCAATTCCCTCTTCCACATTTAAGGATATTTGTGACTGCATTTGGCCACCTGTATAATCCAGGAGACCCTCTCCATCTCAAGATCACTGATTACCAACCTTAATTCTATCTACAACTCTAATTCCCCTTTGCTAGCTATATAACATATCCATAGGTTCTGGGAATTAGGGCATGAGCATATTTGGGAGGTCATTATTCTGCCTATTAAAGTTACTTTTAACTTTCATTGTAAAAGATACTCAATTCGTTTCTGGTAACTCCAATTTAAGACAACCTACCAAAAGCCTAACCATTAAAAGAAAGCATTAAAAATATCCCCAAATTATGGAATTTTGCACATTATACTAGTCTAAATGTGTAGCTTACCAACTCTCTTAGACTAATTACTTTAAATGGAAGAAAGAAATTTTAAATTGCTGATGAGGCATTTAAGCTGGTGAAGGGAGAAAATGTAATACAAGAGTAATCAATTTGTTGGATTGGGTAAGAATACTCAGTTCCTATCAATTTGTTTTTAAAATAAGCTCACCTCTTAGTTCTGTTATGAATTCTAATTTTATAATTGTAAATTTATGATTCGTCAGAAATGATGAGTTCTTACTTTCCCGAACTATTTAATTTCCTGGTGATGTGAACACCCCTTCTAGAGGTCATCCAGATCTGAGTAGAAGTGGAAACATTTAACTCAGTGTTGGGGAATGTGAGCTCAGCTCTGTATCTGCCACTAAGAAGCATGTGGACAACTGGGTTATCTTCGCTAAATTTTAGCTTCCTCCTGTTTACAAGTAGGGTCATATAAACCAGTTTATCTCTAAATGTACTGATAATTCTAAGTGACTGTAAAACTAGTGTGAGCTTGTGTATTGAACACATCTGGGGATGGGGTCGACTCTATGGTGATTGAGAACTGCCCTTTAAACAACAGTTGCTTCATGTTTTGTTCTAACATTTTAGTGGAACTCAGCAGGGAATGCTTGGATATGGTTAGACCTTCTTTTCATTGGAAAAAATAGAGCTTCAAGAGATACTTGGAATCCTATCCACAAGCCACTTCTGAAATGTTAGTCTGTTTGGTTCTTTTCGATCAGACTTAAGGAAGAGAAAATGTTTATTAGATCAGATTGTTGAGTTGCTACTTGTTTGGAATTTTTCTCCGCAAAATGACACATGAAAATAATACACTTTAACTGCTCAACCAGTCTTCGAATGGCTAATGACATATTGTAGTGGAAAGAAAAAAGATCCTTTTATTATGTTATTTAATTCTCAAAAGGAAAATGTTTTATATGTGTAAAAGGAACCAAGAACATCTTAGAATTATGAGGTATTGCTATCTAATTTTGCACTAAAATACATTGTGCTTTGCAGATGTTGACGAATGTGAGAAAAACCCCTGTGCTGGTGGTGAGTGTATTAACAACCAGGGTTCGTACACTTGTCAGTGCCGAGCTGGATATCAGAGCACACTCACACGGACAGAATGCCGAGGTATGGTCCTGGCGTGGAATGTGGGACATATATGCTAACTGGGGGTTGACTTGAGACGAGTTCCATAGAGTTTAAATAACCCATACTGGAAGAGACTAATATAGTTCCATGGCTTTTTTGAACTTAGTTCCACCTATTGTCATTCTGAAAGACAGTGTCATAAAATCTGGCAATCATTGAAGTTATTTTATAAGATGCATCTATGCCTGCGGGAAAAATCTTATTTTCAGTGCTGTTGTCTCGTCACTATTATTGCCTCTTAAGTTTTCATCTGAGAAGTAGAGAGTGGGATTGTCCTTTGTGACGCAGCAACTGAGGAAAATTTCAGTTGAAATTATGTGCGATTAATTTCTTCATGGAAAGTTCTAAAAGCTAAGGATGTCGCTCTGAGCCCTTGCTGCTTTTTAGTGTGGTCAGCAGCAGCATCACCTAGAGCTGCTTGGAAAGGCAGGATCTCAGGTTCCACCACAGACATACTGTTGCAGACTCTGTATTTTAACAAGATCCCCCAGCGATCTGTGTGTGCATTGAAGTTCGAGAAGCACTGCTATAAATGTCCCTTATAAAAAATTTCCCATCAGGTTTATTAACTAATTTATTAAGCCATCCAATATGCCTTTTATTAAATGACTTTAATGTACTAAGTTTCTAAAACAGAAATAACTAACGATCACTGTCAGGGAGCCCAAACATCTATCTCCATCTCTATCTCTAAATTGAGCACAAAATGAACTGTATCATTAATCAGTAAAGACAGAAAAAAACATGCAAATACTCTATTAAAGTTAAATAAAAGGGGCCATCAGTGATAGACTGGATAAAGAAAATGTGGTACATTTACACCATGGAATATTATGCAGCCATAAAAAAGAATGAGATCATGTCCTTTGTAGGGACATGGATGAAGCTGGAGGTCATTATACTTAGTAAACTAACATAGGAACAGAAAACTAAATACCACATATTCTCACTTTTAAGTAGGAGCTAAATGATGACACATGGACACCCAGAAGGCACCAACACACACTGGAACCTATTGGAGGGTGGAGGGTTGGAGGAGGGAGGGGATCGGGGAAAATAACCAATAGGTAGTAGGCTTAATACCTGGGTAATGAAATAATCTGTACAACAAACCCCCATGAAAGAAGTTTACCTATTTAACAAACCTGCACATGTATCCCTGAACTTAAAAGTTTTTTTAAAGTTAAATAAAAGATAGTGAGGTTTATATCACTTTAGAAAATTGGTAGCCATTGACAAGAGTTAATTTTATTTGCCTCTTTTAGCAAAAGCTCTTCATGAGTTGAAGACCTATAGAAGTTTTAATTTTTATCAGTGAACTGGTTTCAAAATTTTTGAATTTGGTTCTCACGTAGAGATTTCTTGCCATCAGTGTATTTTAGTGCACTACATATAAATGACCATTTTAAGCAGAAAAACTGGAACAAGGCCTTTGAACTTGCTAACATTTCTATTAATTAATTATAAATATGGATAGGTTGAACACTTAACTGAATTGAGAACCTTCTTAATATTATGACTATTGTTTAAAATAATTAACATGTACAAATAGCGTACTAAGCATTTTGCAATAATAGAAAATAAAATGAAATCAATGTCCAGAGACTGCATTGTTAAATAAGCCAAGAGAAGTGGTTATTGAGAGCACTCAGCTGGGGCAAGGGCCAGCCAGTATAAACGCATGTATGTGGTTGTTATCAATCTGAGACTTAGTATTGGAGACTGAGGATGACCTGAATACTTCAAGCACTGACTTCTTTAAGAGCTAGCGCTAAGGTTATCCTGAAAATAAGAAGTTGAGAATGTGTTCACATGATTTTGTGGATGAAAGTTGCCACAGAATGGTCCAAAAGGCTGTGCACATAGCTGGGAAGTATGTGAGGGGCCGAATAGAAGGGGACGGAAGCACGGGCAGAGACACAGTGGAGGAGAACTTTGAATGGCCAGCTTTAAATTTGTCTTATAAGGCAATGGGGAACCCCGTGGCATTCTGAAATCAATGAGGAGAGAAAAAGGTGAACTCTTTATCCTGTTTATTTTCAACTTGGGCCTCAAAAAATTATAGGATCCTTAAAAAAAAAAAAAAAAAAAAAAAAAGTCTGCTCAAGAATATGTGGTTTTTACCATTTTTTTGGAGTGTGGAGCAAGTCTGATTTTTAGCAAGGATTAAGAAATAAATGAGAGAGAAAAAGATCGTAGGTTGTTGGCACAAAGATCAGACAGAAGAAAAGCCCAGACTGCCTCAGCTCGTCCAATGACTTGTGTGGAAACCACTGCAGGATCTGCCCAGAAAGAAAGTGCATCTGAGGGCCAACCACAAGACATCAAGCAGACGCAGGGTAGACAGTCAGAGTTACTGAGGTGCCATAAACACACGTGCTCATTGTGCAGGGGATATTTAGGGCGCTTATACTCAGACAAATGTGGCCTCAACTCTGCATAGATAGGAATGTTCTCACCCAACTCCACATAGTTTCCCAGTCCCTATCTTCTGGGAATAAGCCCTGGAAGTGATTTTGTGCCTGTGTAGACAAAGAGGTTTGTGTTCATCCTCTTTGATGTTTATCCAGGTTTGTAGCTTCTAGAAACTGAGAGAAACAGATAATCCAGGGTACCATGCTATCCACTTTGGGTTGATTATTCATCTTTAAGTGAGAAATCAGATACAGGTTGTTTGAGTTATTGTTATTTTAACACTTCCGTATCAAGCTTTATTGTGTACTTTGGCATAATACTAACCACAGTAGGAAAAAAGGAAAACTACCTTCACAGAATCAATATTTTATTTGGTAGATAGAATACTCATAAAGTTGTTTTTTAAAAGACTAAGAATCTATCAGCAATAACCCTGCACGTAAACCAGAATTACCATAAAGAAGATGAACGTTTTAGAGATATGATTGATGGTTTTCAGGCAGAATTAAGGTGATTATTTTAAAAAGTAGCGTTTTTTGTATTGTTCTGAGATAGCTATAAAATATGTCTTTTAAAATTATGTATTTAAAGATGCCAGCCAAATTTCAGTATAAATAGTGATTTATACTGGTTAAATAAATGTGCTTGGAAAATGGTGAAGAAGAATCTATTTTGTTTACAGACTTCAGATTTAAGGAGTCTTATTAGAAATTAGAGTTAGCTCTAATGCAATTATACAGGTTTTTAATCATGTCTTTTCAACTCTGATAACCCTAAATATCACATTATTTGATAACCAGTTTATGTTGGAGAATATTATTAAGTAATTAAAACGAAAAGCTAAGATCATGAGTTTGCAAATGGAGGGAGGGGGAAATAAAATAATTTTAACTCCCCTAAATAAAGCTATTTCTTCTTTTTAAACTTTGATTTTAGACATTGATGAGTGTTTACAGAATGGCCGGATCTGCAATAACGGACGCTGCATCAACACAGATGGCAGTTTTCATTGCGTGTGTAATGCAGGCTTTCACGTTACACGAGATGGGAAGAACTGTGAAGGTAATAATAGTATACTAATGTTAGTCCTCTCCTTCCATTGCAATTTCAGTATCAGGGGTCTTTAACAAGACCAAATAATGAGTGAAATGTCAAAGTATCAGATATGTTTTATTTATTTTATCTGGGAGGGAAGCCTAATTTTCCACAATATTCATTTCTTAATTTACATTTATGTGAATCAAATAACATTTTAATTTGCTAGGAGAGCTTGCCCTTTAAAGATCCCTGGTGATGATGAAACTTTTGTGGCACAATTTCATACTTCCTAATTTTATACAATCAGAATTTGTACATTTTTAAAAAATAGGACATACCTGAGTCCATGTATTATCTAGCCACTTATAATCTTTTTGCTTAAAGTGTCTGCCTAGTAATAAAATGCTACTAATCAGTATGTGAAATATATATCTAAAATATATATAATGTAAAATACATATTATATATATTTTCTATATATGTAATATATATATTAATTATGTATATATGTTTTTCTAAATATGTAATATAGATAATATTCATAAAATACATATTTAAATAGAAATAATACATATCTAAGATATAAATATACATCTAAAATAAATATACATTATATATGTCTAAAATATATGTATTATATATATCTAAAATATGTGTATATAATAAATTACTTTGGTCTTTCTAAAGCCTGTAAGTGAAAACACTGTGTCTAGAAGAGCAAGTGCCTCCCAAGACAGCTTTAATATTAAATAAAATAACATACTGATGAATTTAAAGAACTATCTCCAATGTTTAAGGTGTCTTAAAGGTTCACTGGCACAGCTATAATCCATAGTTGAGCCATGTATTTTAAAAGTCCACTTTTTACCTGCCTCTATTAAACTAGTTCAACCATTATGGAAAACAGTATGGCGATTCCTCAAGGATCTAGAACTAGATGTACCATATGACCCAGCCATCCCATTACTGGGTATATACCCAAAGGATTATAAATCATGCTGCTATAAAGACACATGCACACGGATGTTTATTGCGGCACTATTCACAATAGCAAAGACTTGGAATCAACCCAAATGTCCATCAGTGACAGACTGGATTAAGAAAATGTGGCACATATACACCATGGAATACTATGCAGCCATAAAAAAGGATGAGTTTGTGTCCTTCGTAGGGACATGGATGCAGCTGGAAACCATCATTCTTAGCAAACTATCACAAGAACAGAAAACCAAACACCGCATGTTCTCACTCGTAGGTGGGAACTGAACAATGAGATCACTTGGACTCGGGAAGGGGAACATCACACACCGGGGCCTATCATGGGGAGGGGGGAGGGGGGAGGGATTGCATTGGGAGTTATACCTGATGTAAATGACGAGTTGATGGGTGCTGACGAGTTGATGGGTGCAGCACAGCAACATGGCACAAGTATACATATGTAACAAACCTGCACGTTATGCACATGTACCCTAGAACTTAAAGTATAATAATAATAAAAAATAAATAAATTTTAAAAAAATTGCTTCAAACTACAAGTTATCTTCTGGTTTTCATCTTTAAAAGAATTAGGATGTAGCCTAAATACATTTCAAATTCCTCTGATCTTAGTTTTGACTTATTTTCATTTTCAGAGCATTAGAAGTAATATTCTGTGAAATAAATATAGCCACTAGGCTATTAGCACATTTTTCAGTTTGTAAACTATTATTCCTAAAAAGGACCCTGATAACTTCTATGGAGTCAAATTTTATATGTTTTATAAATAGATATACCTATAAATCTAGCCCTAAAGTTTACATGCACCTGCCAAAACTCAAGAACTTGAGATATGTATTTCTTATGTCCCATCTTCTCTTTCCTTAGGTGATATTATTTGGATGAAAATTAGCCTTAGACTGTAATAACAAAAAGAAAGAAATATGAAGAAACAGAATTATTTTCATCCAGATTGGTTTCCTTCGTAAGCTTACTCTTCTGGTCATAAGAAAATGTACGTTTCGTATTTTTCAGATATGGATGAATGCAGCATAAGGAACATGTGCCTTAATGGAATGTGTATCAATGAAGATGGCAGTTTTAAATGTATTTGCAAACCTGGATTCCAGCTGGCATCAGATGGGCGTTATTGCAAAGGTTTGTGCTGTGAAACCTTAGATCATGTTCTTCACCTGCCTTTTCTCCTCTTTACATTGTTTAGAGGTACTGCCTTTCTTTACTGATTCTCCCCACTTACAGTACCTTGAATTTTGGTTTGGGAACCCTGACTGAAACTCCTTCTTAAATCCAACCATCCAAAGAACTACAGTTTATGCCCTGAAGATTGTTGTTATTTCAGAAACGGTGTTCTCAAAGGAGTCAAAAGCTATGTAGCAAATAAATAATCCAAACTGCCTGTTGGTCTTCCAACAGATGTGGGCATTGTTCTAAAGAAGCTGAGTTGTACCTCTTCTTTCCAGTTAGGGAATAATGGTGGTTAGGCTTCTTGATGGCTGTTATTTGCCACCTCTTACATCTTTACCTGGACAGAATAGGTGTAGAATGTTATTTGCAATGATCTCTTCCTCATAATTTCCTCCAGGCATCTTAAGACACAGAATTTTTTTTAAGGATAATTTATTTAAGTGTTATCAAGTTAGGTAAGCAAGAAGGGAAACAGGATTAAGCAGAATAAATAAACAACCAACAACCATTTTTTAGTTTGGTAAACCATTTTGAAATAATCTCATTGCTCCAGGTATTGAAGCAAAAATGAGGATTTTTATTTTTGCTGTTGAGAATTGGGGTCCTAAGAAAAGTTGCTGGAGACAAATTTGTGCTTAGTGTCTCCTGTCTTATGCAGGGATCAGTGATTATTGCACTTGGTCCAGGATCTGAGTTGGAACCAGACTTCTTAAAGAACCTCATACACAAAACAGGTCCAGAAAATCTGCTAAAATGCTGCACTTAGAGCTTCTGGGCATAGTTTCAGATGCAGAAGTGTAGAGGGTCAAGCTATTCAAGGTAGAGAAAAGCAGGATAAAGTCCTATGGTGCCTCTTCTCTGTGTGCCCCTAGTGGACAGCTTTGGTAAACGTGTTATGGAAGAAAGGCTTGTATTAAGTCCTTGGCAAGATGTGCATTTTCTCCAGGCTGAAAAGAACTTCGAACCCTTGGTTGTTTACCTACATTCTCTATGACCTTCACATCAATGGCTCTTAATATTGTGCAAATCTGTCTTCCCAGCAAGAGAAAACAGTTGGGTGTTTCAAATTTGAAGTAGGAAGGTGGTTTCTGTACTTTTGAGCCCTGTGGTGGGAGGAACTTATATGAGAAGACAGGATTAACACATAGAAATATTCTACAGTGTAAAATAGCATAAAACAAAGTGTCAAATTGTGCAAATTTAGCACTGTACAAGTAAAAAAGAAAAGGGAAGAGAATGATTGCTGGAATATTTGGAATTGGGCTTCCAAAAAAAATAATAGAAAGAAATATGAAAGCCCCTTTGTGAGCAGACCTAGAAGAATACATAATCTTCTTGTTGATACACAGAGCACACTAAGTTTCACTTTTAGTGCCTCTAGGCTGCTGCTGACCCAGGCCACAGCGTCTCTGCATTAAGTATGGCCAACAGGTAATGCTATGACCTCACAGATGAAACTAGGTTTGGCCACCGTTGGCAACCAGTGAAATAGTATCCTATCAGTAAATTGATTGTTCTATTAATTTGAAAGTGCTGATGATATGGATGGTTTGTTCTGACTTTAGCATTCTGGCTTAAGGATCTGAGAGAGAGAGAGAGCTCCATAGCTCTGTATTATTATCAATGTCTTCTTTTTTCTAGCTTATAGAGCATAGGGTACACACACTGTAATAAGACTGAAGGATGAAAAAAGACAGAAATTAATCCCATGTGCACTGAATTTCTTCCTTTTTATAATCTTTCTCTTTATGCCATGGGATAAGATTTTCTCTTAGCCCTGAGCACTTAGTCCTGAGCCCACAAAGATGTGACCGTTCAAAGCTGAATCAACAATGCTAATTCAATCTCCGCAGTTAACTCATCTGATCAACAACATGGCTTCTCTGTTCACTCTCTGAAAGTTGAGGCCACTAAATTTGACAAAAGTTACCTTCCTTTGGATCTACTTTACATCTCCATTCTTATTAAAACCTCTTTGTGTTACCTTTCAGGTTGTAGTCTCCATGTTTTATTGTGTGTCACAGTTTGAACAAAAAGGTGACCAGAATAACTAACCAATTTGAGTTCCTGTATTTAAATATAACTGCTGTTTCAAATACAATCTGTGCACAGAACCTTGGACCACCCGAATATATTTTGTGCCAAACAACACAAGCTAAGCAAAACACGAAGGTGTTTTACTCTCAATTTGCCTTTTTAAGGTCAGGAGAAAGTTCATAGTCACATACACTAGTTGTATATTGTAAAAGGAGTTGTTATAAAATCATTTGCTTTTTTTCTTTTTCTTTTTTTTTTTTTCCTAAGACACAGTCTCACTCTGTCTCCCAGGCTGGATGGAGTGCAGTGGCGTGATCTCAGCTCACTGCAACCTCTGCCTCCTGGGTTCAAGCAATTCTTGCACCTCAGCCTCCCAAGTAGCTGGGATTACAGGCGCATGCCATCATGCCCAGCTCATTTTTGTATTTTTAATAGAGATGGAGTTTCACCATGTTGGCCAGGCTGATCTTGAACTCCTGGCCTCAAGTGATCTCCCAACCTCGGCCTCCCAAAGTGCTGGGATTACAGGTGTGAGCCACCACGCCTGACCTAAAATCATTTGCTTCTAAGTGTTGTATGTTTTCCAAACCACAATTTTGGTGCTTTTTGCACTTCCCCATATTAAAGGGAAAAAAACCCTCTGCTATTATTAATATGTGTCCAATAAAGTATTTTACCAGACCTCCTTAAGTATACACATAAAATACCATAAAGTATTTGTAAAGTTTAAGAAAGATTTTTCTTTGCTGGGTTCCAATTACATACAGTGCTGCTATTGGCCCAGAATGGTCATCGAAGTAATCTATATTTATTTTCTGTTCTTTTTCTATGGTGTTCCATCAAGGTTTTAGTTGTTTAGCCTTTAATTTTAGGCGAATTGTCCCAGAGAGCTAAGACATGGGTGATACTAGAAGGGATGCCAGTCTTTGTGATGAATACCAAAAGGAAAGTCCTGCTGTCGTTTATTTTTACCCTAGATTTCTGAGAGCCCTGGAAGAGCTACCCTGATTATGCGTTACACAAAACCCTTTGTCTTCTAGCAGCCATTGTTCTCCTTCCTCCGATTCTGTTTTTGCCTTTGTGATTATTTTGGATACAAAAATCTCTTGGGAGAATATATTAAAGTTGCTTTTTATGGGAAATACGTTCCAACAGTTGATTTCTCTTGATTTTGTTACTGTTCTTTCAGAGGAAAATGAGAATGCCATTTGAGCTTTTGTTGCGGATGCTGCATGTTATTTCCTATCTTCTCCATTTTCAAGTGTTAAAACATAATTGTCAATATGTTATAATTTTAGATAAAAGTCCCTTCATTTTTAATAAGTGCCTTTCTCTGCCACAGACATTAACGAGTGTGAAACCCCTGGGATCTGCATGAATGGGCGTTGCGTCAACACTGACGGCTCCTACAGATGTGAATGCTTCCCTGGACTGGCTGTGGGTCTGGATGGACGTGTGTGTGTTGGTAAGAAAACATCATGGCTAGACTTAGGAGAGATTCAACCTCTGTCACTCAATAAAGCCCACTAGTAACAAATGCTCTCTAGTGTAGCAGATAAGATATAAAGAATATTTGCAGAGCAACAAATCAACAGGGTCAGTTCTCTTCTTGTGTAAATTGAACATTAATTCGAGGATTAGAAAGATGAGCTAAGTGAAAAGCAAGAGAATACCCACCTATCCTTCCCCCTGTTCTTCCCTAATCCCATAGCTGTCTTCAGTTTTCTCCAGCCCTCCTTTGTTGATACTGGTCATTGAAATTGATGTGCATATGCTATTATCTCATGATGAACATTTTAATAGAGAATTGATGTCCATGGGCAGTATAGAATGCAAAGGAGAATATGGATCATCCAGAAACCTTATGATAATAGTTTTATAAGACTTTCTAAAAAGTATGAGACTTGTTGAAAAATTGATACTAGTTTTATCCAGATTATTTTTAAGAAAGGTACTCAGTAAGCCATTTGAACTGGAAAAGGATTGGGCATAGCTGGAAACACGCTTCCTGGTGGTAAAGATAACACAGCTTAGTTGACCAACATCTACAGGTTTATATAACAAACCTTTTACAGATTAAACTTTCTCCTTTTTGGAAAGTATACCTAATTCAGACATTCAGTAATTGCATGTTTATTTTGGGATAGGCCACATTTCTAATAAAGGTCTTATTTAGCAGGATGTGAGATTCAACATTCATCCATTATTAATTCAACATTTATTAAGTGCCTGCTCTGCACAGGCCTGAGAAAGACAAAATAAATGAGATGTAATTCCAGCATTAAAGTGCCTCACATTTTGGTAAACCATGATAGTCCCTAGAAAACTGAAACAATCTGGCCATTGGTTTCCAGTGGTTAGAAGCTGAATGTGTTGTGTTTTTCTATATTTGTTTATTTTTTCTTCAAATGGAGCCCTCATATCAGAGGCATTCCCTGTGAGTTACACCAGGGATGATGGATAAACAAAGCCCTCTTCAACTTTGACTTGGGGTGTTCTGCTCTGTTTGAAGTGACAGTGTGATGACAGATGCTTCTTCCTGTTTAGACACGCACATGCGGAGTACATGCTATGGTGGATACAAGAGAGGCCAGTGTATCAAACCTTTGTTTGGTGCTGTCACAAAATCTGAATGCTGTTGTGCCAGCACTGAGTATGCATTTGGGGAACCTTGCCAGCCGTGTCCTGCACAGAATTCAGGTATGTGGTATCATGGGGATGCCCTCGTACTGCCAGCCTTCTGCCACCATTGAGGTCTTTGCATTTGTGGAATTCACAGGGAAAGATGACATTTTGCTCTCCGGGTATGCCATGTGCCTTCTTGGGGTCTTGGCAGAGGCTAGCCGGTGTCTAGTCACAGGTAGTTATCTAAGCCTCATAATCATTTGGAATAGGTATTGCATTTGTGCCTCCCGTATAAACTCCCCTACTTCAATAATACTCAAGCTCTTTGCAATACATGCACCTTGCCTTGTTTTCTAAAGTTGTTTCATGATGTTTGCATTTTGCAGAAACTATTATAAAAGCAGACTTTTACACAGCATAAAGGTAAATAACTGTCATATTACTTGGCTATTTCCAATAGCTTTCCAAAAGACCATTTGTAAATTTTGTTTACATCCCACATATTGATTTTGGTATGGTTTTCTTTTTCATCCTTTCTTTTTTTTTTTTTTTTTTTGTTTGAGATGGAATCTTGCTCTGTTGCCCAGGCTGGAGTGCAGTGGCATGATCTCAGCTCACTGCCACCTCCGCCTCCCGGGTTCAAGCATTTCTTCTGCCTCAACTTCCTGAGTAGCTGGGATTACAGGTGTGCGCCACCACACTCGGCTAATTTTTGTATTTTTAGTAGAGACGAGGTTTCACCATATTGGCCAGGCTGGTCTTGAACTCCTTACCTCATGATCCACCCGCCTTGGCCTCCCAAAGTGCTGGGATTACAGGCATGAGCCACCGTGCCTGGCCCAGTGTGGTTTTCTTTAATGATTTGATTTAACCTGAGAGAAAAAAAAGTATTTTTCTGCAGTTGAAGTGACATGGCCTAATTAAAAGAGAACTGGATAGCGAGTCAGAATTCTGTTCCTCCATCAACAGGCAGCCAAATTACTTAATTAGGTGATTTAGTTATTTGTGTATTTTGCTTATTTCCGAATTTTCCTCACCTACTTTTCGAAAGGATTTGAGGTGGCTTATATTAATAAACATAATTATAAAATAGAGTAATGCAGAAAAGCTATCCTTAGACATCTCATCTACAAAATGAGTTGCCTTAGATAATCCAAAAGGTCCTGTCCAGTTGTAAATTATTTCTATTTATAAAACAAGAATACGTTACTGAAATTAAAACAATGTTCCACCAGTATTTAAACACAATTTTAAGGTCACTTGGCAGTGGACCTCTAATGTCCTGAAATGAAGTTAGAACTAATATTGAAAATATGTAGCTCTGATTGGTTGGTTTTACATATAGGATTTCGTCAGTTTATTTCTGCCCTAAAGGAAACAAATTAAAGAGTAAATCATAATTTTAAAAGATTTGTTATTTTAAAAATAATAGTATTTGAAAGTAACAGTTAAAAATTAAAATATATGATGAAAAGTTAGAGAAAGTTAAATGGAAGCCTTTAAAAGAAATGGGGGGCCAGGAGTGGTGCCTCACACCTGTAATCCCAGCACTTTGGGAGACCAAAGCAGGTGGATCGCTTGAGGTCAGAAGTTCAAGACCAGCCTGGCTGACATGGTGAAATCTCATCTCCACTAAAAATACAAACAAACAAACAAACAAAAAGCCACGTGTGGTGGTGCGTGCCTCTAATCCCAGATACTCAGGCTGAGGCAGGAGAATCACTTGAATCCAGGAGGTGGAGGTTTCAGTGAGCTGAGATAGCACCACTGTTCTCCAGCCTGGGCGACAGAGCGAGACTCTGTCTCAATAAAGAAAGAAAAAAGAAATGAGGGATGCCAGTTTAAAGAAAGCAAACTTTGTTCTGGCTAATGACTTCACCCAGTGAATAATATAGAAATTGTTTTATGTATGATCACTCATCAGTTCAATGTGTTTATAATAATTTTATTATATACAAATATAATTCTATCAAAGACACTTTCCTATAACTTTATAGTTGTCTATTATTAATATCATCCTTTTGCATGTTACTTTAACTTTTGAAAATACTTTTCTTACCTACTTTGAATTTGCAATATAGACAAGTATCATGAAAGCTGGCACACAAGAGTACAGGTGACTTGTTCACATGCTGAATGATTGGAAGAGCCAAGACTTAGAATCCAGGAGCCCTGGTGCATATAGTTATTTGCCTTTACATTTTCCTCTGGACCAAGTGCACTTCCAAAGAATTCTTAAGATCCGTAGGGAAATTATGTGGGTTTATAAAAAGGTGACCAAAAGACCAGATTTCTTTAAGCAGTTGTCTTAGTCCAGTTTTTGTTGCAGTAACACAGTACCACAAATTGAATAACGTATAAAGAAAATGCATTAATTTCTCACAGTTCTGGAGCCTGGGAAGTCCAATGTCAAGGCGCCAGCATCTGTCGGGGGCCTTCTTGCCAAGTCACTTCACAGCTGAAAGTGGAAGGGCAACAGAGCATGGAGGAGTGAGAGAAAGCTAGAGAGGACTGAATGTGCTTTTATAACAACGTCACTCTCATGATAACTCACTCACTCCCATGATAATAACATTAATCCATTCATGAGGGTAAAGTCCTCACGATCTAATCACTTCTTATTAGGCCTCACCTCGCAGTATTCCTATTGCATTGGGGATTAAGTTTCCAGCACATGACCTTTGGAGGACACATTCAAACCATAGCAAGAGTAAAGCTTAACGAGAGTTAAGTGTAAGGCCCAGTTCCACTAACTTCTGTCTTATATTTGAATGAATTTACCCAGAAAAGGTCCACACGTGGAAGTAGTTTCATGCATTTGGTTTCTCCACCTCTTTGGTCGTGAACCATCCCAATGTAGGAAAATCCCTCATTTCAAGAATGGGGGGTAGGCTGTTTAAAGTACTGAAAATATTCAAAAGGAATGTCTTCCATCAGTTGAGGGAGAGACTCCAAATATACAAAATCCGAAGTTCATCTTTGTGGTCTGCAAGTCAGGCAAGCTGCATATGAAGCTGTTTCTCACTGGTTGCTGGAGCTCATTCACATTGTTCAGCAAGCCCTCTTGTGTCCTCAGCCATCTGACAATGACGTTTCACAGAAATGGATCAGTTAAACCCACGGGAGTGTGATTGGTCAGTGAAACCCACAGGAGGGTAATTCTGGGAAATTTTCTCATGGATCCCTCATGCCACTGTCTCCATGGCACTACGCTGAGTTAGCTCATCAATACCTACCCCTTAATATGTGTTTCCAATACTTTTATTTACTTATTTTTTATTCAGGGCCTGAGCTGTGCACAGTACATGTTAAATCATTAAACATGTAATGTTAATTCTGTGCAGTCACCAGGTGAAATGGGAATTGTCGTTCCAAATTTATGGGAGAAGAAACTAACAGAGGAAAAGGGCTGCTTCCAAAACTCCCAGCAATTAGCATTGTCATTGGTATTAAAACCCATGCTTATTTGAACTCACTACAAAAAATGGTCTAGAACCAGATCCTGCCTAAATGGAAAACAATGGTGACAATAATTTGCTTCCATTTAGGCCAAACTTCAGCAAAATTGTCATTATCTCTAAAAGTCCTTTTTAGGAAACTGGCATGATTTTGGTTTTCTTGTTTTATTACAGTATTTCATACATATTTTAGTGTTTTGCTGATATAACAGAATAAAAAGGATGAATTTCTTTTTGTTCCCAGACCTGACTTTCAAACACACCTTCCCATCTGTTGGTTTTTTGGCCCCTTCTAAGACGATTTGAAAATTAAATCATCCTTGCTTTCTCAAATTCACATTTGTTAGAAGACATGATAATTTTTGGTTGTATAACTCATTTACGTCCAGTGTCATCAGGATGCAGTTCTCTGGCATGCAGAAGATAGGAACTATTTGCTTCAGCAGTGAGGTGCAGTCAGCCTCTACAATAAGCCCCAGCCTTGATATCCTGTTCTCCTTCCACTTAAGCACAGATGATTTACATTTGACCATGAGACTGTGTTTGCCAGAAACCATTGGCAACTAAGGGGACACTAGTTTCCTTTCCGTGGATAGTGTGATTCCAGTTAGTTCTACATTTTCATCATTCACTCTTGTGTTAAGTATTGTTGGAATTGTATGTAAAACATAGTATTAATTTTAAGAAGTAGAATTTTTGATTCTATCTCAAATTTGGGGACATATTCTGTGTACTTCAGTTTCTTCAATTAAAATCTCACAGTTTTAACATTAAGCAATACTTTCTCTATAGATATATCATAGAGAATGAATCCAGTATCCTGATAAATATTAACTTTAAAAATACACTTAAATGCAAGAGTAGGTATTCTGTTGTTGCACTTGTGAGAGGAGGCTAGAGAATTTACAGAGAGAAATGAGGAAATGTTAAGAACCGATTGTACTGAAAAAACAGCTAGCAGCGAGAAACAAAATTATCCCCAAGATGGTGGGAGAAAGTTTTATTAACAGTTAAGAAACCACATTTTAACAGGCACATTTCACCGTAAGTGTAAAGTGTTCCCTGGTGAACAAAATCAAGTTATAGGAAAAAACACCTTTTCCGAAAGGGCTTTGCACAAGGAATTGCTGTAACTCGCCTGTATCCTTAAAAGTTGTTTTCCTCGATGATGTGTAGCCTTTAAAATGGGAGCCTGGTGTAAAGGTGACTCCGTGGGGAGATACCTCCTTTTCCGTTACCACTTAATTTTGGTTCTACTCACTTTGGAGGAAATGATGTGTGCAAAACCAAGGGCAGGATCGACCTATTCTGCAAACAAGGGAATCATTTACTATCTGTTAATTTATTGCAGCGGAATATCAGGCGCTCTGCAGCAGCGGGCCGGGGATGACGTCAGCAGGCAGTGGTAAGGATTCCTTTCAAAATTTACTACCTTCCGTATGTGCGGAGGCAGCATCAGGCTTTCCTGTGGGTTTCGCATTGATCCCTTTACACGGGTCTGACCTGACTCCCTCTCTGGCCATCGCTGTGCTGTGTATCTGGGATGCTCAGAAGCCTTCAGTGGCAGAGCAGCCAGGGCACTGTGGGCTCTAGGATTTCTGGGTGTGGCTGTGGGGCTTGGCCACTGAAGGGGTCAGGTGCTCTCCCATTGTGGTTGACGGGTGCTCGCAGATGACATATAATGACTTTTGTTGCTCATGCTTGAGAAGGGGCAGCCTGACTCTCCTGTGGATCTTCCACTGTCAAGTACAACTCAGGATGATGGGCTGGTGGAACCATTCTCCATCTGCATTCTGAAGGATTCTTAACTGTTAAGTGCTCAGTATTATAAGACGGCAATAGGGAGCAGTGACAGCAGTTAACTGAGTTGGAAGAGAATGAAATATTTAGCTAGAGAAATATCGGTGCCATGCAAGGAATTAAAGTTAAAAGGGAGAATTGGAACAAGTATGAAAATAGGTGACAAGAAAGAGGAAGGGATTATTTTATTAATATAAAGCTACGCAGTTTGATTCAGGGAGATCTGAAAGAACGTGGACTGGCTGAATTGTTTGTCAGTTCAATCAGCATGATTAGTTTCATCATTGTGTGTAAATGAAAATGTGGAGGGGATATTCAGAGGAGGAAAGACGAGAGGTGAGGAAACTTATAATGAATAAGGAGTTAGTGGGAAATAAGTAAGTTGTGATAGGGACTTGGAAGAAAAAAAATGTCAACCCTAATTTATAGAAGAGTCAGGCACCAGGATTTGGGACTATCCATTCACTGATTGTCATTCTGCACTTGCCTTGACTCCTCAGTTGTGAGGGTGCGGAAGAGGGAGGGCCCCACCTCAGGTGGACAGAGCGGCAGAGGCTTTTTCAGAGCATGTGGTGTTGGAGCTGGCGTTTGACCTGTAAATAGGCCTGCTGCAGGCGTTCCTGAGACACAGCGAAGAGGGCATTGTATGTTCACGGAACAGTGTGAAGTTTGGGATAAGTAAACAAAAAATTTGTATTTTAGTTTAATCTTGAGGATATTGTTGAACCTATGAAAGTTTGAACCATGAGAATGATATAATCAGCTTATTTTTAGGATGGTAAGAATGGTTGCAGTATAGAGGGTAGATGGAAGAAAGAGGGGCTGGTGGTGGGGAGACTTGGGACCTGCTGTCGATCCATTTTTCCATCTTGGTGCTTGGACTAGGAGAAGTCCAGGAGGTCTCCTTCGGCTTGATCAGGGATTGGTTATCTTGTTGTTCCAGCTGAGACGCCGAGTTCCTCTCAGGAACTTGTGAGAGAAAGATTTGACTCAGAATATCTTACAGTGAGAAAAAGAGATCGAGTGTTCTCTTTCCAGTGAAATCGAGCTTTTTCCTCCAGTAGGTCCTAAGGTCATTACATGTATTGTAGTGTTATATTTTTAACAATTCATTCAATGTTTATTTTATAATGTTAATTGATTTTGAACTTGTCTGTGGTGCAGATATAAATGAATGTGCACTAGATCCTGATATTTGCCCAAATGGAATCTGTGAAAACCTTCGTGGGACCTATAAATGTATATGCAATTCAGGATATGAAGTGGATTCGACCGGGAAGAACTGTGTTGGTAAGAAGTTTTACCTGTTTTCTGAAACATTTCCTGCATAATACATTCCTTCTTTCATTGCTGGGAGAAAACTGCCTTTGAGTAGCTTAGAGGACTAGGCAGAAGGACACTTTATACTTCGAATGTCAGCACAGCATATGCATGTCTTTAGTAACAAAAATTTACATGACTGAATCTTGACAATTTATGAATAATGATGTATCAGATTCATTCCTTGAAATGATTTGCTCCTTAAAATAAAGATGTATCAGATTTCACTCCTTCAAAGAGAAGCTCCTTAGATATGAGATACAGAGATTCTGAACCATTCTCACGTGACTACAAAGTCAACCTTGTTTTTACTGAGAGAGAAGCAGCTCTTCTCCCAACCATTTATTAGACTTAATCAGAGAAAACACAGCTTATTTTCAGGAATACCCACTCTCTGTTAAGTTAAACCCTTAAAGTTGGGTTTTGCTTCAGACAGGCATATTATTCAGCTGAAAGCAAGCAGTTTTCCTGAGCTCCCTGAATCATGAATCTAAATTCTTCATGACAATCATAAATGCTACAGATTACGTTATACTTTATAATCGTACCTGGAGACAGTTTGAATTATTATAAGGAAGAAACACCTATTCTGGAACTAACACATGTCAAAGATGGACCATACTTTTTAAGTATTTATTTAGTTCTTTAAATCAATAAGGTTAATCCTTTTAATTTGACAAAATGAATTAAATTATATAAATTTAATTATATAATGTAACTATATAAAGATAATGATTTCCAGCAAATCCATATTTTCTTCCTGCTAAAGAAATAAGTGAATTAAATAGTGTAATGACTTTAGGCTTTGTAGATATTCAGTTTAGATATTTAGTTTAAAACCAGGTCAGCCGGGCGCAGTGGCCCACGCCTATAATCCCAGCACTTTGGGAGGCCAAGGCAGGCGGATCACGAGCTCAGGAGATGGAGACCATCCTGGCGAACACTGTGAAACCTCGTCTCTACTAACAATACAAAAAAATTAGCTGGGCCTGGTGGCGGGCGCCTTGTAGTCCTAGCTACTCGGGAGGCTGAGGCAGGAGAATGATGTGAACCCAGGAGGCGGAGCTTGCCGTGAGCCGAGATCGCGCCAGTGCACTCCAGCCTGGGTGACAGAGCGAGACTCTTGTCTCAAAACATAAAATAAAATAAAATAAAACCAGGTCAAGCCTCTGTTTTCCTAAAATGAGATCGTTTAGGTAAAAGCTAATGATACAAGAATTTTGCCTTTTTACTTGAATCGATCATATCATTATTACTTTAAAGATCTAATGTAAAAGAGCAAAGAAGATACAGGCAAAGTCTGGACCCTTTTAAGTGTTCATTTTCATTGACTTTCCAGATATTAATGAATGTGTACTGAACAGTCTCCTCTGTGACAATGGACAATGTAGAAATACTCCTGGAAGTTTTGTCTGTACCTGCCCCAAGGGATTTATCTACAAACCTGACCTAAAAACATGTGAAGGTAAACCATATTTTTGTTCTTATACTGTGTACTTTGCTATCTTTTGGAATGCCATTAGAAAACCGTAAGACTAAATTAGAGTCTCCTGTATTTTAGACAGTTATGCCAATTTAGTTGAAATTCTGTGGTTCTAAATGGCACTAGTATGTACTTTGTAAGCCACTTATGGTATTTGCTTGCAATTGGCATTTTAATTGCCATCATTTAATAGATAAAGAAAATGTTATGTGTCTGCTATTTGAGCTGTTAATTCAGAAATCATGTACACATTTACTGCAGATATTCTGAATAAAAAGAAAGGTTCGGCCTAGTCCCATATTCTATACTATAGAGATGTACTAGTCTATACTATAGAGTTATTTTGGCATTCCATCTAGTGTAGGAAAAACTATTAGGCCAGCTTTACTATGTGGGATGAAGGATATGTAGTAGCAATTGAGGCCAAAGTTGAAGTACTCTTTTAGGCCCAAGACTAAATTTTAGCAGTAATGTAGACCTGTTTTTGTTTCAGACATTGATGAATGCGAATCAAGTCCTTGCATTAATGGAGTCTGCAAGAACAGCCCAGGCTCTTTTATTTGTGAATGTTCTTCTGAAAGTACTTTGGATCCAACAAAAACCATCTGCATAGGTATTTATCTTTCTGAGAATGATTTTTCTATGTTTATCAATGTTGTTATACTCAATATCGGCTTTTCCTGCAAAAGAGTTTAAGTATGGATGAACAACATTAAAAACTTCATTATTCTTTGTTTCAAATGCTATTTTTTCCTATGATTCCAAGGTGTATGTTTGAATTTTTATATTGATTCATTAAATATTATTCCCTCATCTGCAGAAACCATCAAGGGAACTTGCTGGCAGACTGTCATCGATGGGCGGTGTGAGATCAACATCAATGGAGCCACCTTAAAGTCCCAGTGCTGCTCCTCCCTCGGTGCTGCGTGGGGAAGCCCGTGCACCCTATGCCAAGTTGGTAAGAGAAACCCATGCTGTGGCTCCTACACCACTCCACTGGTCTTTGCCTAAAATGGGGAAGCCTAGTACTTCGTTTAGGCTCACATGAGAATTTTGAAAGATTTAATCCTGATGACCCCAACCATATTGCTGGATGGGAAATAAGAAGTGTCCATTTTTATGTGATTTTGTTAATTTATTATTTTCTATCTCCACATTGTAATGTGGTTAGTTAGTGTTGCTTCCCTGGAGCACCAGTGCCTACCGGCTCTCTTTGGAACCTTGTGGTTAGGGGTTCTGAGCTTTTTATAGGTACAGATTCTCTTTCAAAAAGCTAATTGATGTAAAGAAACCAGTATTCATGACTAAACTTCAGGAGGATTTCTGGTGAACGTCTAAATCTGTTGGGAATTTGAGGTTTGAGAACCTTGCTCATGGTTTTGCTGATTTACTGTTTAGATATATAAATGTATAAATTTATGTGAATGCTGGAGGGCATGAGATCTCCAAATTATAGACCGAGTTTTCCATATTCATGTTAAAGTAATTCTATAGTGTGATTCCTATTTTCAGGTGAACAGCAAGAGAGAAATCTACCTTCAGTTTCCCTCTTAGCTATCACTTTAACATGATCTATAGGGTACTTCTGTGTCTTTTAGAATATCTTAGTGGAATTGAGCTTTATTTGAGGAGACATTTCATTGTTGTTCTTCCTCACCTATGCAATCTCAGAAACATTTTGTTATCTCATACTTATAGCAACGCAATCTACTTCATGTTCCAGGTCATCTTTCATGTTTCTTATACTATGTCGGAACTGCAGTCTGGATATTGTTATCTCAAATTAATTTTCTGTTTTGTTTTTCATTTTTTATTACAGATCCCATATGTGGTAAAGGGTACTCAAGAATTAAAGGAACACAGTGTGAAGGTATTTCTGATTACTTATAAACCATACATTTTTGTGTGAATAATGAATGTTTGTATTAACTTGGACTGGATAAAGCTGTCATGTAACTTAACAGGGAGAAATATACAGCAGAGAAAAAAAAAATAATGAGAACTACAAAACGGAACAGCTGTTAATTTCACAAGTGTATATATACTATTGCTAGTGTCAGACCGCTATGTCCGAAGGACAGGGTGGGTAGCTTAAAATGTTTTAGGTTGATCACAGTTTAGAGAGACTGCACTTTCACAATGCTGTCAGGAAGAGAAAAACAGGAAGTTTTTGATGAGTCTGTAAAACGTGTGTTTCTTTGGTTTGTCCTGGCATTTTTTGTTTGTTTGTTTGTTTCACAGTCATGGATGATTTAGAAGGACACATTCTGTTTTCTCTTTGTTGAAAGTCTGCACGGAGTTTCTTCAGTTTGCTGCGATTCTTTCTCGTGGAGTTTCAGATAGACATAGGTCATGGTGACTAACACAACCTGACATGACACAGCAGCTGAAAAATTTTAAAAACAGCAATTAGTCCCATATGTGGGATGAAATGAAGCTTTTTCCCTGTTAAAACAAAGAGGCACACTACAACCCCCACCCAAGGTCTTGCTTTCCAAATGATGACTGAATCCTTTGGCCTTTCTCTGGTCCAGACCCGCTGTTATAACTTATCTGACCTCAGCAGCATATTTTGTTGTACAAGTGGCCAAAACAAAACAAAAAACCCAAAAAGGTAGATTCCACCCTCTCCCCATTGATCTCTCTTACAAGGAAAGATTCAGAATACTTTTTCAACATTCCTGGTGTGGAAAGTTATTTCTTCTAAATAGAGACACAGTGTATATGAGTTTCTTAGCTAATGTTCCCCCCGCCTTTTTTTTTTTTTTTTTTTTTTTTTTGGCATTGACAAGTAAGTGCCTTTCTTTTGATTAACTTGGTGGTGAATACTTTTCCAAATTAAGTGCAGAGAACATATTGCTCTCCATTAAGCAAGCTGGGAAGGACTGATACATTTGAGAGAGATGGGATGAATGATGAATGAATGAACATGAGTATCTTTTCATTCTCCTCAGCCCAAGCTGAGACCAAAGCATGGACAGAACAGTCTGAGACCATGGCTGAGTTAGAATTGATTGTACATTGTCTGGTGATTTATCAGCACTTCTTAAAAGACACTCTTCATTGGCCCACATATTCCTTGGTGGGATATTTTTCTATGCTGACCTTCAAGCTGTTTCTTCTTTGCTAGTTTGAAAAATCAGGTTTTTGCTTCTCTACTCATTTCCGGACATCTGGTCTCACAAAGCAAATTATATTGCTGGGAACCTTACCTGAAATGTCCACAGCTACCAGAGCTATCTCCAAGAACTCACACCAGCTGCCTGTCTCTGCAACTCAAAAGTTACTCCCTGAAACCAGTGGAGAAACTCTTACATCTTTAGTAATAGGTGGGCTCATTCTGGTTGCTATTCAGGCACCCTAGAAATTCTACACGAACTATTTGTAGGCAAACTAGTTTTATCAACTTACCAGGTTCAAAATGGGGAATAATTATGACTCCATGAGTAGAACAAGGTAGAATGATATTATAAAGATATATTAACTTTATGCTTTTTTTTTTCTTTTTAGATATAGATGAATGTGAAGTGTTCCCAGGAGTGTGCAAAAATGGCCTGTGTGTTAACACTAGGGGGTCATTCAAGTGTCAGTGTCCCAGTGGAATGACTTTGGATGCCACAGGAAGAATCTGTCTTGGTAAATACTGAGCTCATTATTTTTCTAATAATAATGTACTAAAGATTATTAAAAATGCAGTTAACAAGATATAGCTGAGCACTTAGCTTCAGGTACAGACACACACTCCAAAATTCAGCATGTCGGCTAGGATCCATGGCCGCTCCGTTGACAGTCTTTCAAATAGTAAGGAGCAACTGTAGTTTTTGTTGATATGCAGCTATTCCTTAAATCACTAGCATCACAGTTACTTTTCCAGAACTCTTAAATCGGCCCCATATGCCATGAACTATCAAATACAAGCTGAGTGGTGGAGAAAAGAACAATATTTGCACGTATTTGGAAACTGTAGCCCATGTCTTCTAAGCATATCCTGACATTGGCCAAAAGGACAGGTCCTTGCAGAAACACCTGTGGATATCAGGAGTGAAGATGCCACTCCCCTGAAAAATGAACCTGAGAAAGCCCAGGGCAGGTATCACTGCTAGTCATAGTGGGATACTCTATGCCAACTGTTAGAGCCCAAGTGGGTTCCTCAAGCCAAATTGTCTCACCCCAACCCTAAGAATCCTTAATCCTTAGAACTCTAAGTCCTAAGCCCCTATGGGCTTGTGATAGCAGCAAGTTTGAGATCCCACAGTCATGCATCTAAGGTCTGGCAGACTTATTCTGGTGTTACTACTATGGCTTCTGCGTCTGCCCAGAGTATATCCCTTGGATCGCTGGTCTCTGAGTCCATGACTCTGGAAATGATGCTTACCTGTATTTCGCATCTGAAACCACATTACTCTGAAGTGCAGGCTCAGTGAAGACTACTGTAGGTAGTTTAAAAAGTGGTATACAGTGAAGGATTTTGATCACTTACCAGTTAGAATGAACAAACCTTTAAATATTGAACTTTATAGTTTATAGTATAAATAAATAATATGGAATGGAAGCGGGAATTCAAAGCCAAAAGTATTTTTGTAATTAAGGATGTCAGTTAATGCTCTTCTGAGTCTTAGTTTCTTTGTTTAGGAGGAATCGGTATTTAATGAGAATCTTCTTCTAAGTTCTTCATTAGAAAGATGCTTCAGTGCTTAATTTTGGATTCATTTTAAAATAATTTATCTTAATATGGGCAGCCTGAATATAAAGCTGCCCAGAACACTTCACAAACTTTCTAACGTTAGAGGAAACCCAGGGAGTTAGGTAAATTGTTAATGGCCCCATCGTGAAGGAGAAAGAGAAGGAGGATACATCTCACGTTTCAGTTACACTTCATTACTTTCAGATGTATAATCTCATTTGGGCTTCACAGAACCTTAAGAGAGATGAGTGCAACATCCTATAACAGATGTGGAAATTCAGGTTTAGGACAATTTATTGAGGACAATCCACTGGGTTACAGAACAGGACCGAAATCCAGCTCTTCTGACCTCTGCTTGGCTAGGCTTTCTATTCTTCTTCATAACCCATGAATTTGGGTTTGGGGCTAGAGGGATCCCACATGTATCTTGAAGAATGTGCCCATAAGCACGTGTTGAGGTGAAAGAAATATTTGAGAAGAAAAGTGAATGGCTTTTCTTTGCATTTTTCTCTTCAGTCTCTAGTAAGACAAGAAAGAAATATTTGAGAAGAATAGTGAATGGCTTTTCTTTGCATTTTTCTCTTCAATCTCAAGTAAGACGGTCCTCTTTGCAGAGTTCACCATTCCACCTTTCCAAAAATGAAGTGGGTCTGAGGAAAAGGTGATTGCACTAGGGCAAACATTCTCCAGCAATAAAGAGTACAGATGTCCTTTAGCTGTGGAGGACATGCCAAGACATCATGGCGTGCATGCATCGGTGATAGGAATTTCTGTACAGGAGAAAACATCTCCTGAAAGAGCATCATGGGATCTCTCAGAATACCGTTCCTTATGTAGAAAGGGAACTTTTCAGAAATAGGAAGTACAAACATGGGCTGACAAAGAGAGTCTTTATTAGGTGAGGATACCTACCCCAGAGCCTGGGTTTTTTTTTTTTTTTTTTTTTTTTTTTTTTGAGGAATAAAATTAATTTCAGTCAATAAGTGTACAGCAAATTATTACGTATGCGGTACTTTGCCTAATAAGAGTGTTGGCAGTTTGGGGCAGTGGAAGCCGTGTAGCTCTATTTAACCTCGCTTGGTTCCCTCTGACAGATATCCGCCTGGAAACCTGCTTCCTGAGGTATGAGGACGAGGAGTGCACCCTGCCTATTGCTGGCCGCCATCGCATGGATGCCTGCTGCTGCTCCGTTGGCGCAGCCTGGGGTACTGAGGAATGCGAGGAGTGTCCCATGAGAAATACTCCTGAGTACGAGGAGCTGTGTCCCAGAGGACCCGGATTTGCCACAAAAGAAATTACAAATGGAAAGCCTTTCTTCAAAGGTACAGTGTTATGTTTTCCATGGCCAATTGCCTTCCTTTTTAGACCAACAGGATGCATTTTCATGATCTCAGCACTCTACTTGATCATCCCAGCATGCACTTTTTGCTTTCTGAATTATATAATTATCTTTGTTTAGAAAAGTATGAACTTTTTTTTTTAACTGTTTGGTCCAGGAAGTCCTGGGGGTTAAAATTGTTCTGTATGGAGAGGTAGTTTCTACATGGCCCTCTTAAATGTCGGTTATGTAAATTCAAAGGAACTTTTAATTTGCTTCCAAAGGCTATGGTAATTCATTGCTGAAGAAGGACTTGGTGTTCTGGAGATTTAATCTCCCAGTTCTGTCTCACATGTAGAAATGAACTTGCATATTTCTTAAGTGTTTGGTCTTGTTTTGGAAAAAGGCCCCTGTGTTAGGAAACTCAGGTCACATGTTACATGTATGCAGAGTCTTCTAGTCTACAAGAAACTCTTTAAATTATGTTAATGAGATCTTGAGCTGGACACGGTGGTTCATGCCTATAATCCCAGCACTTTGGGAGGCCAAGGTGGGCAGATTACTTGAGTCCAGGAGTTCAAGACCAGCCTGGGCAACATGGTGAAACCTCATGTCTACAAAAAAAAAAAAAAAAAAGCTAGGCATGGTGGTGCACACCTGTAATCCCTGCTATTCAGGTGGCTGAGGTGCAAGAATTACTTGAATCCAGGAGGTAGAGGTTGCAGTGAACCAAGTACACCACTGCACTCCAGCCTAGATGACAGAGCAGATCCTGTCTGAAAAAAAGAAAGAAAGAAAGAGAGAAAGAGAGAGAGAAAAGAAAGAAAGAAAGAAGACTTAAGATAACATTGAGAAAATATTTCTAAATTGTACAAATTATTGGCAAATAATTTAAATTATAAATTATATCTTTGAAATTTTTTTTTGGCATATCCAAAAAAGCACCAAACAGTATTAAGTGAATATGTCATTCTGCTACACAGTCAATTGATAGCTGTAGGATAATATATTCTAATAATGTTCTATGTGCTTTAAATATAGATACTAGTGGTTTAGAACATATTATCTATTCATTCAGCAAGTAGTGGTTAAATATTCACTATGTATCAGGCAGTGTGCTGGGCCCTAGAAGTCTGAATAGACACATTCTTTGCTGCTTTAACAATGCTTTTTAAAATGTAGAAATTTAAAAGGCTAGAAATGTTTACAAAGTCATATATCTCATGGATCATCACACATTCTTTGAAATGTGTATTGCCAAGACCTTAAATCAAGAACTTCCAACCTTCAGGATTTAAAATGGTGGGCACTGAGACCTCCTGACTGGTTGCTCATCAACTTATTTTGCCCCACATGTTCTTATTCTTGAAGATATCAATGAGTGCAAGATGATTCCCAGCCTCTGCACCCACGGCAAGTGCAGAAACACCATCGGCAGCTTTAAGTGCAGGTGTGACAGCGGCTTTGCTCTGGATTCTGAAGAAAGGAACTGCACAGGTCAGTGAATGAACCTCAAGGGCCAGGAGAGGGGACGTCCTTTAAAACTCTTTATCTTTAACATATTGCCGCAAGAAGTAAGGCTGTCCTGAGACTCATGTGCTTCCACTTGCTGTTTTCGTGCAGACATTGACGAATGCCGCATATCTCCTGACCTCTGTGGCAGAGGCCAGTGTGTGAACACCCCTGGGGACTTCGAATGCAAGTGTGACGAAGGCTATGAAAGTGGATTCATGATGATGAAGAACTGCATGGGTAAGTTTGGAATCATTTGATCAACACAGAAAGAGAAGGATTCCATGAAGCTTTGATGGCTCATAGCCTATGTCCCAGGTTCTTCCTGCTGCCCCAGTGCACTGGGCTCCAGACCAGTGAGTTAGGAATCAGTCTGCAACAGAGGGAGACTGAGGTAGAAAGAATGAGGGAATTCATGCTGTGGGTTTGTGGGTGATGGTGGAGACCAGTTGTGGCTCCTTGAGAAGTGAGTTTAATACCTAGAATGGATACCCAGGGGGAAGAGAGGACAATTGAAACAGAAGCTGTAGTAGAGGTCCCTTTACAGGATGTCTGTCCAACACTTCTAGAATAGGCAATTGATAAGCTCGTTGCTTTAGGTCTGGTTTCCTAGAAACAAAGTTTGAAATGGAGATTCTTGCAAACGTGTTATTTCTTTCTGTGAGCAAGTTCTCTCAGAAGGTGCTTGTCAGGAAGTGAGGAAAGCAGGTTAGTGCAGGAGGAGAAAATAAACCAAGAGTTTGGCTGCATTTTGGCTTTAGTCTGATCCTGCAGGAAGCTCTGGTGTATGAACAGCACCAGAGAGTTGTCCCACCTTGAGACAAGGAGGTCAAGATGGACACCCAGCAACGGGCGGGGGAGGGGGTGCTCTGGTCTGGTAGAGGAGATGAGACCTCCACCTTTCACATGGTCATTTCCATTTCGCAGATATCGATGAGTGTCAGAGAGATCCTCTCCTGTGCCGAGGTGGCGTTTGCCATAACACAGAGGGAAGTTACCGCTGTGAATGCCCGCCTGGCCATCAGCTGTCCCCCAACATCTCTGCGTGTATCGGTAAGGAGGGAGACTTTCACACCATTGACTTGAGGTCAGTTGTTTGAACGACATCGCTGCCGGAGTCGGAAGCTTATGTTTGGGTGTTTGTTCTTATTTTCCCAACAGACATCAATGAGTGTGAGCTGAGTGCGCACCTGTGCCCCAATGGCCGCTGTGTGAACCTCATAGGGAAGTATCAGTGTACCTGCAACCCTGGCTACCATTCAACTCCCGATAGGCTATTTTGTGTTGGTAAGTTCTATATTTTATTTTATTTTATTTCATCTCTTCCTAAAACACTCAGTGTACTCTGAGTTTTGTTTTCATCACTACTTTTACTTATCTTTCTTGTTTCCCTGCAATATTCTTTTTATAGTGGCTCACGATCTTTGGATCTCATCTCCATTGTCTGTTTAAAGAGCCAGTTAAATGAAGGACATAGGATGTTTTAGCTCTAATAAGCATAATTTGACCCATGCCGTTTGGATGGGGAACAGTAGTAGCATGTGCTTTCTCTACGCACACGCATACCAATGCACATTAACAAATGGTAACTGACCACCTGAAATAAACACGGTGAGTGCTGTGGAAAAGACAAAAAAGCTGAGGTGAAATCTCTGCCCTTAGGCGGTTTAGATCGGCTAAAAGATTTCAAAAAATAGCTATTGGAAAGAAGACCATGGAATGTTCATATCTTACACTGCAGTTGAGGCTATGCCTGGCACTCCTTAAAGATGGGTTTTTGTGGGACAAGAATTTTGCTTTGTGGTCAGCCCTCTGTAGGTTTAGTCGTGCTGTGAAGAGTGGCACAGACAGTCCTGTGGCTTTATTGTGCCCCGAGTCAAAGTGAAACTTTGTAGAAACTGCCAGTTTTTGCCTGGTTTGGTGTGTACACCATGTGTAACTGCCAAGTCTCACATGGTTTCCACCCAAAACCATAAATCAGCCCAAATTTTTCTGAAACATGGCCCAGGACAACTCAGAACTTCAACTCAGGTTATTGAAAAAGATTGGAACCTCAGCCAATCAAACTGAATTTCAAGTTTATAAGTGAATCTGTGGCTAAGAGAATTTCATCCACGTGTCTATTATCATAACTGAGATGTGTTCTCCTAGCACCCAATACTTCTGCATTGCAAATGGCACATCATGCGTGGTGCAATTAATTGTTCATCTGTCTCCTGGCCATAGTGTAATCATTTTGAAGGCATGGATTGTGTCTGTCCCATTCATTATTAGATTCTCATCTCTAAGGCATGGATTGTGTCTGTCCCATTCATTATTAGATTCTCATCTCTAGCACATAGTAGGTATGTCATTAATGTTTGTTGAAGGAATCAAACAGTGACTGCCAGTTGCCCTAAAAAGTGCTTTTCCTTCTTTATTTGACCTATGTCTGGAAACTTTTAAAATGTGCCATGCCCATAAACACAGAGGGAGGTGTGTTAACCCATTTTTGTGATACTAGAACATAATATCTGAAACTGGGTAATTTATAATGAACAGAAATTATTAGTTCACAGTTCTGGAGGGTGGGAAATCCAATATCAAGATGCCAGGATTTTGCATGGTCCTTTTTCCTACATTATCCCATGGCAGAGAGCATGAGGGTGAAAGAGAGCAAGAGGGGGCTGAACTTGCTCTTTTATTACAGCACCGATCCCACCATGAGGGTAGAGCCCTCATAGGATGATTACCTCTTTTAAAGGTCCTGCCTCTTCAATAGTGTTACAATGGCAATTAAATTTCAACGTGAGTATTGGAGGGGACAGACATCCAAACTATACCAGAAGATGATTTTATTTTCATTTCTCTTAGACATCGATGAATGCAGCATAATGAATGGTGGTTGTGAAACCTTCTGCACAAACTCTGAAGGCAGCTATGAATGTAGCTGTCAGCCGGGATTTGCACTAATGCCTGACCAGAGATCATGCACCGGTGAGTAGGTTCTAGCCTCATGTTGAATCTGTCAGTAGGTTCCTAGAGTAAAGTAGTTTAGGGCCCAGGCTTTGGAGTCAAGCAGGCTTGAGTTCAAACCCTTGTTTGTCATATATTTTAACTGTATCCTTGATCAAGATACCTAGTATTAGAATCCTCATTTGTAAAATGGAGTTCAAATTGCCTGCATAAAATAGTATTTACGGAGCTTACTATAGTACCTGACACATAGTAAGTGGAATATAAAATACATTTTCCTTCATTGACCAGACTTTTGATGTTTTGGCCTAATTCAGTGCAACTCCAGGTTTATTCCTTGAACCATCAGCAACAGCATCACCTGAGAACTTGTTAAAAAATGTAAAATCTCAGGCCGCATTCCAGATCTACTGTATCACAAACTACTGGGGTAGATCTCAGTAATTTGTGTTTTCACAAGCTCTCCAAATGATTTGTATGCATGCTAAAGTTTGAGAACCAGTGGTCTAATTTACACTTCTTTTTGTATTACCCTGGCTGCAAGAGCTGTGAGCCAGGTAGAGGTGAGAAACAAAGTGGGTAATAACATAGGCTTTGATTTTGGCTTGGCTTAAGAAGAGAATTTGGATTTAGGAACCAAAATTATTTTACTGACCTAGAAAAATGTCCCTTAAAAATCTAGATATAAATTTGGCTATAAAAATTGTTGAAAATAAGGCCAGGCACGGTGGCTCACATCTGTAATCCCAGTACTTTGGGAGGCTGAGGCAGGCAGATCACCTGAGGTTGGGAGTTCAAGACCAGCCTGACCAACATGGTGAAACCCCATTTCTACTAAAAATGCAAAACTAGTTGGATGTGGTGGCACATGCCTGTAATCCCAGCCACTCGGGAGGCTGAGGCAGGAGAATCACTTGAACCCGGGAGGCAGAGGTTGCAGTGAGCCAAGATCATGCCATTGCACTCCAGCCTGGTGACAGAGTGAGACTCCATCTCAAAAAAAAAAAAAAAAAATTGTTGAAAGTAAATACTATTACTAAGAGCATCTAAGTAGGTATGGTTATTTCAAGTGTTTCTTACCTTAAAATATTGCTAAAACACTTGATAGACTTCAGGCATTTATAATTTGACAAGAAGGAAAATAAGATTCATAATGATTTTTGAATGATAAATTAAATGAGATAAAGATTTTAAATAAATAACAGCCTTTTAAGCAGGTGTGGACTTTGCCCTTGAACAGTATATTATAAATATTGAAAATTATTTTTTCCTTTTTTTACCAAGGGTAACCCAAGGGACTAGTTTATGCAAAGCTTCATTTGGATTTGAGTGTTAATAGTCTTATGCTAGTAGGCTAAGTTTATTTGGCTTGGGCCAGTTAATGTTTTCTCCATGAATAATGGAACCAATACCAACAACCTGTGGTTGTTGGTTTTATTCTTTGCAGACATCGATGAGTGTGAAGATAATCCCAATATCTGTGATGGTGGTCAGTGCACAAATATCCCTGGAGAGTACAGGTGCTTGTGTTATGATGGATTCATGGCATCTGAAGACATGAAGACTTGTGTTGGTAAGCAAAGAAGACAGAATGTTTCATGTTGTCTTGTTAGTTATAAGCACTGTTAAATTACATAAAGTTAGTTTGGGTCATTGATAGAAAGATTCCATAGGAAAAGTAAGGCTATTTAGGGGCACAATACACATATTTTAACCAGCATTCCAAAGAGAGCTTTCTTGTGGCTATTAAATGGTACTCTTGTCAGATATGTTATGTGGACTGACTGACCATTCGTCAGCTCCAGATGGACATTTTTTTTATGCCTCTCCATTACTTTTGTCTATTTAACCCTCGTTCTGTTGTGACTAGAGTGTAGGCTTTTTAAATGCTTGACTAAAGGCAAACAAAATTGACCTCTGACAAGAATGCAGTAAACTTTAGAACTGATCTATTTGTTTTGTGTAGTTTCTATTGTTCTGCCTTCAAATTTGATAAACTTTTTTTCTATGATATCTAATCTGACTTTCCTCACATACAGTGTATTTTTCATCTCAGATGTTGTAGTTTTCACCTCTAAAAGTTCGACTTGGGTATTTTTTCATATCTTCTGGGTCTCTGCATAATAAGTTCAATAATTCCTCTAGCTGTTTGAACACACAGAATGCAGTTATAATAACTTTTAGTGTATTTGTCTCCTAATTCTATCATCTGCATTAGTTCTGGGTCATTTGAATAAATTGAATTTCTTCCTTATTTTAGGTCATATTTTCCTGCTTCCTTGAGTGACTGGTAATTTTTGATTTGATGCCAGATATTGTAAATTTTGTCTTGTTGAGTGCTAGATATTTTTGTATTCCTAGAAATATTTTTGAACTTTGTTCTGAGGTATAAATTACTTGGAAACACATAGATCCCTTTCAAAGTCTTGCTTTTAAGCTTTTAAGCTATGCTAGTCTAGGGGGTAATTTTGCTCTGTTAGTGAAGTAAGACCCTTCTGGATATTCTACCCGATTCCCTGTGAATTATGAGGTTTTCCAGTCTGACTAGTGGGAACAGGCACAATTCCAGACCCCCTGTGAACTTTGAGGATTCTTCCCTCTCATTTTCTTGGGTAGTGCTTTCCCCAGCCTTGAGTAATTTGTTTCTTTACATGAATGTGCTGGTCACTACTCATCTGAATGCTCGAGGAAGACTCTTGGCAGGTCTCTGGCATTGCTTTCTTCTGTGTAGCTCTCTCTCCTGTCCTTTACTCTGCCCTATGAACCCTAACTACCTCAGCCTTCCAGATACCCAGATTCATCTCCTCAACTCAGGGACACTGCCTGGTTCCATCTGGTACCCCCTCCTTATGCCATGGAGTTAAAACTCCCCTCTTCAGTAATCTGGGGCAATTGTAGAATTCACCTCGTTTGTTTTCTTTCTCTCAGGGATCACTGTCCTTTGTTGCCTAATGTCCAATGTCTAGAAAACCGTTTTTAAAAGTATCTGTTGTCCACTTTTCGGTTGTTTCATTTGAGAATGCAATTTTAATCCCTGTTATTCTCTCTTGGCCAGAAGCAAGACTCTAGTATTGATTATATTTAAATTTTTATCACATTTATCTTCTGAAAGCCTTTGCTGAAAATTTTGGAAGTCCTAGAAATTAAAATGAATGTCATAAAAAATAAATAATTTTTAATTTGGAAAAGAAGTGAAATCCTTACCTGCTTACACTAAGGCAACCAGTTCATCTATCCTTTCTTTCAAAATATGAAAACTAAATTATTAGCATCATGCAGACTGAATTAAACTTTTCATCCTGCAACAAAGTATGCTGTTCTAAAAAGTTTTCTAGACTGTCACATAAACGAGCTCTCAACTCAGCACGGAGTCCATCCGTTTGTTTGATTAACCTGGCCGGCTGCTTATGGGCCGGATGAAAGCCAGTCTGAATGATGAGCTTGCAATGTAAAGAATGAAGTGCAAATGTAAATTGGCCTCTAAAATTTAACAGTGTTTTTCTGAGTGAGAGCATTTTACCTTTTCTAATTTATTTGTCATAGTTATTTTATCTTAGGGGGAAAGTATGCAATGATATCAAATAGCTACATGTATTAATAATATCTATGTTTTACAGATGTCAATGAGTGTGACCTGAATCCAAATATCTGCCTAAGTGGAACCTGTGAAAACACGAAAGGCTCATTTATCTGCCACTGTGATATGGGCTATTCTGGCAAAAAAGGAAAAACTGGTTGTACAGGTGTGTTTATTCAAGTAGAACAATAAAATATTAAGTAGTTAAGAGATTGGTGTCATAATTATAGATTGATACATGTTTTAAAACTCATACATTTTAACTACATTAAAAAGCATTTTGCATAACATTTTTCATTAATTTAGCTACCACTTCTTTGAAACTTGGTCATCATTTATATTGGATCCAAGTTGAAGGTTTTTTCTTGACCTGTTGGGGGATAAAAGGTGTATTGAATAAATTAACACTGTAAATAACACATTTTTTATGAAGTTAAAAATCACATTTTCATATCAAATTACTGAACATGCTAATTACCAAATATTCATGGTCCTTTACCGAAGCAAGCCTTTTCCAATAACCTCCTTTGCCAACACTTCATTTACATTACAGTTTATAACTGGAATTGCTCTTTAAAGGAACACATCCTACAATTCATATATTTCATCAATTCTCACTAGGAGCACTTTTGATGTGTTAAGTTGTGTTAGTCCCAATGAATCTTCGTTCGTGGGGCTTAGCAAATCTTACGAAGTGATAATGGAACTGTTTGCAGTGTTGTTTGTCTATTACCAATGACACATGAGAAAATGTTTTCACAATATTTGTAGGAGACTATCCTATTAAATGCCAAATGGAAGAAGTTACTCTGTGGTAATGACATTGTGTTCAGTTTATAAGTGTTTAGTTGGTATTTTCAAATATGAGGCACTGACATTAAGTCCATGGAATGGTATGATAAAGTTTTACTCTAGTTACTTATATTAATTTAACAGATTATGGCATATAACATAATTTAAAACATAGTGGAAACCATGGTGAGCTTGAATTAGGTAACTGAATAATTTCTTTATAAATAACAGTCTTTAATTCCAAAAAACAGTTTGGCAAGCTCTTATGACTTAAAACAAACATTAAAATATTTGCAGATTGGCCGTGTGGCAAATGTGCAGCTCCTCCTCTTAATTATGTCAACATATTTCAAGAAAACACCAAAATATATTTATTATTGTTTCAAACTGGCCAATAATACTATTTCACATTTATTGATATGTAGGATAAGGGCAATAATATTATTGTTGGTTCAGAAATAACAGATGCTAGCCAAATTATGAGAAGAAGCATGAAGCTGGAATGTTTTCATTTTCACTATGCTACTCCTTACATGAAGCCTGGCTAGGGGTCCATTCTGATAAATGGCACAGTGTTTAAACTCTCGACTCCCCATGTGGCTTCTTGGTACAAATGGTGCTTAGCTTTGTGTGTCTATGGTTCAAGCTTTATTTTTAGCTTCCATTATAAATATAGGACTTGGTCAGGGATGATGGTCTGGCAGTAGTGAAAAGAAATGTAAGATAGTTCTGTATTACGTTTTAACTAATAAGAGGATAATACCATTGTTTGGCTAAGCTGAGCACATTGAAATTCAACCCAGAGGCAGTGATGCTTAAGAAAGGAGAAGTTGTATGTGTGCCACATTTTCTTAATCCAGTCTGTCACTGATGGACATTTGGGTTGATTCCAAGTCTTTGCTATTGTGAATAGTGCTGCAATAAACATATGTGTGCATGTGTCTTTATAGCAGCATGATTTATAATCCTTTGGGTATATACTCAGTAATGGGATGGCTGGGTCAAATGGTAGCACACCAACATGGCACATGTATACATATGTAACAAACCTGCACATTGTGCATATGTACCCTAGAACTTAAAGTGTAATAATAAAAATAAATAAATAATAAAATAAAACAAAATAAAAAAGAAAGGAGAAGTTAATCTCATGGAACAGCCTTCATTCCCTATAAGAAAGAGGTCTATAGAATTCAGTGCTCCAAATTCTAACTAACTGGGTCATGTGTAGTGGCTGATTATGTTAGGCCTTACCCTGAAGAAAGCTTAAATTTTCATGTTATTTAATATAGTTTTAGGTACATTAGATATAATGTATACAATGCTGTTGGCACAGTGCTGGTCAATAAATAAAAGCTATTGTCAAATTAAATGAAACGTAGACACAGTGTCTAGAGGCCATTTTAATGAAAGCCATTGCTTCTAGTCTTTATCTATTGTCCATTATTTTGTTTCATTTGAGAATGTAACAGTCTAGCAAAAATTTTATGCTACTGTTTACCGATTCATGCTTGAAATCAGTTTAAAGAAGGACAATCTTCCTCTTTATATAGAAAGGCTTGTGTTTTGTAGTTGAATTTGCACAGATACTAAGACCATGATGACAGAGCTGTGCACTACAGTCGCATGAAGTGACACCGGCTTTACATTAAGAACAGCAGCCTGGCCGGGCGTGGTGGCTCAAGCCTGTAATCCCAGCACTTTGGGAGGCCGAGATGGGCGGATCACGAGGTCAGGAGATTGAGACCATCCTGGCTAACACGGTGAAACCCCGTCTCTACTAAAAATACAAAAAACTTGTCAGGCGAGGTGGCGGGCATCTGTAGTCCCAGCTACTCGGGAGGCTGAGGCAGGAGAATGGCGGGAACCCGGGAGGCGGAGCTTGCAGTGAGCTGAGATCCAGCCACTGCACTCCTGCCTGGGTGACAGAGCGAGACTCCGTCTCAAAAAAAAAAAAAAAAAAGAACAGCAGCCTTTGAGTCAATCATATGAACATAGATTTGAAGTCAAAGAAACACTTGAGCTCTTCCTCCAGTTTTAAAAATTACAGCCTAAAATGATTTTCCAGTTTGATAAAATCCAGCTAGCACGTGGGAAGACTTGCCCCTTTGATACCAGAGTAACATGGCATGTGATAGTCTCATCTGAAGGAGTAGTACCCTGAATTGTGTTCTTAGTAAATCCACTCATTCATGATCTTGAACAAATCACCAGGGTGCTCTGCAGTTACTTAAATGTTCTCCTTGGGTGAGTAACAGCCCTGACCTGTGGAAGGACATCACATTTGATTGGAAATGGCTTAACCAAACAGTAAGTTTGGTATACTTGAAAACATGTTTTTAAAAATCTGGGGCAAAATGTTTTTTGAATCCCATGTCACTAAGGCTCTTTTAACTGCTTTTAGTTTAAAATTCGTGTCATTCACAACTTAGAACACCATCAGGTTACCTTGGTGATGGCTTTGTTTATAATGTTCCAGGCAACTAATGTAAGTAGAGATAGGTGTCTTGCCTAATTGGATAAACAAGCAGACAAAAGGAATATGTCTACTTATTTATCTATTTATTTGTTTAGATTATTGCTTAATGAAAAGAATTATGAAAATATGTATGCTATTTCATAAGGAGCAATTTTGTTTCATGAGAACTAAGCAAAAGTCCTCTGGGCTCCATTACAGTTTTGTCTGAATATTTCAGCTCCCTGTCGTTACTGAGTGTTTCCATTTTAACAAATAAACATGTTTTTTCCCCCAATCACTTTAGCAATGTTCAGAATCCACCCACTGACTTACATTCCCAGCCCACACAGATGCTAAGGGTTTCTTTTTACTCCTTAAGCTTTGTTCAGACCGTGGGTATTGCCAAGGGGGAAAGTTCCATTTAATGGAGAGAGAACACATTTGCTTGAAACGTAAAACACAGCTTTTCTATCCTTGGCTTAAGTGGGCTGGATTACAATTTTTCTGTGACTCAATGTAAGGCGTCTGCTGCCTGTTCTACGTAATTAAGGCCCTGCTAGGTGTCATCTTTGATGGGTGGTCCTGGCTTTCACAGGCTAACTTTAAGACCCTGCCTCCCATCACGTGCTTACTTAGTTCATGAATAAAGCAAGCATACCATTAAGTGGAATTAAATCAGACTTGTTTTCAGTTAAAATAGCAGGATTTCTGGGTAGTTCTATATTGGAAACTAGCTGGTTCCTTTCACAAAAGAAATGTCTCTGGTGGGTCTTGGTCCATAGGAGAGAATCATATATTTCAACCACCAACAGTCAGTGAGAATTTGTGTTCATTTCCTTCCAGTTTCTTATCACTGCTAATTTTCCTTCACTGGGTGTCAGCCTTTGAAAATTCCATGGGTGTTCAGTTAATAGTGTTGGCTCAAATTTGGATCCAAATTAAGACATCCAAGTAGCCTTCACGTTTGGCCTCTCCATTCATGGTAACGCCCTCTTCCTCAATGCCTAATCAAGGAGTTTCTGCAGTGCACAGCTCTGCCAGGTTACGATCCAGGAGACGGATGCCCAGATGGCGGGGAGGCAGGTGTTTGTGTGGGTGATACAGTCTCCCCCTGTGTGACTGTAAGAGGAGGCCACAGCAGCCCCGAGCACAAGCCCGTACTTGGATATCAGACTTGCATGGGACATACGCAGAGCCTGTGAGCAGGATCTGCTCACACCGCACCCTTACCCTTCAAGACAGCCATGCAAGAGGACCTTTGAGTCTTTTGACAAAGGTTTGGTGAGGTTGAGAAGGTTGTGGTGTCACCTTTAAATTTGAATTTCTTTGCTTTTCTTGGCTTATGCTATTCTTAATCTTAAAAAAGAATTTTCTGTTTGCAGTGAACTTGTGCAGGAAAGAGAACATTTTTACAGAAAGAGAGATTTTCGGCAAACATATACTATGTTTCCTTCACATTATTGAAGAGTGTTTCAATACAGCATTTTTGTTTGCTTGTTTTCCTTATGGCTCACTTTCCCCTTCTGTTTGCTTTTATGATGAATTACAGTCCAAGTCTGCCATAGAAACAATTAATGAATAATGGTTGGTGCATACATGCACACACACCCACATGCAAAAACCTTCTATTTGGAGATGCTTTTATACTTTATGACCGCTTGAAGTCTCTCCAGTTGTTACATACTGGGAGTGTAAAGCATTGAGATAGTAACTTATACAAATATTCACAAAATGGAGAATTGAATATTGGCCTCTGAGTTAGTCTCTCCTATTACCCAAAAGCCCATGATACACAGCCTCTTGTAAATATAGTTTCTTTTCACCTTGAAAACATTGCCATAAAACTGAAAACACTCTCTTAAATTATAAATTTCTGTTAGCATATTATTGATGATTTTTAAAAGAGACTGTCCTTTAAAAAGAAATGATCATTTTCTTAATTGCAAGATTAAACATGGAAGGTAAAAAGTCATATGAAAATGATAATACTCATAAAATAAGAGTACCTTTGGTCATTAGAAAATTGGAAAGAAAAAGATTACAGAATTACTAGATTAATAGGTTGTGGTCATCTCTGAAAATTATGCTTAGTAGAAGATATTAGTATTTCTATAAGTCACTTAATATTCACCAATATTTTGGGAACTCCATAAAGCAAGGCTTAGAATAAAATCCTGATATGACTAAAGAAATGAGCTCTGCCAGGCACAGTGGCTCACACTTGTAATCCCTGCACTTTGGGAGGCCAAGGTGGGCGGATCACCTGAGGTTAGGAGTTCAAGACCAGCCTGATCAACATGGTGAAAACCCATCTCTACTAAAAATACAAAAAAAAAAAAATAGCTGGCGTGGTGGCAGGCGCCTGTAATCCCAGCTACTAGGGAGGCTGAGGCGGGAGAATTGCTTAAACCCAGGAGCTGGAGGTTGCAGTGAACCGAGATCATACCATTGCACTGCAGCCTGGGTGACAAGAGCAAAACTCCATAAAAGGAAATGAAAGGAAAGGAGAGAGCGGGGGAGGGGAGGGGGCTCAGCTAGGCAGCTGTGGTCCAAGGGAAGGAGTGCCAATCACCAGATGGGGAAACTGAGTTTTAGGAGGTCCTGTCTCTGCCCCTCACTGACTGTGGGGCCCAACTTCTGTGTCCTCTTCTGAGAAACTGAGGATTGAGAGAATTGAATTACAAGTTCTTTCCACTTAGAAAACTCCTTGATTCTATAACATCTGGAGGCTTTGATGCTTATACAGTTGAAGGTTTTTGTGTCCACACAAGATGATTTGTCAGAGATCGTGACAAATATGGGAGAGAAATTTAGGCAGGACTCCACAAAAATGGTAGTTTGTTGCATTACCTCTGAGGGGAGCGATTACCTGAGGCAGAAAGAAGTTTCAACAGTCGTGCTTGGGAGCATCTGTGCTCGTTCTGCGGGGTCTGTTAGGTCAGGTATGGGAAGACATACGTTCTTGAATTGCTGTGCCTACTTAGCACTGTTGTCCCTGAACTGGCCTTCCTCCTCGTTTCCTTGGAATGTACCGTGCCTAATTATTTAGCTGGTTAAAGCTCCCAGTCACCGTCTAAAGCTATGTGCCTCCCTTGACCTGCAGTAATAACCTGATAGGTCCATGTAGCTGCCAAGGTTACACTAAATTCCACCTATGCAATGTGTCATGATTGAAAGGACATTCTTCCAGGCATGCTGCTTCATTTTTATGATCATTAGTGATATTACAAAGTTCTTTTGTAGGAGCAGTCTGTTCTTATTTCATTTTGTGTTTGCTGTAGAAGTTACAAAGAAGCCAAAGATCCCAGGACCATTTCAGAGCCTCAGATGGAACACTTGGCAAATAGCATGTTTGCAAACATTTTCAAATCATTTAATTGGGCTTCATAAGTAAACAAAATGGCAAACATGAATTACTTGCCCAGTTTCTTTTTCACGCCACTATTCAAGTGTTCACTGGAAATTCTTGCAGAGTTTTGTATGGCACAGTTGTTCTTCTTGACCTAAGATTGGTGTTAGATATTGGTTTCCATATAGAGTACCATATTTATGAGTTTTTGTTCTTAGTTAATGACAAAGTTGATTATGAGGGTGATTTATTATAGAATAGGTTCATTTCAGGAAATTTTCACTTAATACTTTATATTCTTTTCTGTAACATATTTATATTAAAGAGTCTATCTTGGCTAAAGTTGACAATGGAATTTTGGAGAATAAAGCATTTTGGAAAATTTGGAGTCTTTTAGTAATGTGACCCTAATCTGGTACTCCTTATATTCTGACAAAATCCCCATTGGATTAACTTGAGTTTTACATGAAATATACAAGAAAGCTAGGCTCTCTAATGTGCTAGGACTCTAAAAAGCTAGGGAAAAGATGTCTTATATACCGCCTTAAGAAACATTTTTTGCGGCCGGGTGCGGTCGCTCAAGCCTGTAATCCCAGCACTTTGGGAGGCCGAGACGGGCGGATCACAAGGTCAGGAGATCGAGACCATCCTGGCTAACCCGGTGAAACCCCGTCTCTACTAAAAATACAAAAAACTAGCCGGGCGAGGTGGCGGGCGCCTGTAGTCCCAGCTACTCCGGAGGCTGAGGCAGGAGAATGGCGTAAACCCGGAAGGCGGAGCTTGCAGTGAGCTGAGATCCAGCCACTGCAGTCCAGGCCGGGCTACAGAGCAAGACTCCGTCTCAAAAAAAAAAAAAAAAAAAAAAAGAAAAAAAAAAAAAAGAAACATTTTTTGCAAATGCTTAAGTTAGCAATACCTAAAGTAAAGCTTTTATAGAAATAAAGCATAATTAAATAACTTAAATTTAAGAATAAAATATATTTTATATATAGAATATAATGCAAAAATTTTCTAACATGGCAACAGGTTTGTATTTTTTGTCTATACAAGATATGAAAATAATGTGCATCATTACTCCATAGTTCACTTACTAAAAATATTAGCAATAGAAAATATATGACAAGGAGTATTAAAACCATAGAAAATTGAGCAACTCATTTTTTATGGTCTTCAGCTGTAAAAGGTCACTTTGCAGTGACTGGAAACTCACATTAAAATATGGAAAATAATTACAGTTAATAGTAGCTAGTACAATCATATTGTTGTATCTTTATAATTTGAAATTTAAAGCTGTTTAATATATGTAGAGTTTATATATGTATGCAAAACCAATCTATACTATACCATGGGAAGTTTGAAGGCAAGTCAACTTTTGAATATTACTTATTTTAAAAACCAAAAGACATTTGTGCTGAGCCTTTTTCTAAATCGCTGCTCATTTTTCCAGACATCAATGAATGTGAAATTGGAGCACACAACTGTGGCAGACATGCTGTATGTACCAACACAGCAGGAAGCTTCAAATGTAGCTGCAGTCCTGGGTGGATTGGAGATGGCATTAAGTGCACTGGTGAGTAGGAAAGTAACAGAGATTGCTTATCAAGGACTGCATAGATTACACATATGAAAATATTAATTCTGTAAAGTTATTTTAATTTGTGTATCATTGGTTTTAAATGCCACACTTTCTGTTAATAATGATATAACCTTTTTCCATAAGATCTGGACGAATGTTCCAATGGAACCCATATGTGCAGCCAGCATGCAGACTGCAAGAATACCATGGGATCTTACCGCTGTCTGTGCAAGGAAGGATACACAGGCGATGGCTTCACTTGTACAGGTATGTTCACACTAGAAACAAACGTGTCGACACTAGTCAGAGAAGCAAGGCATTCCACATTTCGCAGGCTAGCAATTCTTTTCTGAAGACTAGGCCACTTAACAGAAAATATTCATCATTTGACACTAGAGCTCTGTGGGGGAAAAAAAAAAATTGGAACCAGGTCAATTAGGGAGACCTCAAAAGCTTCTCGATAGATACATAGATGGATGGATGGATGGATGGATGGATGGATGGATGGATGGATAGATAGATAGATAGTTTAGGTGCCATTATCACATCATTTACAATGATCTGTGCTCTAACACAAAATGATACCAAAAAAGTCATACCATTCTCCACCTCAAGTCAGCTAGGCCTTATAATATTTACAATTGGCATATATATCATTATATAGCTGTATATAATGATGTCCTTAATTTAAACAAATCATACTTTTTATATGCCTGGCCTTTATGTTTTTTGCCTATTTCTCATCAACGACTTGCTTTCTGTAACCACACAAGGATAAGCTTGCTGTAGGAAGCTATGTAAGGAGAAGGGATTAGATGTTCTAGATTAGAAGAACAGTATATATTTTTCTCCAACAGGCCATCATCATCATCATCATCATCAACATTCCATATTGGTATAAGTAAAAATTTCAAACCTACTATGGAATTCATTCACTTCTGGTTTTGCAATAATATATGAATGATATTTTCTTTTTGGCTCTAATTAATAGTCATAGAATTAACATAAACTGCTATACACATTTAAACATACATGATTAGACTTGTCATTACATAAATAATATGTATACTTACATGTGCATGTATTTACAGACAGCACTTTTTATATCAGAGCTCTGGAGTTAAATAAAATAGTAAGATCCATTGGCCATTAGGTCGCATAGCTGTTCCTATAATTTAAAGCATTAATTTATCCTGAGCGCTTTGTTCATAAAATGTCATTTAAGCACAATAGAGGCTAAGGCCCATTAAGTGATTTACCTGGAATTTATTTTTTTATTCACTGAAAGTTTTATCTCAGAGGAAATCATTTTTGCCTAACTTATTGATGTTTTGTCATCAAAAACCTCCCGTCCTTTTGAGAACATATTCAAATTCCATGTATTAAACATGTGTGGTTTATGTGTTTGATATTTAAATGCCTGTGCTTATCAAGAAAACTAGGTAGAGATTAAGCAGATGAAATTTTTCTTCTCCCCTATGGTTGCCATTCTTTTGCACTTTTGGTGCCCATCTAAGCTAAGCCTGAAACTTGAGAAATAGACACAAACATGATGTGTCATTTCCCGTCATGGGTGTGCCGCCCTCCATGCGGATGACCCTTCTTGAACAGGCCTTGGTTTGAATGATTCCTTCGGCTTATTCATTTTACCTCATTCAGGGTAAATCATTATTCAGGATTCTGAATCAGCCCCATGTAAATTGCATATTCAAGATTAGCCTTCCAAAGAGAAAAATAAATGACTTTAAATGTGTCACATTGAAGTTATGCCAAAACATTGCCACACTGGAAAGTTGTTAGACCTGAGGAATTCGAAAGCCCCTAACCGAGGAAGAGTAACGTGTGTTTCTTTCTGGCTGTAGATCTTGATGAGTGCTCTGAGAATCTGAATCTCTGTGGCAACGGCCAGTGCCTCAATGCCCCAGGAGGATACCGCTGTGAATGCGACATGGGCTTCGTGCCCAGTGCTGACGGGAAAGCCTGTGAAGGTAACTGATGGGGAAGCCGCTGGGAGCCTTGTCGGGCTTGATGAGATTAGGTTATTTAAACATTCCTGATGCTTTTTTTTTTTTTTTTTTAACAGAGGTGTGTTTTAGCTTCATGTCTAAGCTGGTCAGTTCAGTTTGTAGAGGGGTTAGGTTTCCAGCTGACCATTTCTCTTGGTGCATAGAAAACCTCAGCTGACTGGCCACAAGCTGTACATCCAGCCTTGGCCGCATGGTCTGCAAGGGTATACCCATTGGTCAGTGAGGGTAACCAGGTGTGGTTAACTCAGTGCAACCCATTTATCCCTACCGAGGGAGATGCAACCCATTTATCCCTACTGAGGGGGACACAACCCATTTATCCCTACTGAGGGGGAAAAGAGCTCAAAGTGCAAGTTCCCTGATAATGTCCTGTTTATGGGATTATCACTAAATATGGAAACACAGGTTTTAATCTCCACTGTATTTGGTTTCTAGAAATAAAAGCAGAGCAAATAGTCTTGTCCATACATAGAATGGTATGTCTCACATTTGCTCTAAATATCTAACATATATGAACATGGGACAGGTTTGCAAATCTGTTCAATAGGGGACGCTTGGGATACTGCCATATGGCCTGGTATCTCTCAGCTTTAGGCTCTGTCATTCTGATAAGTGTTAGTCAGACAGGAAGAGTCCTGGGAACCTGTTAGCTAAGGCTGGATCCCATTAGGAAACATAAGATTCTTCCGTTTACCCACATTTGTCAAATTTAAGCACATTCTCCTTCATTGAGAAGAAGATTTCAGTAGAAATAAACAAATGATAACGATTGTCAGTAGGAGTTTAAACAAGACCTGATGAATGTATTAGTTAATAGTTGTTCCTTGTTAACAAGACGTGAACTCAAAATCAGTCATTAGCTATGACAGGCATACTTATTCCCTCACGTATTTTTATGTAAATACTTTTCTTTGTTATGGAACCATTGGGTGTTCTTTATACAGTTTATATTAAATATGCAGAGTTTGATATAAAACTCCTTGGAGTCAAGAAACCAGATTATGCTCTTGATCATGTGCCTAATGCCTTGTTTACTTTTGTTACTCCAAATATCCAAGGAAAACAGGTACTGTGCCACCTCTGGTAACTTGAATAGTCACAGTGAAAGTTGTGCTTCTCTTATTGCTATAAGGGAAGGTTTTGTTTGTTTGTTTGTTCTTAATATAAATCATGGCTGGCGGAGTAGTCATGGCTATTTAAAGCTAGTCTCAAGCCTGAAAATGTGACTATGTGTCAACTGCACACGAAGAATGTTAACAGGAGACAGAGACAGAGGCCTGGAAGAAGCGTGTGCGGTTTTTCAATCTTCATCAACAAAGGCAAACACAAGCCATAGGACTAGGGACACTGGAGATTATGCAACTAATTATGACAGTTCCCCAAAAGACATTGTGGCTTGTGAAATTTTAAATCACAACAAAAACAGTAACTAGATAGATAGATTAAAAAAACACACACACAAATCTAGTGTAAGGTGGCTTGCTTGGCTCTTACTTTACGGAACTGATGTGGACCTACGGGGAAAACTACAAATGAGATACGTATCTGTAAAATACTCAGCCTGCTGCTTGGCGTGTAATAGGGACCGAGGAAAAGTAACCTCTCACCTACGAGACTTCCCTGTGTATGACAAATCATCTAAAAGTCTATAGGAGAAGTGCCCAGATTTGTGTTAGGTAGTCTGCATTTTCTTAATATTTACATTAGTTGCCTAATGATATTTGGCAGGTGTTTTTAGAAAAATATAAATTAACTGCTTTGCTTTTTTTCTCCCTCCCCCAAGATATTGATGAGTGCTCCCTTCCAAACATCTGTGTCTTTGGAACTTGCCACAACCTCCCAGGCCTGTTCCGCTGTGAGTGTGAGATAGGCTACGAACTGGACAGAAGTGGCGGGAACTGCACAGGTAAGACCTCTGCTCGCATCAAAATCGGCTCCCTGGTGTCCCGGGGGACCCAGCTAGTGGAACCTCCCTGGGGCTACACAAGGGCCATCACAGAGGACAAGAAAATCTAGGGGGAAGTAGTAAGAATCACAGATACATTTTCTCACACCTGATTGAGAGGTGATTGGAGGTGGAACTGGGACTGACTGGAGGTGAGGATCCGGAGGGAAGAGTCAAAGACAATTGAAGGAGCAGAGTTTGTAGCCTTGAAATTGAGTTTGTGGCTACCAAGGAATGTTCTAGGGGTGCTCCGGCTGTGTAGCTTCCCAGCCATTTCCTTTTCTACTTGGGTACATTGTCGGAGAGTTTCCTTTTGGAGGCCATGCCCTAGGGTCATGGGTTTTCTCCTTGTACTTTGTCGTTGCAATACCCACCCCACTCCTTCCTACCCCTGCCCTGCGCGTGGTCACCAGAGTACCTGGTACACAGAGCTCAGCCACCTATCTCTAGTGTATAAATCATTTTCTTGTTGAGCCAGGGACTCTCAGGGAACATTATAAAAAGCTTTGAAAAACTGGAGGCACCCAGCAGACTGCCACTCGGTTCTCTTTGGCATTAAGACTTTGAAAGCCATTTGTATTTCCCCTTCCTGATTCACCCCTCTGTTCGAGGGTACTGAAGAAACAACTTATGTTCTGTATGAGTTCAAATTTCAGGAAAAAATCTGGTCTTTTCAACCACCTCAACAAACCATGACTCAGGGACTCTCCAGATCATGACCACCACCACCACCCTGCAAATGCTCTGGATGGAGTATTCTTCTCCAGCCACACATTCTTCCCTTGGTTTTCCTTAAAACTATGATGAGACCAGGCTGGGTCTCTTGCATGCCTCAGGAAGTCCCCTCTCCGTGGCCTGTCCCCTCTCCTGTGTGCCCCAGATCACTATCAACATCGTTCTGTCTAATCTCATTTATGTTACTCTGGCCCTGTCCATCCAAATTCACATGCAATTTGAACCAAAAAATCTTCTGCAGCGCAACCCACAGGAGGGTTGCCAGATCCAAGGGGAGGACCAAGGCAAAGGTGTCGTCCTTCTTCTCCAGTCCCTCCTCACAGAAGCCGTTTGTCTCTTCTTGAGTATTTCACGAGTGTTCAAAACAGACAAAAGGAATCGTACAGAGTGGAATTTGCCAAAACCCATGTCCTAAATATCTGGAATTCTGTACATATTTTTGGAATAGAAACTGAAAGGGAAATACTCAACTCAGCGTGGTTGATGGGAGAGAGACTCCTTGCCGACCTCAAGGAACACGCTAAGCCTCACGTGTGTGTCAGGGGAAGCAGCGAGAGTTGCCCTTCTGAGGGGTTCCTGGGACATCTTGCTCTAATTTGATGAAATAACAAGCCACATATACTCAATATATTTTCTTAAAAATGGCGTCTGAATTTTTGTTTGACCCAGATCACAGCAGTGTTTTGCCTTCAGTTACCTTGACTGGCACATTTTTCCTAGTTCCAAAGTTATATTTTATCCTGATGACAAATTTGAATGGTAAATGTGTTCCGGGGGAGGACAACCAAAGACTATACCATATTTCCTTCCTGAGGGGTTCTATTTCTGAAGTGGAAGACTGCATTTCTAGATGCAGTTATAACTAGTAGCTTTAAAATTCTTGTTTGGAGCTGTAGATTGGGCCCTGTTCTTTTATGGCGATATCTGCCTACACTGGCTCAGGTGCTAACTCCACTGCTCGCTGTTCGGTTTTAGATGTTAATGAATGCCTGGATCCAACCACGTGCATCAGTGGAAACTGTGTCAACACCCCAGGCAGCTATACCTGTGACTGCCCACCTGATTTCGAACTGAACCCAACTCGAGTTGGCTGTGTTGGTAAGACCTTAAAAACTTTTCAGAGAAGCAAGCATACTGTGTATTATTTTGAAAACAGCACCAAACATTCCATTCTCAAAGTTTGCAAAATGAATGATACAGAAATTTAAACGTTTCCTATCTCTGCTTTATGTTCAGATATCTTTTCCATAGGGAAGATTCTCGGTAGTGTATAATGTTCATGGGCACTTTTTAGTTTCTCAGTAAAAGTAAATTATGGTGTTTGAACAGTTCCTGAAATGGGTTTGAATTTTCAACCCCAGTAGAAAGATTCTGCCTGATGCTTTTGTGTTTGTGTACGGTAAATAGACACCCGCTCTGGAAATTGCTATTTGGATATTCGACCTCGAGGAGACAATGGAGATACAGCCTGCAGCAATGAAATTGGAGTTGGTGTTTCCAAAGCTTCCTGCTGCTGTTCTCTGGGGAAAGCCTGGGGTACTCCTTGTGAGATGTGCCCTGCTGTGAACACATGTAAGTGGACGGCCTCCTATTTATTATTATTTCAACCCCAGCCAGTTCTCCTTTCTAGATCAGAAGGTAAAGCTTTTCTACTCTTAGATCAGAGAAGAAAGATAAGTCCTCTCAGCCCTGTAGAGGGGACCTTGTTCCCAGTTAGAGAGTCAGAAAATATTCCTGGTTGGCTCCCACCAAAAGATCAGGTAGGGCAGTACTTTAAAGACTTTCCAGACTCGGTTACTTATACCATGTCGCTTACCTTCCAGGGACACATTGATTATCTCTCCTCCTCTCATCTGTTGACTAGTTTTGAAAGCTCTAGGCCAGACTCAGTGTCCCTGGGTTTGAAGAGAAGCAATTAGAAGCAACTACAAAATTGAAAATTATTCCTTTCTTATGGTGTGGCTTAAAAGAAAGCTTTAGCATGTGACTGTAAGGACATACAAACTATGTCTCCTAAAAGTATAAAAGGGTTTTCATTTTTCCAAGTGGGTCCTGTATTATGATTCAGAATTAGATGTAGCTTCTTTGGCAAAAGTCAGTGGCTACTGCTTATAGCATATATTGGGATAGGTATGGATTCTTTTTTTGCTGAAGGGTCATGTATTCAGTTCTTCTAAAAATATTTATTGAGTACCAGAGTGTGTACTCTGGATGTGCAAAGATGAATTAGACTAGATTCTGCCCTTCAGGAGAATACAGCACAGTCGGCAAATTATGACCTAAACATAAGCGCTGTAATTCAAAATAGGCCTCAGAAAGAGAAGAAAGAGCAGACACAGTGCTGTGTTGGTACAAAGAGCACACCTGGTGCGAATTAGGACTCCACTACTTGTCACCCGTGTAACCTCGGGCAAGTTCCTTAGCGTTCATAAAATACCTCATAGGATTAAATGAAGTCACTCATGCAGAGCACCCAGCACAGGGGTGAGTGCTCAGCTGGCAGCTCCTTCTCTCTTCTCTTCAGAAACAGAGGTCAGCTCTGCTTGGGAGAGGGTGGGGCTTTGTGTGTTGTTTCATTGAGCCTTCAAGAAGGTTGTGACACGAAAGAAGAAACTCAAAAAGTGTGAATGATTGCAGAAAGAGGAGAACAAGTAAAAGAGAAGAACTGTTCATTTCATTGGTGTCGAAGGGGGCAAACTAAGATACTTAATTGGGGGAGTCAGCTTTGTAGATTAATAATGAGTGGAAAACAATAGATACCCGTGCCACACCAGATCTGGACCAGAGTTAGAACTGGAATATATACATACAGGCGTGTGTACGTGTAATTTCAGGAAGCCAGGACAGGGATTAGCAGATCTGGACAGACCATGACATTATGAAAGAACTGATCTTATAGATCCTCACTGGGATGACGCAGCAGGTTACAGACACTCTTATTCACATGGCCTGTACATATCACCGTGCTGGTGCATGGCACTGAAATAAATGGTTCTGGGTAAAAATACTTGGATGAGAGAATGAATGGGGGAAACCCAAGGACACTGTAGAAAGTTGTTTTTGGAAACCAGGAGAATCAATATTGCTACCCGTAGAAACGGAGGCACAAGAAAGGTCTCTAGTCATTAAGGAGAGAATTGGGATGGGAATCAACAGAGAACAGCTTTTCCTAAGGCTCTATTTGGAAAGGGTTTTGGAAACAAGCCAATTAAGGTTATTAAGGGAAGCTGTAATTCCCAGAAAGTAAGGCTGAACAGAACATAAAAATGAAGATGAAGTTTTTCAGAAAGTAAAAAGGGAAAGAAAATCTGTAAAAAGAAACAAGGGATGAAGGTACGGGATAAACAGTCCACACGCATATAAGATCAGGGAGTGGTTAGAGATCAAGGACTGAGGGCAGTGGCCTTGCCTTGGGGACACATAATAAAAACCACTGGAAAATGGGAAGTGTACACAAAGGTGTTACCTTACTTCAGACGTGCAGAGTAACAACTAAAGATTCCTGAAAATGAGCATTTTCAGTGGGATATGTCAGTATTTCTCTTAAGGATACCATTTCTAAAAACTTTAGATTCAAAACAACTCAATTTGAATTTTTGTTTCAATAGCTGAGTACAAAATTCTTTGTCCTGGAGGGGAAGGTTTCCGACCAAATCCTATCACCGTTATATTGGAAGGTAATTATGTTTCCTTTGTCTTAAAGTGCACACAACTTGAATTTCCTTGGGCTTATTTACAATGCTAAAGGAATGCCTTTGTTCTGATTTTGATAGATATTGATGAGTGCCAGGAGCTACCAGGGCTGTGCCAAGGAGGAAAATGTATCAACACCTTTGGGAGTTTCCAGTGCCGCTGTCCAACCGGCTACTACCTGAATGAAGATACACGAGTGTGTGATGGTAAATGGTTCTTGTAGGATGATAAGGTCTTGCAGATATTGAGAACTGACCTGCAAAACCAGAATATGGTTACCAGGAAAACAGAATTTAGCAGTGTAGCACAGTGGTCTAAACACGAGCATAGCCAGGTAAATATGTCACACATGTGGCAATTTGGACTAATGTTACTCGGATGATGTCATTTCTGGTAAGTCCTGAATCTCCCTCTTTTCCTGAGAAAAAACAGTATCTTACTCTGCTGGACCGTAGTCTCATGTATGCTTACAAAAGAGTTTTCCATGCTCTTCAGAAAAGCCATTTTTTACGAGAGTGGCACAGGTCCCATTTCAGTGCTACTTCTCTATTTGGGGGAGTTCTGGGCCCTCTTCTTTTAATCCTTCACCACTTGTCATTGGTGCTCATGTATTCAAATAAGCTTCTCCTAGAAGGCGGCCCTTTGGCTTTATGCTGTGAGTGGTGGCCCTTGTTCATTCTGTGTTACTGGAAAGGTGGAGAATATTAACCACTTCTAGGTTTCAGAGCACTTCGGCCATGAGCCATGGTTTTCATCTACATGGAGGAATCACACAACTGTTTAGGAAAAAGACCTCCTTGTGCTCTGCATAAGAAATATTCCCCTGGCTCTTTAAATATCTTACTAGGTCACCCAGACAAATGGCAAGCTCTTTGAGTATTAGTTGAACATCATAGTGTATATGGGACAGCTCTAAGACCCATGGAGTTAACAAAGATTAGAATCAACTCCTTCATTTGGAAGTGGGGAGAGGATGTGAAATATGCTCCATGCTGCCTTACCAATGCAGATTCATGAAGCCAGCTGTTAATGACTTCGGGATACTATATACCCTATCATAGATTTTGTGAACGTAAGAAGTGTGCTTGTCTTCCTAAGGGATATTTGATATTTTAATTTCTCCGTATTTCTATCTCTGCCTACCTTTGAGGATGTTATAGGTTCACTTATTAGGAGATTCATTATTATATTTGATAGGTCTCATGTCAGAAGGCAAGAGTTCCTTTTCTTTTTTGTTTTTGTTTTGTTTTGTTGTTGTTGTTGTTCGTTTTGAGACAGAATCTTGCTCTTTTGCCCAGGCTGGAGTGCAATGGCATGATCTTGGCTCACTGCAACCTCTGCATCTAGGGTTCAAGCAGTTCTCCTGCCTCAGCCTCCCAAGTAGAGTAGCTGGGACTACAGGTGTGCACCACCACGCCTGGCTAATTTTTGTATTTTTAGTAGAGATGGGGTTTCACCATGTTGGCCAGGCTGGTCTGGAACTCCTGACCTCAAGGGATCCACCTACCTTGGCCTCCCGAAATGCTGGGATTACAGGCATGAGCCACCATGTCCAGCCAGGAGTTCCTTTTTTTTTTTTTTTTTTTTTTTTTTTGAGATGGAGTCTCCTTTTCTAAAACCTTCTTTCCTCAAAAGGCGCACATTTGCACAGAGAGAGGACACGGATGAATGAAATACCTATTTTTGTTATCTTATTTGAAAATACCCTATAGATTTTCTCCTTTATTGTCAACATTCATATTGACATTAAGTATCAGGCCATTCCAAAATGTGAAGTTTTCATATTCACATACCACCTTCTCTTTGGATTATAGATGTGAATGAATGTGAGACTCCTGGAATCTGTGGTCCAGGGACATGTTACAACACCGTTGGCAACTACACCTGTATCTGTCCTCCAGACTACATGCAAGTGAATGGGGGAAATAATTGCATGGGTAAGTCCAGGCTTTTCTCAGTAATCCATGTTTAGTTCTCATCAACAAAGAGGAAGAGAGCTCACAAGTTCATCACCTTAGGGAGGTGTTACTCATCAGACTGAGTGCTGGCATCCCTTCACTGTCTTGTTAGGAGCCTCTTCCCCTGTAAATCATAACTTGGCATTTTTTCACCACCACGGGTGGGTGGTTGGGAGTTTTCTCTAAAATGTAATGTTGGAAAATCCCAAACAACAGTTAATAGTACTTCTTTTGTTTGACTTTTGGGTGTATCTTTGTACAATTATATTTACAGCACTGACCTACAGTATTAAAACATCATGAGTCGAAAATGAGAAGCTTACTGCCAAATGGCAGTAGAGAATTGTTACTAAGAGACTGGGCAGAGAGTCATTTGAAGTTTATTAATGCTACAGCTACATAATGACTTAGTTCTGTGGCATGAAATATCAGGGAATATACTTCTGAAATTCTTTTTCTTGTAGCAGCGTAGGTAGCTAGAACGTTATGTAAGAGTAAGTTTTTTGTGCCCTTATCAAAGTCAAGCTACAATACAACTCAAATGAAACTAGCTTGTTGAGTATCCACTTAGAAATTTGTTGTGATTTCCCACATGGCATCACCAACCCTCCAATCCTTTTTTTTTACCTCCCTTCTAGATATGAGAAGAAGTTTGTGCTACAGAAACTACTATGCTGACAACCAGACCTGTGATGGAGAGCTGTTATTCAACATGACCAAGAAGATGTGCTGCTGTTCCTACAACATTGGCCGGGCCTGGAATAAGCCCTGTGAACAGTGTCCCATCCCAAGTACAGGTGAGTTTTAGTTTCTCCATTATCAAAAATATAGGTTGAAAAATTACCCGTGAATCGTTGGGGAAATCAGTCTTAGTGAAGGAAGCAAAGCGTGCATTGTTTATCTTTACCGGGGAAAAAAACTGGCTCATGATTTAAATTCGCAATTGATGCTGGCCATTCCAGCCGAACATTGAGTCACAGAATATGTTTTCTAATGTATACCCTAACACATAACCAGACTTGTAAACTCAGCATATCACAAAAATATAAACGATAAACAATGTTCTCATTGTTACTGAATCCTTCATGTAATTAAAAGATGGGAAACATTAGACCAATCAATGTGACAATAAAGGAAACATAATTCCTTGTCTTTCTACTTGTTTAAAGCTAAACTCATTCCAAAAATGATTAAAGGCAGCCTACAAACACATAAATGTTAAACGAGAAATAAGCATGAGGCAAATGACAAACAAGAGTAAGAAAGGCAGAGCCAGGAGCAGGACTAACGCACAAAATCCAAGCTGGGAATTCCTACACACTTGCCTGAAATAAGCAATAACTTTAGCCCCAAACGTTCTAGCAGGTCCTATGAAAAGGGAGACGTGATCAAGTACAAAATTCTCAATGACCGTAAAGAAAACTCAAAATGAAAGGAAAGTGCAACTTTTCTTGATATTGAGATCCAAGCTAAATTTCTTCTTATATTCTCATAGAGAAAGAAACTAAATAATGTTATTTGTCTTCAAAAAAGGGAGGGGAGCTAAATTGCATCCTTTGAGGAAATGAAGACATTAGTATACTGTTCTTATATCATATGGTATACACTATGCATTATGTATATGATGATGACATCATTTGCCAAGATTATATAATTTGGGTTAATTGAAATTATCATGCCAGGAATTGATTAGGGTATTCTATAAAGGGAATCCTACCCCATTTTCCACAGTGATATATAGAATATTAAATCTGTTGTTTGGGACTACCTGACATTGCATGCAGCAGAAAGTTCTTTTTTAGTAAAATGTATTATTCCATCCATTGTTTACTCCAGAAATAGTATAATAACCACCACTTAGAATTCTGATTTACATCTACCCTACAAAATGTTTCTAGACCAGGGCGTGTCAAAATACACCCAATGGACCAAATGCATCCCACCATCTACTTTTGAATGGCCTGCAAGCTAAGAAGGATGTCTACATTTTAAATGGTTGGGAAAAAAACAGGAGAATAGTATTTCATAATATGAAAGTTACATGAACTTCAGGTTTTGTTGCCCATAAATAAAACTTTATTAGAGCACACTGATTTATTTCTGTATTGTCTACTGCTGCTTTCATGGCAGCATTAAATAGTTTTGACTGACTGTACAGCCTGCAAAGCCTAAGATATTTTACTCTGTATCCTTTTATTAAAAAGTTTGCTGACCCTTTATCTTGAGCAATGGTCTTTACAACTTTAGATGATACTTACCTGTTGGTAAAAAATCTGGAGCTTATACACACCTGGTGTGCATTTATATGTAAAAGTCTACGTGTATAGGTCTATGTATGTGTATATGTATTGTTTTCAATTATATTAAAAATGCATTTATTATTTTTCTGAGCTGTTCTAATATAAAGTGTGCACAAAATTAATTTTTTTAAAGATTAGATTTTTCCAAAGATAGAAGTCCTAGTATTTTCTTTTTTATCCTAATGGATTATTGCATATTCCTCTGGAGACCACTTTGGAAACCCTTAATATAGACTAACATTTACTTTTAGAAATGGTTGCCTGAGTTTTTAATATCTATGTACTCTTGTGTAAAATGCAAGATTTCTTCTTGATGTTGGATATTCACCAAATCTGGTCATGGCTTTTCGTTAACTGTGAAATCTGCACATATTTTAAGAGTCCCTGTAATTTCTTTGGATGACCAGTGTCAGCTGGCATTACAGTGTTGGAAGTGAACACTCATAGATTAAGGAAACAAAACACAAGGAGAATAACATGCTATATTTTGATTAAAATACTTCCAGAAATCTTATACTAATTTTCACTGAGTGTGACCAATAAGGCAATGGTCATCTGAAGCTTATATTGATACCATACCTTACCAGTTACAGTCATGATCTGGAATTACAAAATCTCATAGTTAGAAGGGACTGCCGATAGAATTTAGTTCATCCTTTATTATCTGTTAAATTTGACTAATTCAAGTGAGAGAAAGACAGAAAAGGAGAGAGGGAGAGGGAGAGAATATGACTGAGCTATACCAAATGAAATCCAGCTCCAAAAACTGAAAAAAAAAATGGTGAAGGTTGGTTGATTGACCCAAATTAGTCATTAATCGATGTGATGTCAAGAATGTGGCTAGATTTGCTATAGTCTCCTATAATCTACTGAGAAAATGGCTTTTGTATGTGTTCCTCAAACCCTAGATATCTTAATGCAGAGTAGAGAGAGGCACTCTTACCAGTCCCTGAGTTCAGAGCTGAGCAACACCCATATCAAAATCCAAACTTCTACAGGCAAACTCATGTGAATGAGTGGCATGACATCTGGGGATCTCTACCTTTATCACGTCAACATGAGATCTTTTTTTTCTTCAATATTTGTCTTACAGGCAAGATTATATCTGTAGGAAATTTCAGGTTTACTTTTTATTTTAAATTCTTCAAACTACAGACAAATACCTTTCAAGAATGCTTACAAAGTAATTTTTTTCAGTCTAATTATTGCTCTTTGCTGACTCCTGTCCTCCCATCCCACCTTTGTTTAATTGCAGATGAGTTTGCTACACTCTGTGGAAGTCAAAGGCCAGGCTTTGTCATCGACATTTACACCGGTTTACCCGTTGGTGAGTCATGACGGCGTTGTCAGGACTTTCTGTTTTCTGCCTTTGTGTTAGCAAGAGGAGTACGCCATTATTTTCTCAGTTCCCATTGTTTTCTTAGAAGAAAAAAAAACGTGAAACAATGCCTTTCACTTTATTGAAACACTGATTCTTAGTTTGAAACAAACTGTGCAAACACCCTGTGCAGCTCCACCTAATTGGCAACAGCATTTGTTGTTCATGATTAAGGGGATTGGAAAACTTTTCCCAAAATGACAATCAAGCATAGTTAAACCAACCTTAGGCATCAGCAACGGGAGAGATTCTGGGAGTAGGGCCAGTTGACATTTGATTTGACTGTAATTCCCAATCCTTCCTTCTGACTAAGACCAGGTTAAGTGACTTTTCACACCAATCCTTACATGTAGATTGTTTACATAAAGTCCTCTCGTGGATCAATTTTATCTTACATGGAATCTCCTCAGGTCATCTGCTTTGAGAATTTCAGATGTGAAATAAAAATCTTTTCAGTCTGAGGCCCTACCTGGTAAATGAAGCAGAGAACGCAACATTGGTAGAGATGCTTGTGCAAGATTCAGAAGTATTGCACAGCACTCAGCCAGTGCAGGCAATGCCCTGTGGTTTAAAACCAAATAACATAAAAGTAGATGGAAAGCTATTGCATTCTCTGAGTTTTTCCCTGGTGTGATTTATATGCATCCTTAGATGCCCTCTTAAGTCTGCACAGTTGTGTCTAGTAGCAAACATCACCACTTGCTTTATTCCACCTTATTCATAATAAGTAAACTAAAGTCCACATCAGCCTTTCCAGTGACCTTGTTTAAGAAAACAAGAGTCTGGTCCAGCAATCAGCCTGGCTCCCTTAGTGCCAAATCCATATGGCTCCACAGTCTCGTCCACGTCCAAAGAAACTTCATGGTTTGGAAAGAAAAACTGCTAAATGACATTGGCATGGAACACCTGGCCCCAGCTGCTTTGTTTTTCCCCTTCCCAAAACAGATCTTTTAATCTCCCTAGAATCTGTGATCACAAGATAAGTGGTCTGTAATGGTAATGGTTCTCCACGGACCGACCAGGCGTGTACCCCAGCAAGGCTGCCCTCCAAGGTTGGCAGTAAGCAAAGACTAGAAACAACATTAGCGTTGTCCACTAGGAGAGCTGGAAAGCCTTCAAACTTCATCTAGTCCAAAAGCCTTGCTTCATATTTGAGGAGACAGAGGCCCAAAGAGGGAAAGGGACTCACCCAAGGCCACCCAGCTAATTAATAACAGAGCGGGGACCAGAACACAGTCCTGACTCATGGCTTAGTTTGCTTCTAGCTCTTGAAAACTGGACATCTGATATTTAGCTATATGCTTATTGTTACCAAATTCCACCAGGACAAAATATTTAGATGGCTAAAAAACTTTGTTTTATTTAAGCTTTATACTCTCCTTTTGGAAGATCTTATGATTGTTGGCATGTGGAGTCCATTCATATAGGGTTAAAACTATAGCATGTTTATTAATCTTGTCTTAAAATATAAACTTCTCTAAGTTGAAGTTCAAATAAAATCCTGACAGGAAAAGAAAATATAATTTTTAGTATATCCTTTTGCTATTTTACACCTAACAATGGCTGGAAATTAGACTCACCCAGTTATTGTTAAACTTGATAATAATATGTCACTTATATTTAAAACAAATGAATGTGAATATGATGTTTCATGTTCTAACCCACACTGAATGAATGGCATCTGAATTTGTTTTTTGTTTACTTATGATACACAGTTGTGATGTAACTTTACATGGCTTTTTCATGACATGAATGACGAAGGTGTGAAAGATCTAAAGACATAATTGCCCGTATTCAAAATAGCAATGAACCCTTTG